>NC_056741.1:1881138193-1881470693 GCF_019279795.1 Protopterus annectens
TTTCATTGACAGAAACCCTGGTGTAAGTACTATCATCTTCTAGAAGCTCCATCATACTTGAAATATAATCAATCGTATTCATAAGAACCATGCCCCCACCTTTATCAGGTTTCATACATCTAATGTGCCTAGAGGTTTTTAGTTCCTTAAGAACCAACCTTTCATCAACAGATAAATTGTCAGGAATGGCACTTTTGTTCAAACAAATCCTCCTGAGGTCGTTCTCCATTAACTTCTCCAGAACAACTATCTCTGGGTTGTATGGAGGAATAAAGGTGCTCTTTCTTTTCAACCTAACCAAGCTTCCATTATTGACAGTTTCGTTGTATTGCTGGTCAGTAGCAAAGTACAGTTGTAAATTCAACTTCCTCGTATATAACCTCATAGCAATCAAAACCTCTGCAATATCCAACCTAAAATTGGGGACAAATTTAATACCCTTGCTAAACAAATCAAAATGAGTGTCTGTTAAGTCAACATCAGTGTAGTTGTATATAAAAAAAAAACATGTTTCTGTGCTATATCACATTTTGAAACAACTTCATTTATAGTATCACACTGAACCAAGTGATTACTATCAACAGTTTGTACATCAAAAAAATCATGTTTGTCAGCTAAGCTACTGCTGACTGAAATTACATACTCATTGTTAACAACTGAAGAACCATAGTCATTTCCTACATATGTGTTGACCCAAAATTCCTTGTCACCCATTTCAGTATGTTGGGCACCCATGTCAACATCCAAACAATTGCCAGTTGAATCAACAAGTTCAAGTGACTCCACACCCAAATAGTCTTTTCCAACATTAATAACACAGTTAAAAACTGCAAAATGGCCTACACATCCCTCAGTTGTGTTTGCAGACCATTTCGATACTCCCCCCTCCCCCAATATTCTTGAAAATTCGACTGTTTGCGCCCTCTGTTTAATAGTCTTTCTGACCTCCGTAGGCTGTATGACTGTTCCAAAAAAGGCTCATGTGCTGAATCAAGTTCTTGGTCATTGATAGGTTTGAAAACATTGTCGTCACTGTCATTAACAACAGGCCCTTCCATATTGAGTCTAGGCTGATAAAAACCCATTTTTCGCCCAGGCGGGTAAGCACATTTGTTAGCATAGTCATTTGTGTCCCTAGTCAACTTCTTTTGTTTGACCAACCTACTTTTGTTCATAAAAACCTCAATATTTTTTAACACTTTGTCAAAATTAACTTGGTGTTGGTAAAATAGCAAGTCAGTAGTAATGCTGGAGTGTAAGTTAGAAATTTCTGAACGCAATACATCCAACTTACTATTGTTGTTCTTAATAATCCCCTCCAGCATCTCCATACCAGTACGATCGAATAAAACGACCAATTCATTAAACACCTCAGTACCAAACTCAACACCCATTGGTAGTTTCCATAAATGAAGTCCCTTAGGGACTTGTTTCAATTCTCTAGACTTAGCAAGAAAAAAATTGTCAAGCTGAAGGGCTCGATATTTGGTGCAAAGCTTTTCATACCTAAAAATCTGTTCCCTCACAGTCAGGGATACTGCACGCTTAACAACAGACTCTCCTTCGCTACTGTCAAAGCCTAGTGTCTCAAACCATGTGACTAACTCCTGTTGGTTTCGCGTAACCGCCATCGACCCAGAAAGCCCATGCATGGCCGTCAACGCTCCACTACTTGCTGGCAAACGTAAGTTAGAATTAGAGACAGCTCCACTGTACGAAACAGAAACCCCAGGTTTTTGTCCTGGCGTAATAGTAGACCCAGGTGAGTGCAACGTAAAAAGTTCAACTTCAGAGTCTGTGGGGCTAACGTCACTCCTTCCTTAGTTTTTGTTCGCCTCATAAACCTTGGTTAACTTCTCAATGGCCGAAGTTAACTCCTTTAATATCTGTTCCATAACCAAACTTCAGCAGCAAGGCAAAATGCAGTCAGGGTTGAATAACAACTCAACAACCCACACAGCAACCCAAACCAGGGTCAAATAGTTAGAAAATATGAAGTTCCACAACCACTGCACCACTATTCACCAAAGCAATGAAGTTCACTTATGAAAACCAATTTATTGTTACAAAAAACAGACTTAGCGCTTTCACCATTAAAATGGCATCCTCAGAGTCATTTGAAACACTGAAAACTTGCACATTATATATCCACACACCCCACTAATTAGTCATGACATCATAATTAGTTAATTAAAATTGGTTAAAATAAAACTCAAAAGCTTGTTTTTGACAACTAAAAATGCTTGTAAACAATATGCTTGTGGAAATAACTATTGAACCCCCCACACACACACACACACACACACACACACATATTCATAAATTACACATATATTCTTGTTAAAGCTGTGTAGTAAAACATTCAACATTTGACAATTTGCTTGAATGTGCTAACAATTCCTATTGAATGTAGTATAGTAATAGACTTAAATAATAGCTGACTTGTGTTTCAAAATAGGTTTGAGGGAAATGTTGTCATTAAGACCAGGGTACCTCATAGCATTTAATCGCAATTGCCATTCAGTTTCTAAAAAGGCTACCCTGTTTTTTATGTCTCCCCCTGCCTCATGGTGCACTCTGTCAACTACAAAGAACAAAAACTTACTAAAATTGGGACAATGACTAGTGTGCAAAAACAAAGCATTATGTACATCTTTTTTCTTGATTGACCTAGTGTGTTCCATAATCCTGTCCTTGAGCTTTCGTATGGTCATTCCTACATAGAAAGCATCACAGGACATGCAAGAAGCCACATAAACTAAATTCTTGGTGTTGCAACTACAAATTCCTGGAGAAGCTATAATTCTTCCAAAACCAAATACACAAATGTAGGCCCCTTCCGCAATAAATCTACAACATTTACAAGATCCACATTTGGTCATTCTAGATTTGACATACCTACCATCCTTCTCCAAAATTGTTTTAACATTTTTTCCTTTACTGAAAACAATCAGCAGCTTGTCACCAATCATCCTTTTTGTGTCAATACTCAGTGCATTAATCCACGCACTCCTCAGACAAGCACCAATTTCATCTGATTTGTCATTAAATTTCAAAATAAAGGCTGAACCATCCATCCTATTGTCCCCTTTGGTCCCCTTTGCAACCATCAAGTCAGAATCAACAATTGTTCTAAGAACTGGTGAATAAATAGACCTTCTCTTTTTATACACTTCCCTTTTGATTCTCAACAATAACTCCAAAGGGTAACGTCGGTCCAATAACAGACCAATCAGTTTGTAGATTTCTTTCCTAAATACCTCGTCATCGCTGACAAGTCTGGAAATATGCACCATTTGGCCCTTAGCCACCCCTTTTCTCTGGTGGAAGGGGTGACAACTCCCAAAGTGCAACAGTGAGTTCGAGTAACTGTCTTTCCTAAAGATGGTACTCGTTAAGCCAGATGATTCTTTGACTAAGGTAATATCTAAATAATTGATACAACCCATGTTCCACACATACGTAAACTTTAAAAATTCCGTGGTGGAACCAAGATACTCAACAAATTCACCAGCACTAGATTCATCACCGTTCCATAAAATCAGTAAATCGTCAAGAAACCTGTTGTACATCACAATTTTTTGCTTGAATTTTGAGGGAAATCAAACATCAGTTTCTGCCAAAATTAGACGTACATTTTTTTTATTTGTTGACCAGGTTAGTAACCTTTTTTAGGGAAGATGCAAGGTGGTATTTATACTACTAGATGAAATGTGGCAATGGCTAGCCACTTAAACTAGTAACACCAGTCCAAGGATAACCTCTAGTAACTAACTGAAAGAAATAAAAAAATAAAACAAACAGGCCACACTAATGGCATAAAATGTAGCACTTTATTGAGCACAAACCACAATGACTGAGTGCATTCGCACACTTTCTATTCGAGCTTCTCCAGTCTAATTCAATTAGCTCTACACACATTTTATGACACAAAACCAGTGATGTAATTTCCTACTATCTAATTATTATTATTAATGTTAATCTAACTCATTCAAACACTATTAAAAACACAATATCTAAATGTCTTACAATATATATATATATATATATATATATATATATATATATATATATATATATGGGTCTAAGACTATTCACTGAAAGCACATTTCACTGAAACACATTTGACTGTGCACAATTCACTGAAAGCTCAATTCACTGAAAACACAATTCACTGAAACACATTTCACTGAAAGTTATATATGGCCTTTTCCCCACTGTAGTGCGACCCTGGAGTTAGTATATATAGTAAGGAGGGGTGTGGGGGGCACTGCCCCCCACATTGGGGGGTGTGGGGTGTATAACCCCCATCTATTTTAAATATTTTGAACTATATACATGGATACTTGCAATTCCAATAAATTACTCTTTACTGAACATAATACATATCCAAATTATGTGGGGGTGCTATGCCCCCAACACCCCCCCTTACTATATATACTAACTCCAGGGTCGCACTACAGTGGGAAAAAGGCCATATATAACTTTCAGAGAAATGTGTTTCAGTGAATTGTGTTTTCAGTGAATTGAGCTTTCAGTGATTTGTGCATAGTCATTTGACTTTCAGTGAAATGTGATTTCCGTGAATAGTCCTAGAGCCATATATATATATATATATATATATATATATATATATATATATATATTACCACTATAACACTGACAAAAGTTAAAATCAAATCATATAAATTCAGCTGCAAACAAGACTTAATATGTAGGCTGGAAATGATATAACCTAATTTTGACTTAGCTACAAAAAATATATTTAGATCATCATGGATTTCAGCTTTGGTATAGGGGCTATTGAAATACCATAATTTAATCCTGGCTCCACCTTAGCATTGAGCCTGAATTGCCATTTTGTTTCCTTAACAGCTACCTCCAAGTCAGTGTCTCCCCCTCTTTCTCTACAATTAACTTTATCTGTTACGAAGAACACAAATTTCTTAAAATGACTACATCTTGTACTACATACAAAAAGTGCAGTACTTGTCTTTTTATTTTTTATATCTCTTACATGCTCCATAATTCGGTCCCTTAACCTTCTAGTGGTCATGCCAACATAGAATCTAGTACATGATGTACAGGTTGCTATGTAAACTAGTTGCTTGGTGTTAATATTACACCTCCCTGGACACCTTAAAATTCTGTCATAACCCTCAGTGCTGACATAGGGACCTTCATTAATGAAACTACATGCTCTACAGGTTCCACATTTGTACATTTTAGAGTTATAATATTTAGTTAGTTCTGTCTAATTATACTCAAGGATTTTTTTATGGTTACTGCCTCTATTGTATCCTATTTTAGGTTTTATACCTAATTTATCTTTTAAACTACTATCAAAATTCCGATCCCAGCTCTTCAAAAAGATGTTAACCAACTTGATCATATCTGTATTATACTGCATGACTATCAAATCATTGCCAAAAGACTGGACAGATTCTTCATGATTAACATTTGTGTCTATCGTCAATGTAGGAGCAAATGAAGACTCTCTTTTTTGTAAAAATTCACGGTGTTCTGAGAGCTCCCAGACTTAAACAATAAAACAGGATTGGAAGTTGTGATTATTATACTGAAGGACTATGACTATAAGATAAAAAAGATAAAAAAATGACATTATTGATTTAAATACCAGTATCAGTAAGGATTTGCTATTTGCTGAGCAAGTTACAATAAGGTATTAAGTGATTTAAATGTGTTTGTCAAAGAAGGTATTGTTAGAATACAAAGAAAACTACAGAAAGATTTGTATGACTATGCTAATAATAAAGTATTTCCCTCTAATATTTAATCAATTGAAAGAAGTAACAAGGCAAACTTTGTGAACCAGGGCAGAGATATAGAAGTCAGAAATTTAAATGGTAACAGCAGCGGAATCAATGACATGAGTAACAAGAATGGCAGAGAAGAAGCTTTTTTACACAATCCCCCAGAAATGAGACGCTCAGAGCATCTCAGAAATCAACAAGTACAACAAACTATGCGGAATGTGAACAAACGTTCTTACCCTGGGAAGAGGTGGAATACGAAAGGCAATGTGAAATATTGAATGTTTGTGACAATGATATTGATGCAACCTTACCTAATTTTGATGCTGGGGTACATATATTCAACAAAGACGATTTTTCAGTATATAATTTTAGTGACTTAGAGCTTACTACTGCACATTTTGATTTATTACAAAAGATTTCACTTTTGCACTGAATTTTAAAACAGATATAGCTACTATGATATTTAACCTAAAATTATTTACTATAAAGTTACATTTAAGGTTGCTTTTTTGATCAACAAATGAGAATACAAGATCATTCTTCCTTATTACTAAAACAAAAAAGTACTTTCATTCCAGCTTACAATGCAAAAGTATATAGTTTTGAAAATAATTTTGAATTTGTGATGAGAGAATTTCTTGGTAATAAATGTAAATATTAGGATAATTTACAGAAAGATGAAAGACTGATTTTGAATGAAATAAAAAAAGTTAAGAATGTTAGATTTATGAAACCTGACAAGGATGGTGAGATAGTAATAATGTCTAAAATTGACTATATTGGTAAAATGTTTGAGATTTTGAATGATGTCACCACTTATGAAAGAGTATCCTTAACTGAAATGAATAGGGCATATATGAAAATAGATTTACAACTGTATGATAGCTTTTCACAGAATGCAATTAATGGTGAAGAACTACATTTTCTAACTGTTGAATTCCTTGTAACACCTGTAATTTTTGGTATTCCAAAAATACACAAGTGGCAGATAAATCCACCTTTCAGACCAATAGTGGCTGCAGGAGATCTAAAACTGAACCCTTAGCAGCATACATTGATAGATATTCAAAGTGTGTCTTAGAAAGGGCCTCTCATATTTTGAGAGACTCTTGGCACTGATTAGAAAAATTAAGAAAAATCAACAATGCAGAAAGTTACATTTTTATTAAAGTGGATGTGGTGAATCTGTTCTCTGTTATACCTCATGAGATTGGACTTGAATTCTTTCAAGATAGTCTAACTAATTTGAGTAATTTGAGTAACAACAAAATTAATGTGTTATTTGAATTCATGGAGATAGTTCTGAAGAACAACTTTATACACTTTGAAGGTGAATATTTTCAGCAGACGGCAGGTGTAACAATGGGGGCGGCAAGATGTACCCCTATTTTTGCTAATTTAGTGTTATTAGAATGGGAGATAAGGTTTGTTTTTCCTTCACCTTTTTTCCATAAAGTGGCTTTATTTCTAAGATTTTTGGATGACATTCTGATTTTGTGGAAAGGTGAAATTAACAAGATAGCAACCTTCATTGAATTCTTGAAATCCACAACTACATTTTTCACATTTACATATAAATATGACACTAAGCAAATTGTTTTTTTTGGATATTTTCCTGAAAAAAAGTGGTGACAAAGGAGAAATTTTAACATCAACCATCTATCGGAAAAACAAATATTCAGATACGTTGTTACATTATAAGAGTTGTCATCCCCCATCAGAAAAGTGTCGTAAAGGGGCAAATGGTTAGGCTGACTAGTCTTGTGAGTGAAGATGAAGATTTTAATGAACAAATGTATAAGTTAATAAGTATGTTTGGAAGTAGAGGACATCCTATGAAACTTTTATTAAAAATTAAATGTGAAATTTTACAAAAAGAGATAATCTTCATTTGCTCCTATATTGAAGATAGATACAAATTTTAATCATGAAGAATCTGTCCAGTCTTTGGTAATGATGTGATGGTCATACAGTATAATACAGATACAAGCAAGTTGGTTAACATCTTTTTGAAGAGCTGGGGTTGGAATTTTGATAGTAGTTTAAAAGATAAATTAGGTATAAAACCTAAAATAGGATACAATAGAGGCAGTAACCTTAAAATATCCTTGAGTATAATGAGACAAAACTAACTAAATATTACAATTCTAAAATGTACAAATGTGGTACCTGTAGAGCATGTAGGTTCATTAATGAAGGTCCCTATGTCAGCATTGAGGGTTATGTCTGAACTTTAAGGTTTCCAGAGAGGTATAATTGTAACACCAAGCAACTAGTTTACGTAGAAATCTGTACATTGTTTATTAGTTTCTATGTTGGCATGACCACTAGAAGGTTAAGGGACTGAATTATGGAGCAAAGAGATATAAAAAATAAAAAGACAAGTAGTGCACTTTTTGTACGTAGTACAAGATGTAGTCATTTTAAGAAATGTGTGTTCTTCGTAATAGATAAAGTTAATTATAGAGAAAGGAGGTAGCTTTTAAGGAAACAAAATGGCAACTCAGGCTTAATGCTAAGGTTGAGCCTGGATTAAATGATGGTATTTCAATAGTCCATATACTAAAGCTGAGATCCATGATGATCTAAATATATTTTTTTTAGCTTAGTCAAAATTAGGTTACATCATTTCCATCCTACATTAAGACAACATTAAGTCTTATTTGCAGTTGTATTTATATGTATTTGATTTTAATTTTTATCAAGTTTTAACATATTTATGAGTGTTATAGTGGTTATAGCTATATATATTTTTTTTATTGTAAGACATTTAGGTTGTTGTTGTTTGTCTTTTCATCTTTTCCCGGTGTGTTTGAATCATACCTCCCAACTGTGCCAAATTACTCATTTTTTTTCCGAGTTTTGGGGTTAAAATGAAGGGGTGTCATGATTCCCAAGTGGCACCCCATTTCCAATTTTTTTCTTTTGTTTTTTTTCAATTTTTGCACTGATGGAGCTGACGTCATCACGTGCGTGATGACGTCAGCTCTGTCAGGGCTACCAGCCTGTCAGAATTGAGCTCAAGGAGCTCACGCATTTCCGGCTGCCCTGGCTACTCAAATGCACAGTGGGAATGGCAACAAATGGTTGCTGTAATGCTGACAAATATGCAGTATTATGTGTGGGAATCGGACGGATTTATTTATGCGGGGACTCGGACTGTGAGCAGGAATTGTTCAGATGAATTAAAGACTCATGCAGGTAAGGAAACTTTAGAGGTGTGTGTGTGTGTGTGTGTGTGTGTGTGTGTGTGTGTGTGTGTGTGTGTGTGTGTGTGTGTGTGTGTGTGTGTGTGTCTTTGTGCATGTCTGTGTTTATTGGGAGTGGGACAGCAGCATACCTAAGTGTTTAAATGTAGGTACATATTTGCACAGTATGGCAGGATGCTCATCTGAGAAGCTGCCTAAACTGCTAAGATGAATGATTCATATTCATGAATTTTGTAGGCTGCAGCTCACATTTCCTAGACACTGAGTTGGCAACTTAGTAGATAGCGGTAGTTCTACTCAGTAGTTAGCAACTAAGGGGGGAAGATCTTGGGAAAGTACTTGAGTGATCGTTAAAGTTTAGAGTAACATAGTTCTACTCAGTAGTTAGCAACTAAGGGGGGAAGATCTTGGGAAAGTACTTGAGTGATCGTTAAAGTTTAGAGTAACACCGGTGTGCAGAATTCTTTAGCATAGTGCACACAAGGCTAGTTTTTAAAACTCTCCAAAGGGAACTATTGGGTGTAAACACCAAGACAGTTTGCGCATGCTGGAAGGGGAGGATGGATGGTGAGAAACCAAGCCTGCTAAAGAAAGAGCATCAATGTGGCTGGGCGAGCTGCAGAGATCGGTAAGGAGAAAAAAGTGCTATAAGGGGTGGGGTGCTGAAAACTGAGTGGAGAAGGGGGATTTGGTGGGGCTTACTGTTCTGTTTGCCAATATCGTGTTATGGAGGTAGAGTGGAGAGGCTGCGCATTTTGGTTCTGTTATGGTCCAGGATTCTGCTGTATGTTTCTAGGGTTGTGGTCTTAATTTCCTTTAGCTAGACTGCCCACTTGCATGAACTTTGCTGGGGTTTTTTTTGTATGTTGACCTTTTTCACTCTTTGGTATGTTGGTTTAATAGGGATAGAAACTGAACCAGTGATCTTTTTAATCATCGGAATCTGAGATTGTATATATTTTTCTGCATATCTCTCAGTTTATACTACTGTTGATGGGAATGTGTGAATGACCAAATGTTAAAGTTGAAGATGTTGTCTGTTTACAATCCACTTGTGTAATCATAACATGCACTGCTGTTCGTCTTGTTTTATCTGTTTAAAGAATTACTTGCTGATTGTGAGAACATTCACTCTGTCAGAACTAGTACTCCCTGACTGCAGTCTTAAAAATGTATTTACCTAAAGTATTGGGACTTGTGCTTGTACCCACCTCTGGAGCTTGCCTGTACTGCTAACTCCCAAAATTTTCAGGCACAAGTTGCCATAGTTTGAAGTTAGCCATGGTTTTGTTTGCAGTGAAGTATGTTAAAGTAGAGCATTGATATCTAGTAGGGCATGTTGTCTTGTGTTGTGTACCTTTTCAATCCCTTCTTTCCAATATTTTTCTCTTGTACTTCACCATTTCCTGTTTCTACCAGTCATACATTTTATAGCTACGCTGCTTTTGGAAATAATATGGTCTTTAGTAAATTAATGTTTCAGTGTATTAAATAGTGATGTTCATATTTTCTTAAAAATGTGTGTGGAAGTAGACTTTTATGATGGAAATGTTTTGAATTGGGCAGTTTTGTCATTATTGGCTCATGCATTTTGTTTCATTGCCTACTGGAAATATGTTCAAACAATAAATTTAAAATGCACTCTCTAATTCTAACAAGTGTGCTGTATTATACAAGGAATATAATTTAATAAAGTCAGGAAGGTTTATCAAAGAACACATGTATGTTTCTTTTGTGTGCAAGGGGCCTATGATTTGAAAACAGCTTAAAGATAATCTTTATCTACAACTGGCCATCAGATGCATTTTCTTTGGATGTGGTGTGGGTCTCAATGCTGTTTCAATGAATGTGAGTTTCAAGGGCAGAGCAGTTTTAATGCTTAGCAGTTTTAATGCTTCATCTATTTTCATTGTGAGACAATATTGCTTTGTTTAGCAGATGTCTATTAGTGTTTGTGCATTGTGCTATAAAATGTAAATATAAAATCCAAATAATCATTGTAGAAGTAAAACAGTATGGACATTAGTGTTTATGGTAAATGGGGCAAAATAGCCAGGTAATGAGACACTGGAATGACTGCAGGGGGACTCAGGTGCCATATTTTGGTTGTCTGTTCTTCAGTTTGTGTTTGGAAGCTGGTATCCCACAATTCCATTGGAGTGGGTGGGGTTTTGTAATTATGTATGTAAATTTTATGTTAATCAGCGTACAGATTTGTACCTATTTTTCATGGGCCTTGTCCAGATTTTTGATGTTTCCAGGTTGAGAGGTATGGTTTGAATGAGTTAGATTAACATCAATAATAATAATAATTGGACAATAGGAAATGACATCACTGGTTTTGTGTTATAAAATGTGTGTAGAGCTTATTGAATTAGACTCCGAAGAAGCCTGAATAAAAAGTGGATGAAAGCACTCAGTCATTGTGATTTGTGCTCAATAAAGGGCTATGTTTTATGCCACTAGTGTGGTCTATTTTTTATTTCTTTCAGAAATGTGGCAATGGAATCAGAGCACATCACCTATTCTTTTCTATAGGTGCTATGAAATTGTTTACATCCTCCTATGCTAACACTGAGTCAAAGTCCCAGCTGAAGGACGGCACACTCTGGAGTGCAGCATCTTCCCTATGTTATGTTGCACTGTCAGCAATCCATCTATCTGGTGTGGGAAAAGAACCCACAGCCTTCTGCACCAAAGGTGGTTGTCTTTCCTGGTGCACCACTGACATAATGTTTTGTAACCCCTAACCTTTTTGAATCACTGCCAAGCTTCTTGTTACATGGGAACATCAGATATTGATACTAAAATAAATAATGGTGTATGTGAGAAGCCAACCCGCATCCCTATATACTAATTTTCCTTAAATATGTTAACCCTGAGACTACAAAATCTTGTAGGAAAAGTTCCATGACCTTAGCAAAATTAAGTCAAAGTATGTGACTAATCTGTGATTCATCTAAAGAAAGTCAACTAATCCCATTGTGAACAACATTGGTACAATGTTAATCCTTTGTTTGCATCATGGTGCCATCAGTACAATTTTAAATATTATAAAATAGAACTTGAAAAAAATATTAATATGGCTACTCTTACTAGAGCATTAGGAGAATATTCCAGTTTTGTGTTTGTGAGAGATTTTAATGTGAAAAGTATTTTGTAAAGAGGTAAAGTTAACACAACAATTAACAACAGGGAGAAGAATATGAGCAAAGGTGGGATGTGCAAATTTTGTAAACACATAAATGAAGTTTGATACACTTCATTTATCACATAGTCTTGAACAATACTATGTCCTGAAGCAAGTAATTGTAAGATTATGAGTGTTATTTATAGAGCAAGTTGATTCTTCTGCAATGCATTTTACATGGGTAAACCTGAGATATAGCATAAGCATAGAATATATAAACATTTGTATGACATCAAAAAGGGCACCAAAAATGTTCTTTACAAGCATTATGTTACAGGTGTTAACTTTAAGAAATGTTTGTGTTTTGTATTAAACAAAATCAGTATTTCATCTACAGGAGGAAGTTGGAAAAATACTTTGGGGTATAAGGAATTATGTTGGCAACCTTTGCTTAATGCAGTCCCGCCTCCTGGGATCAATGACTTTATTTCCATAAGCGGTGTGGTAAAATTAAGGGCAGCTAAACTTTAATATTATTTGTGAAATTTAATGTTTTAACAAAACAGTTTGGTTGTAATTGTAAGAGCATTTATTTTGCAATAAATTTTTTAAGGAATTTTTTGCAGGATTTATATTATTTAGAAGTATGTTTCACGGATTTTTAAAACTAATTATCAGCTGAATGATTATTTGATTTGTGATTGTATATATTCTATAACGTACATTAGTTTTATCTTAACTTGTAGTTGTAATGAAGTCTTCTAATTAGAATTTGTTGAAATGAAATTGCTTAGCCACATTAAACTGTTTACTAATTACTACTTGGGTTAATGTTCTTTTAGCATGTGTTTTACAGTTTTAACGTTCTCAGTTGTATGCATATTGATTCCATGGGCTGAATAAGTCTTTTATATATGGAAATTTTGCCTACCTGCATACTACCCCCCCCCCCCAAAAAAAAAAAACTGTCCACTTTTGAGAATCCTATGGTGTTAAATTGGGATGAATGTCCAGGTACAAATGGCTATGCTCATTTGTTTCAAGTGGCTTTTGTTAAGCATGACTTGTCATCCTTACCCTGACTTCTCATCTTTACCCTCAGAAGACAGACACCTTTTATGTACCACTCTGATGTCAGACTGAGGCAAAGTGAATAAACAAACAGAAAAAGTAACATATTTCAGCCTGTTGCTATCACACATGTATAAACAAAATTTCTCTTTATCCCTATCCCCCAAAATATAGCCACATGCATACACATCTGAAGTTTGATTGCGAGAAATGTGAGGAAAAAAATAAAAACAATCATAGCTATATTGTTTACCTTCTTACTGTTAAACAGTGCACTGCCCTTAGACAAGCTATAGTGGCCTTCTGTGAATACCTCTGAAGTCTGTGAGGAAAGTAAAGAAATAATAAGCATGCCATCCATAGCACTCCACACAAGCTACATGAACCTTCTGGACCACCTCTTTGCATGGCCAGCTTTAGACTAGGTGGGGTTCAGGGCAGATGTGACTACTAAGCTTGCATCAAAATCCACTCATACAGTCTGGAGTGATTATATTTATACATTAGTTTTGAAAAAATGACTGCTAACTGTTCTTTTCTTTTTACTGCTACCGAGAAGAGTTATGCATATGCCTTTTTAATACTGTGTGTGACCACAGATAAAAACAGTGGTATTATTTCTATACAGCATCAATAGCATAATTTGACAGCTGTGTGCTGCTGCCATAGCATTCTAAACTTTCTGAAAATGGTAACAGATGGAGCAGTGAACAAGCGCAGAGGAGCTACTTATATTAAAGTAGGATGCTCTTTATGTTCAGGTCAGTACAATATCTTAATAATAGCACAACAAAAGTGCATAATAACTGCAGCAAACTGAATCTGGGTTTTATTCTGACCTCAGGTTGTTGGCTAGGTTTGAAATTGCCCTTCAGTTAGCCTAATATTCATCAATAAACCTATGAATAAACATCCATAATGTATAGCACAGAAATCAAAAATGTAGTCTCACAAAAAAATCTTTTTTATCAATCAAAAAAGATGGCACCAGAGCTTTTTTATATGGTATATTCTCTGCTAAATATCCTGTTATCAATGCAAACATTAATTGTAACTATTTAACCTGGGGAAGTAAGCACTGTCACCTACAAAAAATGTCATCTGATATCAGAATAAGTAATCAATGAGTAACATATTCTGGTTGTATTGCTGATGAACTTTTGTTTAACAGTGAATGCACACCCTAAGCTGAAAACACAAACAGTGTCCAACACAGAGTCAACTTTGTGAGCACAGGAATCCTGTAAAAGAATGAGGCTGAGACACCTCTTCATTAAGATGTAAAATGAGAATACTGCTTGCTTTCAAGATGGGAGATACTACTGCTGCTAGAAAGATATGAAGTACTCACAACAGCAGTATTTGTTACTTAAATTTTATTGTAGTAGTAGGTAGGCATGACTGCATTTAGGTAGCTGTGACTCCTTTAGGTAGGCATGACTACATTTAGGTAGGCATAAGTCCATTTTGATAGGTATGACTGCAGTTAGACAGGAATGACTGCAGTTAGGTAGGCATGACTGCATTTAGGTAGGCATCACTGCATTTAGGTAGGCATGACTCCATTCAGGTAGGCATGATTGCATGTTTGCTTTCTTAGGATATTTGCTTGCTTGTTTAGTATTCCCATATGTAACATCCAGTTTTATGAAATATATCCTTACTTACAAACCAGCTAGTGTATCTGAATTTCACCATTAACATGTGATGATAATACAAACATCTGCATCTGAATTCTGGACCATGAATTACTTACAGTCCAGAGTTCTTCATCATCATTAGAAAGTGGAAAGAATTAACCAACTTGTTACTCGTAAATGCAGTGTAACCCTGTCACCTCTTTCCACAAGCATAAGCCACAGCAATACTAGTTTTGCAGAGATTTTAGCAAATAGAAGATATTGTGTGACAGTATTACAGTCATGCCAGATCACTTACTGTTTAACAGCATTCCTCTCAACCTCTTAGCTCTAGAAGCAAGAAGAAAGCTAAACAAATTAATGGATGGCAAAGGCAAAAAAATCAGGGTCAGATTTTAAATACCACTTCCATATACTAGCTGCAAGAATAATAAGTTTCATATCAGCATGCATTTTCTGTGAGCTTTGAAGTCTGAAATTCAAATGTCAGACCTTTTATAGTGATAGCAATGCTCAGTTATTTGCCAGAAAACCACAAATTGTATAATAAATATGCCAGAAATGTGAGGCAAAATCAGAGACACTCTGTGAAATTAGGGATACTCAAGAATAATGTTTAACCATGGTCAAACAACAGCAGAGCAGTTAATCACTAGTATCCACAGATGACCTCTACACCTATCGATTACAGCAGCTTCCCTGACTGTGTATGCCACAAGTACACAATTGTGATAAAAATTAAAAAAAAAAATGAAGGGTCACAGTAAGAAAGCATTCTATCTTACCTTGCACAAATGCACGCTAGTCTTGCAAAGCCAGATTATTGACTATTAAAAGTGTGCAGACAACTGCAGTCAGATGCTTTCAACAGCTGCCAGCTCCACCCAGATTTTATCGCCAGTTGTGTTTGTATGTATTGTGTTTCAGGTTCAGCTCTATTCCATGCAAACAGTAGCCACACATTAATGTATTCTAATATGTTTCACATAAATCACATTGATACTGAAAAGCCAAAGTAATGAGCAAACAGTAACAGGCCAGCATTCTTTTATATACTACTCTAATTCAGTAAGAAAGTTAATGCAACTACACATTTTGCACCAACATACATATTCTGAAGAATAATAAGTAAGGAACTGCAATATCTGGCATTTTAAATGACTGTAATGAAAAAAATAAGAGGGCAAGGTGAGCATATGAGATGAACTCAGGGGCATTCTGCAAAATCTTGGACAGCTGGGAACTATGACTAGCCTGCCATCCATAATCTCCTCTTGCCTGAATGAGCTCATGCTACTACTCATAGGATAATGTTTGTGTGTGTGACAGTTTTGTGTGCAAGACTGAGGGAGATGTGTGTTTGTTTATTTGTAGGTGAAACAGTTTTATGCCATTCCCATCCACAACACTTCCCACTGCCCGACTTTATCAGTCTAGATGATGTCATTCCCTTTATCGGCAACCTTGGCCAACTATCAGCTCAGTAAGCTCAGGGCTGCATGTGATAAATGCCCAACACTATAGTAGAAATAACTAGTTAGGCAGGGGTTCTACTCTTGTATTTGGCAAGTGTGTGTATGTTTTTAGGCAGAAGTATTTTGATACGTTTTACACCGATTGCTCCACTTTATCAGTCCTGCTGATGTTATTCCCCATATCAATATCATTGGCCAGCTCTCAGCTCAGTAAGCTCTGTGATAACTGCATAAGAGTGTGGTACAAATAACTAGTTAGGTAGGGGCTATATTCTTACATCTGGCAAATATGTTTTGTGTGCTTACGTATGTCTGTTTGTAGGACAATGTATTTTGATACATTTAACACCCACTGCCCTACTTTATCAGTCCTACTGATGTCATTCCCCATATCAGTACCTTTGGGCAACTGTCAGCCCAGTAAGCTCTGTAGAACATGTGATAACTGCAAACACTGTAGTACAAATAACTACTTAGGCAGGGGTTCTACTCTTGTATCTGGGAAATGACTGTGTAAGTGTATGTTTGTAAGCAAAAGTATTTTGATATGTTTCCCACCCACTGCCTACTTTATCAGTCTTGCTGATGTCATCCCTCTTACAGGTTCATAAGTGTGTAGTAGGCTAATGGCTCAGGAGCCTTTACAAGCCTAGCCCATAGAAGAGCCCTGCCATTGTGCCACCTGATGTTACTTCCCGGTGACTGTATCAGGTAGAGCCACTGCAGTGATCCTTGAGGTGAACATTCTATTAGCCATCCACTCAAGACTTCTGTGAAACAGGGTCAGCTAGGTGCTCTGCATGACATGTATGGGAAGTGTATTCCAGGGCATATGCAGTCTCTTGGTGAGGGACCTGTCTCACCAGCATGTTGTGTCGATTGTGGTAATGAGGTAGAAGTCTCTGCAATGTGGGATGTGGAGGGTTTGGGATGTCTTCATATGTAACATTTCTAAAAGAGCTGGGTCAGACATGGCTTTGTAAGTCAAGCACAGGTAGCCTCTAACTAGGTATTTTGACAAAGAAAATAGCTGGAGTCTTCTGAGCCTATCTGTGTAGGACATGTGTTTAATGCCTAGGAACCTCTTTGTGAGGTATTTCTGTGACCTCCCCAGTTGTTGCAGGTGTCTAGTGAGGTACATCTAATGAGGGAAGAGTAGACATAGATGATTACCTCTGTCTTCCTGGATGCAAAATGCTTGGTAATGTGATGTGCCACATAGAAGGAATTCATGACCACAGTGGCAATGTGGTGGTTGAAGGAGAAGTTGCTGTCAACCTATGTCCCCAAATCTCTTATAATGCCTACAGTGTTCATTGGGCTCCCACTGATGTGGTACTTAGTGGAGACTGAGTGTTTTACCAAAGGGGATGATGATGCATTTTGTGGTGTTTAGCTTCTGGCCATGGTTTCCACACCACTCATTGGTCTCAATGAGGCTTTTCTTAGGGATGTCTGCATCACTTGTGGAGTTAATGATGGCTCCCAGCTTGCAGTCCTCTGTGAACTTGGTCAGCCATAGTTCCTCTGTGTTGGGCTGAACTCTTGAGAAGTAGATGCTAGACAGGAGACTACCCAGTACTGATCCCTCTGGGACTCCACTCATGACTGCTTGCCAGTCTGACTTGGAATTTGCCACTGACACACTGTGTGTTCTGTTAACCAATTTGCAACCCACCTACTGATATAGGGGTTGATGCCTAGTTTGGTGGGTTTATCAATAATTCCTGACTGAGTAAAAGTATCAAAAGCCTTGGCCAAATCAAGGTAGACTGTATGCAGTGCCTTACTATCATACTCAGCCCTGTTGACTCACTCAAAGAAGTCAACCAGGTTGAGCAGGCATGATCTGCCATTCACAAAGCCAAACTGTGTGGGGTCCAGAGTTAGGAGATTACCTATATCTTTGTCAATCAGGTCACTGATGATGCAGTCCATACCTGTACATAATAGACTCGTCAGGCTAATGGGCCAATAATCCGCAGGGTCTGTAGTTGCTATCCCTTTATGGGAAGGGATGACTGTAGCAGTACGCCATTTTGGAGGGACAAAGCATGAGGTGAGGCTCTGACTGAACAGGGAACACAGATGTGGTGCCAGGTCTCATTGTACATCATGTAGAAATGTAGAACACAGCCACGGATATGTTTGGGTCCCATGGAAGCTATATTCTATCCTGTGGACAATACAGGTCTAACCTGGGCTGCAGTAATGCTGGGTGCCTGGCATTCATCTGCCATTGTGATTGTTCCCTTAGGGTAGAGTGAGGGGTAGAGCTGGCACTGAATGTGTTGGCAAGACTGTTGCCAATATCTGTTGGCTCAGGATAGGAGTTAGCATTGTGCAGTAACTCACAGCACTTGTGGGTATTGCTGTGGAGGTTGTTGGTATAGCTATCAAAGGTGTGTGTGATTGTTGTCAGTGTCTGCTGCAACTCTGCCTTCATAGCTGGCTGTAGATGATTCCATGAGGGATCTCACATTGTTGTTAAGGCTAATAAGGGGTTTTAACAATCTTGGGGCACCACCTTTTTCTGCAACAGTATCTTCCTTCTGTTGTACACTTTAGTAATGGCAGGGGACCATCACATTGGCTTCTAGTGTTTGCAGGACAGCATCTTAGTTCTGTTGGCTATGGCTAGTACCATGCATTCATGTACATGTTTGTACAGTGCATTTGTGTATGATGTGACAGTCATAGCAGGTATTTTCCATTGGCATGGGTGCAGGGAAGTCATCCACCCCTATTTTTATAACTCCAAAGTCAGCTTTGGAGAGGTTTTTCAAGGTGGTTACCTTTGTGGATGTTGTGGGTGAGATGTGGATTGTCATGGTGATTACATCATGTTTGGATCGGAAGAGGTAGGGATTGACTACTGTTGTTGAGCAACAGTCCCATATGTAAGTAATCAACACAGGTCAAGATTGTTGCATCCTCTACTGGGGGCCAGTATGATCCAGTCCAGAGCACTGGAATTGATGAATTTCAGGAAACGTTGCACCAGTCTATTGGTGTTTGACTACTTTTCCAAGTTGATGGAGGGGTAGTTGAAGTCTCCTACTATGACAGTGTTGGGTTGGACCTTGATCGATGCCATGGTGTTGAGGAATGTGGATTGACAATCTACGGACATGGATGTGGACCCATAACAGGCTATGACCTGGATTGCACTGTTACCCAAAGTCAGTTGTACCTGAATTATCTCAGATGCATTATGCTGGGATACTAGTCTGGAGTGTACATATCTGTTATGAATATGGAGACACTCCCATCTTTGGAGCAGTGGTCCATGTTTTGGGGCTGACAGCTGTGGAATGTGTCATAGCATGTTAGCGGCTGCTATCTGCTGCTGTAAACCAGTTCTCCATTACAGCACAACTGCCAATGTTCTCCAGTGCTTTGAGTGACTGCATCATGAGAGTTAGATGTCTACTGTTGAGCAGCATGACCCGCAGACTGCATTCATGTCTAGCTCTTACAGTGGTAATATGATTTTAAACACTGCCTAAAAAGGCACTATATGGGGTGGCAAGGCATTGAGGTCTGTCAATCATGTTATCATAAGGAGAGAGAGACTGGATCCCCTGAGAATGACAACACATAAGCCAATGTTGAAGTCACTCATTTGTTGATAGTACTGCAGCATCATTCTGGATGATGGTAGTATACTGCTCAGGGCTACTGTCATACTTGCCTGGACCAAATAATCTGAGAGCTCAACCATGTCTCTTGTCATGTAGCCATATGGATGATGACAGAGTGATACTTGTAGTTTTTTGTGGAGTGGCCTGACTGTGTCATGTGTTGGATGCTGGCATGTGATAAACATCTGGCTGTTACCTTCTCCATATTCAACCTAGTGAGTTGGACATCTGTGTGCCTCAGTAATAAGTCACTCATGATTACTGTATTGGGCAAGCTGGTTAGCCTTACAGGCTTAGGTTGAGGGGCACACTATGTAGGTGACATATGTCTCCTTTGGCAGTACTGTGTTGTGGTAGCCAAGTGGGTGTCTGTCTTGCTGGTCTGTGCTGATTGGGTAAATGTCCATTGAGTGCCTCTGTGAAGGTGGGTGTGTGGTTTGTCAGTGTATGTCAGGGCTGCGATAGTGGGTGTTGTGGCAAGCTATGTGTTCCACATGGTGTGGTGCAGGTGTTGACCATGTCCTCCTGATCAGCTAGTCCAGTCTTTGCTGGAGAGTGCATGTCTCCAAATTTGGTGATAAAGGCGTGACTCTCACAAGTTTGAGTGTTTGGAGTTTACAGAAGAGGGTTGTCTGTGTACATGAGGTAGTTGCAACAGTGTCTCAGAATGGTCAAGTGCACCAGGTTAATGGGCAAAAGTACAGAAAACTGCACTTCAATCATGCCAGGAGGGGTGGTCATAACTACAATGTACTGTGGCTAATTCTGTGAGGAAAAACTACTGCTGATGGCTCCCAGGTGTGCTACACTTACTGATACAATAACCTGTTGAAATGCAAAGCTATTATGCTATTTGAAGTGCAAGACAGAAAGAACTAGCAAGATCCAAGGGAAAAAATGAAGGCAGACTTTCTGCCACCTGTAATACTTTACCTAAGCTGTGCAGTTATCAGCACCTTTGGCCAGTTGTTAGTCCAGTAAGCACTGTAGTGTGTGTAGTAACTGCATAACATTGTAGTACAAATAACTAGATAGACAGGAGTTCTAATCTCAATACTGGCAAGTAAGTGTTTGTGTGTGTGTGTGTGCGCGCGCACGCATGTGTGTGTGTGTGTGTGTGTGTGTGTGTGTGTGTGTGTGTGTGTGTGTGTGTGTGTGTGTGTGTGTGTGTGTGTGAGTGTGTATGTGAGAATCATATACTGTGTTTTTTATACCATTTTGAGGTGTGTACCACCCTCTACACTTCCCTCTCACCTTAATTTACTAGTCCTGTTGATGTCATTCACCTTAGAATTACCTTTAAACTGGGTGAGATTGTAAAAGCTCTGCGGTGTGTCTGATAACTGTGTAACACTATAATAGAAATAATTAGATAGGCAGGAGTTCGAATCTCAATACTGGCAAGTGCATGCATGTGTGTGTGTGTGTGTGTGTGTGTGTGTGTGTGTGTGTGTGTGTGTGTGTGTGTGTGTGTGTGTGTGTGTGTGTGTGTGTGTGAATCATTTACTGTGTTGGTTATACCATTTTGAGGTGTGCACCACACTCTACACATCCCTTCACCCTATGTTATTAGTCCTGTTGATGTCATTCACCTTAGAAGTACCTTTGGATAAGGTAAAATTGTATCAGCTCCGTGGCACGTCTGATAACTGTATAATACTATAGTAGAAATAACTAGATAGGCAGGAGTTCTAATCTCAATGCCAGCAAGTGCGTGTGAGAATCATATACTGTGTGGTTTATTCCATTTTGAGTTGTATACCACTCTCTACACTTCCCCTAACCCTAATTTACAAGTCCTATTGATGTCAGTCACCTTAGAAGTACCTTTAGACTAGGTGAAATTGTCTAAGCTCTGTGGTGCATCTGATAACTGTATAACACTATAGTAGAAATAGCTAGACAGGCAGGAGTTCTAATCCCAATACTGGAAAGTAAGTGTTTGTGTGAGAATCATAAACTGTGTGGTTTATACCATCTTGAGTTGTGCACCACCCTCTAAACATCACCTCACTCTAATTTACTAGTCCTGTTGATGTCATTCACCTTAGAGGTATCTTTGGAGAAGGTGAAATTATGTAATCTCTGTGGCGCATCTAATAATTACGTAACACTATAGTAGACATGATAGATAGATAGATAGATAGATAGATAGATAGATAGATAGATAGATAGATAGATAGGAGTTCTAAACTCAATACTGACGTGTGTGAGAATCATATACTGTGTGGTGTATAACATTTTGATGTGTGTACCATACATGGCTGGTTACCGTCCCCTGATGGCATTATTTTATATAGTGTGGTAATGGCATCTGCCTCACATGCAGCATGCAGCATATTAAACCATTGTACAGGCCATATCAGTCCTTTGTACACATATGTCCAGAATATCCAGATGTTTGCAACCTATACGTGGTATGTGTCCCTTAACCATGACCATGTATGTGATATTGTTGCCAAATAGGCTACAGTGAGTATACTGACACATGTGGCAACATCAGGTATCATACCTGACTGAAACATCATGCTGATACAACATCTGCTACCCTAATACTTGTCCAGGCTTGTAGGAGCAAAACATGATTTCAGATGCTATCTGGGGGGTTAACTCGCCATCCATGAGGGCATTCACAACAGTACATGTTGTAACAGGTAGTGGGTAATGTCCCATGCATATCATCTATGTCAGGCGTGTCGTGTATATAGTAGTACAGTACATCACAGTAGATGTATACCTTTAATAATCTGTCTATTGCCAACTGTGTTTTTGTTGCTGTATGCACATCCCCTGTGTCAGTCCTGACTGTGTGTATGCAAATGATATAACATTTTATTTCCATGTTCCACACTGTGAATTCAGGAATACATAGCACAAACATGTCACACACATTTCATGCATGCCCTCACCAACTGCATCAGGGTTGAGTGAATGGGAAAGAAATGGCAAGGCCAGCAAATATTGCCAGGTGAATCTGTTGTGGTTAATGTAATGTCTATGCTTCTGAGGGACCTGCTGACAGTACTGTAGTAACCTGTTCTGTATGTATGAGCCTGTGGTAGTACACAACACTGAGGTGGCATGTATGAAGGCTACTTGTCTTTGACAGGGATATGTATAGACGGTCACACTGTCTGACAACATTGTCATTCATGCACTGTTGCATGCATACACACCTGGTAGATGTACATATAAAGGTGTACCTTACCTATGACATGGGTGGTGTATTCCCACTCTACCATACTCCCTCTTGGTCATGTGTGCAGGGCCAAAGTCTGCAGGCACACAGATACCTGGAACACAAACAGAATACAGTATGTAAGACTACAGGCAGTCAGTGGTAATAACAGCAATAATGCATTCTAGCTAATAAGGTACTCACACCTGTATGTGCACCCACAACAAATGCAAGCAGACAGCACCTTACACAGTATTACATAGCTACGCTGTACTACATTCACCCTGTGCATCAGACCCATATTAGCATGCCCTTGCATTGATGGAATGGATGACAGGGATGTGGCACATGTATTATTATATGCACAGGGTGTGGTGTGGGTTTGTCAGAGGCCTAGGCTGGGCCATAAGGTTGACATCATGTGTGTGTGTATAGGGGTATGCAGTAGATGGCCTGTGCAGAAGTGCTGTGTGTGTCTGGGTTTGACCTGCATGTGCTACAGATGTGTGTGTGTATGTATGCACACAGTCATGTCATGTGGCTTCCCTACACAGGGGTATGTTGTACAGCTGTGGACCATACATAGCAGGGTGTCCAATTCACCGTCTCCAGCCATGGATGGCAACTGGTCCTGCCATGGGTCTCACTGCCACCACCAGGCTCAAGGCCAGATGCAGTACTGCTTCCTGAGGGTGACTGTTGTCTGCTGGATCCATGTCCCTGACGAGACCAGACAGGACCACATGCCCATGGCCTGCTCTGGTGTGATGTATACAACAACTATGTAGACAGCACCCCCCCCCCCAGGTAGTGCTGGTGTCACTGCCAGTATGGGAGTGTGAAGGGGCACAGTCCCATAGGCTGTCAGCTGATGTCATTGCTGACCTACATCCATGTGGCCGATGCCCATCACCCACCACATGCTCTATCATAGACATAACATGGTCAAGGATTGCCAGTGCCTCACCCCACCGTGTATTCATGACCTCAAAACAAAAACAACAAAAATTCATAGAAAGGCTACATTTTCAAATGCCTATTTACACTTTGACAGCTGGCACCCTGACCATCAGAAAAAGGCCATTGTTAAGGGACAGATGGTCAGGGCTGCCAGGATGGTCAGTGATGAAATAGATTTTCATCATGAACTACAGTACATCATGGAATTGTTCACGAATAGAGGGTATCCGGTAAGTTTTTGTGAACAAATATGTCACGAAGTGAAAGAAAAAAGACACAAAGGCATATACACATCTATTTTGGTATCTGGCAGTAACAATTTAATAATAAATAAAGATACATGTGATACAGATAATACTAAACAGCATAACAATATTCCTTTTTATATTACTACTTATAATGATTCGTATAAACATATAGAATTGATTATTAGGAAAAATTGGGAATTAATAATAAATAACAACACATGGAAGGAATTTTTTCAAGGACCATTAAAATTTGTATACAGAAAGAATCCATCATTTAAAAGTTATTGGAATACAATAACAGTATAGATATGAATATGAATAGACAAAAAGGGAACTATAAATGTGGGAGATGTACTGTATGTAGACATATACATCAGACAAATAATGTATTGTTAGTGAATGATAGTAAAATTAATATTAAAGGACATTATAATTGTTATACAAAAAAATGTTGTCTATGTGGCTTTATGTCAACTATGCAAAGCGTTTTATGTAGGAAAAACTAATAGGTATTTTAGGGATCGAATTAAAGAACATCTACTAGATATACATCATAAAAACTACTAACGCTTTAGCAAGACACATTATAGAAAATAAGAATCATTTATTTAAATTTAGTATTATCAATCAAATACAACAAGATCCACAAGGAAGAATCACAAAGTATCATGTAGACTGTGAAGAGCTAAGATGGCAAATAGGATTAAATTCATATGTTAGTCCAGGATTAAATGAATATTCAACAATCTTGCCCGTATTAAGAATAAACAATATAAATGGAATATAAATGGAGTATAAACTTATGAGTATTTTGCAATACTTGCATTTAGGATATATCTTATGAATGAACAAGAGATTGGTAGATAAATATGAAACATGGGTATTTATTTTTGCTGATATAAAAGTGATGAACATTAGAGGAAAGAGTGGTATTAATGAACAAAGAATATGTACATATATGTATGCAAATAAGAAGTCAAGTATACATAAGTCATAAATATTGCAAAATTAATAAGCAACTGATATTTGACATGTATATTTTTGATAAAATAAACAACTTATAAAATGCATATTATAGCACGTATAGAGTAATGGATGTATCAAGGAAGTTTACATTATATACTTGTATTGGTCAAACCAAACTGTACGCAAAGGGGGAATTTGGGATATAAAAATGAGAGTATGTGGGTGTTATTATTAATAGTTATTGTTTATTGTTTTAAAATAGGCAAACACACACACACAGATGAGTTTTTATGATAACATATATTTTAGTAGATTATTAAGGTAGCTTTAATTTTAATTAAATTCATTATGTGTATTTATCACAATGAGAAGGTAAAGAATGTATAAATATGATGTGAAACAAGTTTTTGTAACAACATATAGCATTACCCCTTTAAATTAGTTAAATAAAAAAGGAGGGAATTTGAGACAATTAATCAATTAAGAATGAGTCAAATGATATAAATACGCAATGAATGATTATTTGAATGTATTCTGATGAAGTTCGTGGATGAACGAAACCTAGGTCAATAAAAGAATTTTCGGTACGCTTTGGTGGTTTTTATTTGTACTTAAGGCACATCGTGAGTGTGGAGGTTCTTGGGCAGCTGCAATTTATTCTCTTTATTGGCGTTACTTCATTCTCGTTTTTTTGGACAAACAGTTTGTGTTTGAACTTGGTTATTAGTGTTTATGGCTGGCGAGAGTGGCACAGTGGACGTCGGGAGTGTGTTGCAGCAAATTCAGGAAACCCTCAGAGAACATTCGGTTCTCATTCAGCAAATTCTATCTAAAGAAGCGGAAACGGTGAATAACACAGGGGATAGCTTAGGCTTACCCCTAACGCAGCCTACACCACCAAATAGCATACCTCAAGGTAATTCAGGAAGGCGGCTATGCCTTCATAACGGTAACAACTTTGATTTTTTAAGAAAGAATTCCTATAGTTTTCAACAAAATGTTACATCACCACGTACAGTTTTGGAAACAACAAATTCTGGTAAATCAATACAAGAAATGTTAAAGGCGTTCGAAGTAAAGCTATTCAAGTTAAAAAGAACACAACTTGAAAATAGCTACCTAACTAGAAACATAGAATTGGGTATTGTTCCAAAGGGTCTCCGCCTTTGGAGATATCCAAACGGCAGCGAACGACAAACATTAATGCTTGACGAATTACACGCCTTCTTTGATAAATGTGGTATTCAACTAATGGAAATAATCATTAAATACAACAATATTGCAATTGAAAACTTGCTTAATGAACTTGAAGTTCTCAATGGAGACATTTCTAAAGATTTGTTGTTTGATCAGAACTATGAACAGTACTCACACATCATTGCCGATGTCACACACAGTTGTGACATTCTTTTTCACAAGAAAAATTCCAAAATAGAAAGAGACATTAACAGATATGCCAATAAACAAACATATCCCAAATCGGCTCAAAGTACAGCCTCAAACCATGGCAAAAGAGCACACGCACGTCCCACGGAAGATACGGATGACGTCAATCCACCCTTAGAAGGAGAAGAAGACGCAGATGCGGCAGACAACAACGGGAGCATGGCGACGGATGGTATAAGGAGGTCTGACCGAATAAAACACAATGCGGATCGCAGTTTTCAACAGGAACATTGGGTTACAGGAGCCAAACCGAAAAACAACAATTTTTTAGGGAACAAAGTGCAACGGTGGAAAAAGAAATAACTTACCATGCAGTATTTCATGAAAACAAGCAGAACTATTTGTATCAAAGTACACTGAAGTACAATGACTTACATCTTTATTATGCTGCAAACGTTTCACATGTGAGTACTTTTAACAATCACATCCACAATAAGAACTGTAAAGATGTGGTTAATATGTATTGTAAAAGGCATGATAGTACATCTGCATTGTATAACAGTCAGGAAAGTTTGAAAATAGAAGGACGACTTGATTGTATGCTTGACGATGTAACCTTAACAAAGATGGGGGGGACATTAGTTCAAGAATTCAACTATGATAAAGAAATAGGAATAAGCAATAGGTTAGTACAGGCCGAATTGTTGAAAAAGACGAATAATAGGCATATTGATTCAACACAACTGAGTTATGTACAACTGCATGATAATCGTAGTTACGAGAATGTGAGTACAGTGAATGACATAGGAATGCTGATGGATATTGATATTAATGGTAGTACACATAAGCAAAATCATAATAATGAAGACCTCGAGTTTAATAAGCACAGTGGCACTTTAAATCTGACAAGCAATGAGAATGTGAGTTTGACAATTAATGATAATTTAGGTCATTGTACAACTTCACATAATACTGTGAAGAAGTCAATTTTAGAATCTACAAATTATGAAGTTAATAATGAATTACTGAATCTAAGCACATACGAATATGAAGATACTATGTGCAATAAGATAGAAAGTGCAAACACACATGTAGAACAGGAAAAATTAATGTACGTACAAGAAGAGTATCAGGATAATAATATCCATGAAGTCAATTTCTTTATAGATAGCAATCCAGATATATACATTTTAAGTAATGAAGATGTACAACATGATGGCAATGAGAGCAATGGGAGTATTGAATTTGATAATAATGTACGGGCAAGTTTGCACAATCCTGTGATAATGACTAACAATAATAAAGACTTTAGGGTCTTTAATTACTCTAGCTTCAATATAAAAAAAGAGCATGTTGAATTATTTGCTAAGGGATTTAGTTTTGTCCCTTGTAAAAAAGGAAATCTAGTGGAATCTATTATTGATTTAAAATTATTTACAAGAAAATTAAATTTAAAAATATTTTTTCAAAATGAAACGGAAATTGTTAATGAACATATTAAGATCTTCACTAAACCTAGTACCTTCAATCCACCCATGAATCAAGATATAAATATGTTTGAAAAAATTAGTGAACATGAAATGAGAAGATTTCATAAAACATATAGAAATCAAATGCATTATAACATGACACGAGATGAACAACGCCTTTTGGATGAAATAAGTAAAAATACTAAGATAAGAATTATGAGGCCTGATAAAGGCAATGGTATGGTCATACTTGAAAGTAATGATTATAGCAATTATATGACCAACATGTTATTGGGTGACACTTATGAGGAAGTAAGTAAGAATCAGGTTAATATAGCCTTTAAGAGAATAGATACAACAATGGATGACATGTTATATCAGGGAGAAATATCAGAAAAAGAACATGATTATTTTCAAAATGTACACCCAATAATTAGTGGTATCTTTGGAATTCCAAAGATACACAAAGGCCTAAACAATCTACAATTTCGACCTATAGTAGATGGAAAAAGAAGTAAAACTTGCAATATTAGTCATTATTTGGATTACCATTTCAAAGAAAGCATGATAAAATTTACATATATTATTAAAGATTCATGGGATTTTTTGGATAGATTAAATAAAATCAAAATAGAAGGAGAATGTATATTTGTCACAATTGATGTCTGCAATCTTTATACATGCATCCCAAATGATATAGGTTTAATATGGCTAGAAGAGCAATTGTTTGATACAAAATTGTATGAACAAGAGAAAATTAATACATTAATTAATTTGATGGAGATGGTCCTTAAAAACAATTATTTATTCTTTGAAGGCAGCTATTATCAACAAACAAGCGGAATAGCCATGGGGACACCATGTGCCCCGATGTACGCCAATTTAATCATGAGTTACTGGGAAAATAATTATTTGTTTCAATCAGTATATTACCAATATATACAGATGTATACTAGATACATTGATGATGTGTTTATTATTTGGAATCATGATGAAAATACTTTAAAATCCTTTCTGGAATATATCAATACAATGGTTAGATTTTTGAAATTTACCCATCAATATAGTAAAAATAATATAACATATTTGGATATAAACATCATATTAGATGAACAAACAAAAAATTTGAAAACAAAAATTCATAGAAAGGCTACATTTTCAAATGCCTATTTACACTTTGACAGCTGGCACCCTGACCATCAGAAAAAGGCCATTGTTAAGGGACAGATGGTCAGGGCTGCCAGGATGGTCAGTGATGAAATAGATTTTCATCATGAACTACAGTACATCATGGAATTGTTCACGAAGAGAGGGTATCCGGTAAGTTTTTGTGAACAAATATGTCACGAAGTGAAAGAAAAAAGACACAAAGGCATATACACATCTATTTTGGTATCTGGCAGTAACAATTTAATAATAAATAAAGATACATGTGATACAGATAATACTAAACAGCATAACAATATTCCTTTTTATATTACTACTTATAATGATTCGTATAAACATATAGAATTGATTATTAGGAAAAATTGGGAATTAATAATAAATAACAACACATGGAAGGAATTTTTTCAAGGACCATTAAAATTTGTATACAGAAAGAATCCATCATTTAAAAAGTTATTGGAATACAATAACAGTATAGATATGAATATGAATAGACAAAAAGGGAACTATAAATGTGGGAGATGTACTGTATGTAGACATATACATCAGACAAATAATGTATTGTTAGTGAATGATAGTAAAATTAATATTAAAGGACATTATAATTGTTATACAAAAAATGTTGTCTATGTGGCTTTATGTCAACTATGCAAAGCGTTTTATGTAGGAAAAACTAATAGGTATTTTAGGGATCGAATTAAAGAACATCTACTAGATATACATCATAAAAAAACTACTAACGCTTTAGCAAGACACATTATAGAAAATAAGAATCATTTATTTAAATTTAGTATTATCAATCAAATACAACAAGATCCACAAGGAAGAATCACAAAGTATCATGTAGACTGTGAAGAGCTAAGATGGCAAATAGGATTAAATTCATATGTTAGTCCAGGATTAAATGAATATTCAACAATCTTGCCCGTATTAAGAATAAACAATATAAATGGAATATAAATGGAGTATAAACTTATGAGTATTTTGCAATACTTGCATTTAGGATATATCTTATGAATGAACAAGAGATTGGTAGATAAATATGAAACATGGGTATTTATTTTTGCTGATATAAAAGTGATGAACATTAGAGGAAAGAGTGGTATTAATGAACAAAGAATATGTACATATATGTATGCAAATAAGAAGTCAAGTATACATAAGTCATAAATATTGCAAAATTAATAAGCAACTGATATTTGACATGTATATTTTTGATAAAATAAACAACTTATAAAATGCATATTATAGCATTATAGAGTAATGGATGTATCAAGGAAGTTTACATTATATACTTGTATTGGTCAAACCAAACTGTGCATAAAAGAATTTGGGATATAAAAATGAGAGTATGTGGGTGTTATTATTAATAGTTATTGTTTATTGTTTTAAAATAGGCAAACACACACACAGATGAGTTTTATGATAACATATATTTTAGTAGATTATTAAGGTAGCTTTAATTTTAATTAAAGTCATTATGTGTATTTATTACAATGAGAAGGTAAAGAATGTATAAATATGATGTGAAACAAGTTTTGTAACAACATATAGCATTACCCCTTTAAATTAGTTAAATAAAAAGGAGGGAATTTGAGACAATTAATCAATTAAGAATGAGTCAAATGATATAAATACGCAATGAATGATTATTTGAATGTATTCTGATGAAGTTCGTGGATGAACGAAACCTAGGTCAATAAAAGAATTTTCGGTACGCTTTGGTGGTTTTTATTTGTACTTAAGGCACATCGTGAGTGTGGAGGTTCTTGGGCAGCTGCAATTTATTCTCTTTATTGGCGTTACTTCATTCTCGTTTTTTTGGACAAACAGTCCCATAGGCTGTCAGCTGATGTCATTGCTGACCTACATCCATGTGGCCGATGCCCATCACCCACCACATGCTCTATCATAGACATAACATGGTCAAGGATTGCCAGTGCCTCACCCCACCGTGTATTCATGACCTCAGTATTTTAACATGTGCCTCAACTAGGTCATGTATGTCAACACGTAAAACAGGAAACGTTTCATCCACCACCCTGAGTATGTGTCTGGTGTTGTATTCACTATGTACCTGTGCATCCATTACAGCCTGAAACATGCATCTGATGACACCTGCTGTGGCACTTAAGACAGTGGCTTGATGGGCAGCAGTCCTCCTTCAGGCATCCCTGTCCATCTGCCTATGTGGAACCTTACCAGCACTCTGGCTATGGCTAGTGGCTGGAGTCACACTTGCCATAGTCACCACACTAGCCTGTTCCATGCCACCACCTGCCAACTGTCCATTATCTGTGGCTACTGGAGACGGGATATGCATGTGCATTGTGACTGTATGTGGGGACTGTGTCGAGTACTGTTGGATGCCAACCCATGGCACAGATTCAGCCCCTGACAAAACCACCTGTGCCTGACTATGACTATCATCATTGTCAGAGTCTGCAGAGACACTGACATCAGATTCTGAGCAGGAGGGACCATGACCACCATGACCACCTGTGGGGGGAAGACAACATATGTAACTTACTACCTGCACTACAACATTTGCTGACACACACACACACACACACACACACACACACACACACACATGTGAGGTGGCAGCCAGGCATTACACAGACCTCACAACAGCCAAATGGTGACATTCACAACACAGGCAGACCACTACATTCACACTCTGGACAGGCCCTTTACATCATGCAGTGCAGCCCTTTCCAATTAATGTCATTACTTTTACACCTCTGTGATATGTGCGTACTGTTAGTAGGTGAAGGGCCTTCAAGTGGCACACACTGTATCCATGTACACATAAATGCTGTTCACCTGTATAGCACAATTGCAATTCCTACAGAAATTACCTCTCAACTGTGTATAGTGTTGCTGAATGTGTACATGTGTGGCTCATATTTCTGGTCTGTTCGTCATAAATTCTGTGTTAGTCTGACACATTACTGGTATGATCTGAGGACTGGTGTCAATAATTACTGGCATATTTTGGGTTTCACACATAAACCTGCAGTGCATGTATGTTACAACAGAACCAGTTACAACAACAACCTCCCAAGCTTACAGTGGATATCAGAAGTGTAGACACCCCTGTTAACATGCCAGGTTTGTCTGATACATGACATGAGACCACAGTAATCATGCAATAACTATTCTCACCTTTACTGTGACCTATAACCTGTGCAATCCAGTAGAAGAACAAACACATTTGTTAGGGGTTACATACAGAATTTGAAATATGTACAATAGGTTGGTTGTATGACTGTGCAGACTCTTAAAGTACTACTTTGTTAAAGTACCTTTGATATTATAACAGCAGTCAGTCCTCTTGGGAAGGTGTGTATCAGCATGGCACATCTTGACTTACCAATATTTGTACACTCTCGCTGCAAAAGCCCTCCAACTCGTATCAGATTGCAAGGGTATGTCTTCTGCACAGCCCTCTGCAGGGCAACCCATGGGTTTTCTATCGGATATAGGTGTGGACTGTGGCTGGGCCATTCCAAACCATGTATTGTCTTGTGGTGAGCACATCCATGTTTGGATATGGATTATGGTTTGGATCATTGTTGTGGAAAGGTGTAATTCCTCCCTAGCTACTCCTTCCTAGCAGACACAGGAAGATTTTGGGCCAAAAGGGACTGATATTTGGTACTGTTCATAATCCCCTATACCTTGGCTAAAGGTGCACTTCTAGTTTATGAACAGCAACCCCAAAGCAGGATACTGCCATCACCATGCTTCACCATGGGATGTGTGTTCTTTTGGTGATGCACAGTGATGTTAATGTGCCAAACAAACCTGTCAGTATTGTGGCCAAAATGTGCAACCTTGGTCTCATTCCACCATAACATATTTCCCCACATGCATTTGGGAGGCCTGATGTATTGTTCTTGAGGCATTTGCCAGACCTGGATGTTGTTCTGTGTGTGACAAGGCTGGCATCTTCCAACCCTACCCTATAGGCCAGACATGTGAAGAATACAGGAGATTGTTGTCATATGTAGTATACAAGCAGTACTTGCCAGAGTTCCTGCAAATACTTTACTGTTGGTGTAGGTGTCCTGGCAGCTACCCTGACCCGTGTGGGTCTTATCTTTCCATACATTTGGAGTGATGTCCATTTCATTGCAATGTCACTGTTGGCCCATATTTTTACCACTGTTTGATGACTGTCTTCACTGTGTTCCATGGTATATGCAATGTTGTGGAAATGTGTGTGTACCCTTCTCTGGGCTGATATCTCTCACAGATGTGACCCCTTGCTGCTTTGTAAGCTCTATGCAAACTATGGCTGTTGCTTTTGCAGGCAACTGAGTAAATGTTACGATAATCCTGGTAGGACAGCTGATTGTTATATGCTGTTAATTAAAGAGTCGCTGTCAGTGATGATGGATATGTACCCAAGAAGATGTAATGATGTCATCATATGCAAAGCTAATTCGCCACAGTAGTACCTTCAGCCTGGCCACATGTATGCATCCAGCCTCTTGCATGTTTTTCATGTGTCATAATTTTCCCTAACAGATTTGTCTGTTTAACAATTGAATTGTACAGATTATAGGTCACATGAAAGTTTGGAAGGGTTTGGAATTGTGTTCTTTTGCTCTCATTTTTGTATTTCACCAAATATCTGCCATCAACACAGGTGTGTCTACATCTTTTATATGCACTGTATAGCACTAAGTTATAAAATAGCAAAAATCAACGGCAGACAAACAAACAAGGCTGGTACAACAAAGTGTCATATATTGGATATGAAAGCTAAAGCAGAGCAACGCTGTCCACATAAAGTATACTTGCACTCCATTAAAAGCAGATTTTAATTTCTCCAAAGTTAAAAAACAACAATAAAAAGTCCCTTTTCTTTTGCAAATGATAAGCGCTTTCGAATAATCTTCATCAGATCGTTTAAAGACATGGGACACCAATTTTGCTTATATAGAAATTACTTGAACATCTAACCAATGAGAATTTATATGTTTGCGTTTCACACAATCAGTTTTCATGTTCATCTATCGTATTCAAAAGCTATTAGAGCCAATGGAAAAGCCATAGTGTCGACACACCTCCATACTGCTTAGAGGTGAACTCGTTTCCTTCATTATGGACTTCCTGTATTAAAATTAGTTAAAAATTGGAAAATAGGAAAAGCTAGCCTCTGTCATCTAAGCACTGAAATCCAATCACTTTCAGAGGCTGCTACAGCCTATGTAAGGATCCTTAGACTGACATATCCTTGTATCGGCCAATACTAAACTGCCTTGACTGCAAAGGCAGTTTCAAGAAGATACCACTAACCAAGCTTGGTTGCCATTCAGCTCGTATATTGGCCATTATACAATTCTTAATGTCAGCCTTGCTTGCTCGCATATACGCACAATCAATAAATAGTCTTCTTTTGTCTAATCCAGATGTTTTGCATTTTTATTAAGTATGATTCAATATTTAGTATATTCAGAACGGGTGTCCTAGAGCCGATATACTTTAATGTCAGCTACTGATCAGTCTCCTAATCCCCAATTGTGGAATCAAAGGAGAAACACTTTCCTGACCAGATGTTTGTTTGATTCATGCATGACTGATCAGTAGCTGATTGTGATATTTATTGATTGTGCGTGCATGGGAGCAAGCAAGGCTGACATTAAGAATTGTAAAATGGCCAATATACGAGCTGAATGGCAACCAAGCTTGGTTAGTGCTATCTTCTTGAAACTGCCTTTGCAGTCAAGGCAGTTTAGTATTGGCCGATGCAAGGATATGTCGGTCTAAGTATCCTTACATAAGCTGTAGCAGCCTCTGAAAGTGATTGGATTTCAGTGCTTAGATGATCGGAGGCTAGCTCTTCCTATTCGACAATTTTTAACTAATTTTAATACAGGAAGTCCATAATGAAGGAAACAAGTTCACCTCTAAGCAGTATGGAGGTGTGTCAACAATAGGGATTTTCCATTGGTTCTAATAGCTTTTGAATACGATGGATGGACATGAAAACTGATTAGATGAAACGCAACCATATAAATTCTCATTGGTTAGATGTTCAAGTAATTTCTATATAAGCAAAATTGGTGTCCTACGTCTTTTAACGATCTGATGAAGATTATTCGAAAGCGCTTATCCTTTGCAAAAGAAAAGGGACTTTTTATTGTTGTTTTTTAACTTTGGAGAAATTAAAATCTGCTTTTAATGGAGTACAAGTATACTTTTTGTGGACAGCGTTGCTCTGCTTTAGCCTTCCTATCCAATATACGACGCTTTGTTGTACCAGCCTTGTTTGTTTGTCTGCCATTGATTTTTGCTGTTTTCTTTTTGGCAGTTTAACTTCAGCAGTGGAAAGGTATTCTCACTTTTCTCAAGTTATAAAATATGTCCCTAGGTTTGGCCCTTTGTACCCCCATGTTTCAATCTGTGTCCACATTTCATGCAATGACAGGTTGTGAGGTATGCTATAGATGTGTGGCATCTCCTGCAAGTAGGCCCCTGCGAGGACCACTGTGATGTACTGCAGTTAACCCCACCACAAGTGAGCATGCAGATATTGCAGAATAGCTGAGAGTAACAGGTGTGTGCATGGTCACATGCATGACCTCAACATTACTGTGGTACTGGTGAGTCACAACAGGAAAATCACATACTCACCAGCTTCAGACTGCTGTCCCACATGCAGACCAGAGGTACCTATGCAGTAAAAACACAAAGAAGCAGTCCTTTCAACGTAGCAAATCCTAGAAGTTAGTAAGCGTTTACTTTACAGATGTAGACCACACTTCTGTGCAAAGAATCTGAACGCAAACTTTATTTAACAAAAAAAGGGCATTTTCGCTGAAGCCAATGCTTACAGCTTCTTCAGAGAATGATTTAAAAGCCCGCCACTTCCCAGTTTTTATATTCACGTCAATGCGTGATTAACTCATCAATACATTTAAAATACTAAAAGCTGTCACGCTTTAAATACATTAATGTACCAAAATAAGTAAAAACCACAGAAAAACTCTAAATACTAAAAGGTGTATTATACATATAAAGTGCAATGTTAAAAAACTATCATATGTTCGAACCCATAAAATTTACATATTTTAAACCAGCAAACAATAGCTGGGAATTAGTAGCATCAAGTGTGTTCTCCATATTAGAACAAACCCCTTACCTTATTGTGTGTAAAAAAGCAATTAGTTGCTTTACTAACATTTTCTTTAAAACTTCAGCACTGGTACATCAAATATTTAGGTAAGAACTATGTATAAATCATAAAAACCAGTGATCCAATAGTGTTCAAAAACACAAATATATGAAGTTTCAAAAAGTAATAGGAGTAATAAATTACCATCTTGCAAATATATTATTATTAATCAAAATAAAGAAGCGTGTCCATTTTTAAGGCTACTTATTTATATAGTGTTGAATCCTAAAAAATCAGAAAAAACTTAACGTCTATTAAAAATATGGTTTAGAGTTTAACTACCAAAAAATTAAACTTTAAACTTTGTTGTAACCTTAAATAGGTTTAACAAACAAAGTTAGCGTTTATAGCTCCTCATTTTTAATACGCATGCAATATTGCAATGCTCGTTCAGTCCAGGAAATGAAAACGAATCCAATAGTAGCTGCCATTCTAGTTCTCTATTTTCTAAGTATAGAGAAACCGGTCCTCCTCTTTCTGAGTTACAGACCTGGTCTATAGCCATAAACCCAAAACTGTGTCCCGCATTTTTTGAAATATGTCTGGCTAGTGCATTCTCTTTATTCATTTTACGAATTGCGTAAGAATGCTCATATACTCTGTCTCGCAATCTTCTGTCTGATTTACCAACATAGAATGCTTGACAGCAGTTACATGTTGCCAAATATACTATTGATCTAGACTCACAGTTTAATTTATGGTAAATATAATACTTTCTTCCATGTATTGTAAATGAATTTGCTACTCGCACCAGATGGCAGTAATTACAGGCCCCACACTGGAATGACCCTGTGACTTTTGAAGTTAAGTTAGAAGTTTTGTGTCTTTCTAAAATTGATTTCAGATTATTACCTCTCCTATAAGTAATCCTAGGTTTGGATCCTAGTTTTTCCATTAAATATTCGTTGTTGGAAATGAAATACCAATTCTTAAATAGTATAAATTGTATATTCTTACAATCTATACTAAAGTAGGTAATAAAACTACTTTCAGGTCCTGGTCTTAATGTATTCAGGGTACTGGAACTGATGTTAACTAAATGTTCATTACTTACGGAAGTGGTTATACCTTCAGCGTTATCAAATAGTGCATCTTGTTTATGTGGTAATAGAGGACTATATTGACCATTAAGTCTTTTTTCAAAAACTTCTTCCAAGATTTCATTAAACAAATTAATTGGGTAATCCCTATTAATAAACATGTTTCTCAAAGTTTCACACTCTTTAATAAATAAGTCCTCCCTACTACACATTCTAGAAGCCCGTATTATTTGACCCTTGATTATAGCTTTCTTTTGTTTAAAAGGGTGACAACTTTTATAGTGTAGCAATGAATTGCAATAGGTTGGCTTCCTGTATATATTTGAGAAAAATTCACATTTTGTTACGTCCTTAGTTAAATTAACATCTAGATAATCTATATTAGTCTCAGAAAAATTGTAAGTGAATTTTAAGAAAGTTGTTGAGTCATTAATAAACTTAACAAGATTTTCAGCGGATGTAACATCACCATCAAATAAGATGAAGATGTCATCCAGGTACCTTGTATAAAATTTGACCTGTTGCATCCTGTTAGTATCACTAAGGATATTGATTTTCTCCCAGTAAGCCATAAATAGGTTAGCATGGGCAAAAGCTTATAACATGGTTGGACACCTCTAACATGTCAGCATGATACTCACGTTTATTCTATTACCCATGTCTGTGTCAGGGCAATGCAACAACCAGTGGCTGTAGAATCAAATTCTGTTGGATGCACAGTAACTAACATTACACAAGTACAACATGTACAGCTTATTTAACTGACATTTTGCATCCCATGTCTGTTGTTATGAGACAGCCAGATACACCTACTCATACTGACATGGGCACAGGTAATATCTGATATACATTTATGTTCTATGTCAGTATGGCACACTGTATTCACACCCTTGATGCCCACTCATCCCTCTCTACCCATTACAGCAGAACATCTGTAAGATGCCACACATACATATGGGGCAATGGGATAAAATTAGTGACACTGTCTTTATATTGCTGTAACACACTTAAGCCATTCAATAGCACAGTAGCCTTTGCGTTGACAGACATACCCTGGAGGATGTCCAACACTCATGTGGCAGGAAGGGAGGAGAAAGGCTAGGAGTGTGGTAGTGAGGGTAGGAACCTTTAATGTTGGCAGTATGACTCATATAGGGACAGATCTAGCTGATATGATGGCCAGAAGATAGGTTGATATACTGTGTGTGCAAAACACCAGATTGAAGGGGAGTATGGCTAGGTGTATCAAAGGCAGTTCAAACTTGTGCTATCATGGTGTGGATGAGAGGAGAAAGGGAGTAGGGGATATCCTGAAGGAACAGTATGCCAAGAGTTTTTTTGGAGAATGACATGACTGTCTGATAGAGTCATGTTTATGAATCTGAAAATTTATTGTGTAATGATGAATGTTGTTAGTATATATATATGCTGTTAGTAAATATGCTACACAAGTTGGTTGTTCAATGGATGAGTAAGAGGAATGTGAAGTCAGTTGGATGACGTGGTGATGATTGACTCAAGGGTGAGAGATTGGTGATTGCAGAAGATTTTAATGGGCAAAAAAGATGGACATGACTGTAGTGAATACATACTATAACAAGAGGGAGGTGCATAGGGTGACATACAAGAGTGGAGGTCGATGCACACAGCTGGAAAATATCCAATGTAGGATGACCAGTTTGAAGGAGATTGGAACATGTAAAGTGGTGACAAGGGATGGTGTAGTTAGGCAGCAGAGACTTTGGGTCTGTAAGATGATGTTGATGAACAAGAAGAGGAGGAGGAGTGTGAGGGCAGTACCAAGGATCAAATGGTGGGAAGTGGAAAGGGTGATTGTGAGGTGGAGTTCAGGGAAGAGTTAAGACAGGCACTGGGTGCCAGTGGCGATTTACCAAAAGTACAGCAGAGCTAGTAAGGAAGCTGGCTAGAAAGGTGCTTGGTGTGACATGTGGATGGAGGAAGGCGTACAAGGACACCTGGTCGTGGACTGAGAAAGTACAGGACAGTATACAGAGAAGCAGGTTAGGGATGAAGGAGTGGGATTGTCGGAGAGATGAGGAAAGTAGACAGGAGTATAAGGAGATGAGGTGCATGGCAAAGAGAGAGGTGGCAAAGGCTAAGGATGAGGGATATGACAACTTGTATGACAGGTTGGATGCTAAGGAGGGATGAAAGGACTTGTACCGGTTGGCTAGAAAGATGGACTGAGCCAAGAAGATGTGCAGCAGATAAGGGTGATAAAGGATAATGAGGGAAACATACAAGTGAGGAGAGTGTGTTGAGCAGATGGACAGAGTACTTTGAGAGGCCGATGAATGGAGAGAATGATAGCGAGATGGTTGGATGATGTGGTTATGGTGAATCAGGAAGTGCAGTGGCTTACCAAGGAGGAGGTAAGGATCGCTATGATGAGGATGAATTCTGGAAAGCCTGTTGGTCCACATGACATACCTGTGGTAACATGAAGGTGTTCAGTGAAAATGGCAGTGGTGGTTTTCACCGGATTGTTTAATGATACCTTGCAAAGTGAGAGGTTGCATGTGAAGTGGAGAAAAAGTGTTTGAATACCATTTTAGGAATAAGGTTGATGTGCAGAGCTGTAGTAACTACAGAGGGATAACATTAATCAGTCACACCATGAAGTCATGGGAAAGAGTAGTGTCAGCTAGGTTAAGTAGGGCGGTGATAAGTAATGGTCAGCAGTATGTTGTCATGCCAGGTAAGAGCACTACAGATGTGATGTTTGTCCTGAGAGTGTTGATGGAGTAGTACAGAGAAGGTCAGGATTTGCTTTGTGTTTTTCAGGATGTAGAGAAAGCATATAACAGGGTGTCTAGAGGGGAGTTGTGATATTGTATGAGGAAGTCATGAGTGGCAGAGATATATGTAAGACTGGTACAGGATATGTACAAGGGTGGTGTGACAGCAGTGAGATCTGTGGTGGGAGTGACGGATGCATTTAAGGTGAAGGTAGGATGACATCAGGGATCAGCTGTGAGCCCTTTCTTATTTGCAATGGCGATGGACAGGTTGACAGACAAGATCATACAGGAGTCCCCATTGACTATAATGTTTGCAGATGACATTGTGATCTGTACTGAGAGTGGAGTACAGATGTAGGAGACCCTGTAGAGGTGGAGATATGCACTAGAGAGGAGAAGAATTAAGGTCAGTAGGACTACGACAGAATATCTGTGTGTGAATGAGAGGGTGGGTAGTGGAATGCTGAGGATGCAGGGAATAGAGTTGCCAAAGGTGGATGACTATAAATGATTGGAATCAACATTTCAGAGTAATGACGACTGTGGAGGACAGGCGAGGATGAGAGTACAGGCGAGGATGAGAGTACAGGCAAGATGGAGAGGGTGGAGAAGAGTGTCAGTACTGATTTGTGACAGATGAGTACCAGTAAAAGTGAAAGGGAAGGTCTACAACAGGGTAGTTAGACCAGCTATGTTATATGGTTTGGTGACAGTGTCATCAACAAAAAGGCAGGAGTCAGAGTTGGACGTGGCAGAGTTACAGATGTTAGGATTTGCACTGATTGTGACAAGGGTGGACAGAGTAGGAACGTGTATATGACAAGGTCAGCCCATGTTGGATGATTTTGAGACATAGCCAGCGAGGCAAGATTACACCAGTTTGGACATGTGCTGCAGAGGTATGCTGGGTATATTGAGAAAAGGATGTTAAGGATGATGCTGCTAGATGAGAGGAAAAGAGGAAGGCCTCACATAAGGTTCCTGGATGTGGTGAGAGAGGACATGCAGGTGGTTGGTGTGACAGAGCAGGATGGAGAGGACAGGCCGAAATGGCAACAGATGGTCCACTTTGGTGACCCCTAACAAGAACAGCCAGAAGAAAAAGAAGGAGATGTTGTAATGTCAGTCTTCATAGATTTGCTAATGATCTGCCAGACATAACACAAATGTATGAGTAAAGGACTACAAATATGAGGCACACGTGTGCAGTGTGCATAATGCTGGGCAGTTTAATGGTATGAGCTCAGTATATCACATGCAGTTCAACACACACATGTGCAACAGTACTTTATTATGCAAAGACCATGTATAGGTCTCTCACATTTCTGAGACAACCAAGTATATCATGGTTGTATTCAAAAGTAAGATATGAATATGTACAATATTCCAGTAGCTGGCCTAGCATTATCACAGTCAGTATTGTTCAACACACACAGCAGTAGAAGTCATATGTGAGCCATCCTTTCCTGGGGTGACTCAGGGGCCTGACTTATGATCTATGTCACTGCAGACATACCCAGATGCTATGGCCATAGGTTCTGATCAGTACTATATCAGTAGGGAAAATCTTGTTGAAGCATATATGTTAGAGATACTATTTCCCCTTCTTACATACCCCCTACTGCAGTCCATTAATTGCTTACTTGTTTGACATACTTGTTTGTTTTATTCAAGTGTAGGCAGTTATGTCCTGCTTGGCTTTTATTTTTCTTTTCACTGTTTCTCTCCCTCTCTCTCTCTCTCTCTCTCTCTCTCTCAAGGATGTAGGGTGTACATCTGTTTGCATAGGCAGCAGCTTGCCTTATGTAGGTCATGCTCATGAGCAGCCAATGGCCTGTGCACCAACTGGTGTCCCCCACTTGATAACTGCATGCAGGACAGCTGTGTTGTTTTTCATATAGCCAATGGCATGGCAACACACTCCTATCACTGAGTGCATTATGTGAGCATTGGCCCTTTTCCTTGCCAGTGAGGGGGAGTTCATGAAGGTGTGTGAATAACAGCATCACAGAGGGTATTTGGAAATACCTTTTACAACCAAATCTGTGGAGACAGGCCAACAGATTGGGGGAGGATGTTCCAGACATAGGGAGAGAATGTAAGTATTGCTGTTATACATTTGGATCAATGCTAGTCTAACAGGGGTTGTGTGGACATGGAGCTCCTGAGTGATTTTAACTATGACAGTGTTATGCGCTTGACATAACTCTCACCTGTAGGGCTATCCACAGAGTGGCCAGAATTTGGACTCCTATGCTTGGTGTGTTCCTCAGACATATTTTGTATTTGGAAAATCAGTAGCATACTCTAGGGATTGCAGTCAGTAACTGCTAACATCCATTTGTGTTTCTGACCTCGTATCCCTCAGAAAAGATACGTTACAACTAACCCTGTTACAACAGCAACAATCTCAGTTTATAACAGCAATATTTCAAATATGCCCCTATTTTGGGGCCTCTTTCCCACAATTATGTCAGGCTTGGTCCAGCTGTCATGCAGTAAGAGGTTGATAGGTATGGTATATGATGATTTAGTGCCTACATTCCTGACATCCCAGTGATGTATCAAACTGCCAGATATGTTATGTGGAAGAGGCCTTATATATGAGGGGAAAGCCTCGATATTCTGTGGGACTCTGTACAGTTGAGAGGTGTTTGTGTTTCTGGCAATTGTTGACAGACTGTCAGGACTGTGTAGCAGTGTATTGTGTGAATGTTATTTGGCCTGTGTAGGGAGGGGTGTGGATGTATGTGTTATGGCTCCTTTTCTATCTGCCTGTGCATGTTGCTCCTGTTTCTGGTGGTCTATCGGCTGTATATGTTTGTAGGGGCAGACTGAGACATGTCCCATATCACACTCATGCATCATAGTACACTGTGAAGTGGCCAGTATATGTGTGGGTAGTGTGTGAGTGGCAAACATGTTGAGATGTTTTTGTTCATACAGCTCTTATACTGTACTGTTCCTTTGGCTTACTGGGATGTCACTGTGACTGTGGATGAGTTGGTTGTGGCTATGCACTTTCACAATGGTGTCTGTTTTTCAGTGCTGTGACATCCCTATAGTGCTTGATATATTTGCCAATACATGTGTAATTCCCCCTAGCAGATTTGGGTTGGTGTTGTGTCAGTCTGACTGTAGTTTGGACAGCACTTGGTGACATGCTTAGCAGCTGAGTGTACTTTCCCTAATGTGATTTTATGTCCAGATATTTGTAGAACATAGTGTTGCCTGGCCCCCATAAGTGTTATCTATTTCTGACACATCAGTGGGCTGATGGGATTTCAGTCGTTAACTAGTGGGAAGTAATTGAGTGTTGGACTTGTGATATTTCAGTCAATATATGTAAGGACAGACATGAGGGTGTTGCTGCAGCAACTGTGTCAGCTTATCTACTCCAGTATTTCAGATATGTCCCTATTTCCATGGCTTTCTCTCCCCTCTTTGTCAGGCCTGGCCCAGGTTCATTGCACTAAAGGGTTCTGAGCCTACCTTGGGACTGTCTGTATTGTTGCAGTATGTCCAGATTTATTGCTCAGAATTCTGGTCTGTTCAACAGATGCATTATTTTCATATCCCAGGTAAATCACTGTGATGATCTGAGGATTTCTGACAGTAAATGATGATATACATTTCAGTTTCAGAACTCACATCCATCAGAACACGTATGCTGAAACAAACCCTGTCACTAGAAACATTTTACATTTATAAGAGCAATATTTGAAATATGTCTCTAGTTTTGTCCCATAGTCTGCCCATTTAGACAGTCTTGAGCCAGATTTCTTGCAGTAAGGGGTTGGTAGGTATGAGTCTGAGGTATGACTCCACTACATGTTATGAGTATAAATATATATATATATATATATATATATATATATATATATATATATATATATATATATATATATATTTGTTTTTCTATATATGTATAGTTTCTTTATAGATATATATATATATATATATATATATATATGTGTGTGTATATTTTATATATATATATATATATTTATATATATTATTTCATATGTATATTTTATATTTCATATGTACATCACTATTTATATTATGTATATATCTGTCCATATATATGCATCTCCATACATATATACATGTGTATATGTAAAAATACGAATCTTGACTGATTCTACGGAATCTTTCCCCTACTGTTAAATGAGCATATGCTAGGAAAAAGCATTAACAGCCCATTCAACTCAAATGGTGTAGTGGTACAATGCTCTGACTATGGTATACAGGGCCCTGGGTTCAAAACCTGACAGTACTGGTAATTTTGTTGCTCTTGCTCCCATTTACAACCACTTACTCACGCTTACACCCACACTAATTATTTAAAGAAAAGAGAAAGGGGTGAAAGGAAAGTGGTGGAAAAGGGGCACGCAAAGGGAAGAACATTATGAAAGATAGCTACGGATGTGCAGGACAGGTGTACAGAAGGTCATTGCACATTGTTCCAACATGAACCAGGAGGTCCACATCAGTCGCCTGGAGATGTTGCGATGCGAGGCAGGTCAGTAATACTCACACATTTACTGTCATAGGAAATAAAACTAAAAGTAGTAGTAAATTAATTGCCTACATAAAACCTGTATTGTTCAAGGCAAGTACTGCATACACTACAGAATATGGCAGGAAGAGTCTCATATTATTTGTATGTCAATAAAGTTGTGATAGCCTGATAAAACAGGTCTAACTGTTGGACTGCATGTGTATAGTCTGGTATCATATGGTAATGTGGATTTGCAATCATGTAATAGTACTATTGTAGGAAGCACTCTGTTACCCACACCGTACACCATAAATTGAATGTGTAGGAATGCCTGTACATGACAGGTATAATCCCCGGAGGCCATTTAGTACAACTGAGAGACACATAGACAGTGAACAGGGAAAATGCAAACAGCAAAAACTGAAAAGCACATGCAACTGAGATGTGAACTGTTGTTATTTTAGCACACACAGCCACAGTTTGAATCCTCCAAGTGGTAGTAGTCTGCATAGAGAATCATACCCCACAACTGCACAGATATGTCCAGAATGTCCAGTAAAGTGGCCCATATCTATTGCCTATCAATCTGTCCCCCTGGGAAATCAGTGGTACAATCCGAGATGTATAGGTAGCAAACAGGAAATACAACTGATTGACACACATCTGTGAGAACAAAGCTGGCACCCTAGCAACTTCCCAATACCTTATGTGAGTAAGAAGCCATGTATGTCCCATTTAAACCCCAACTTGTCAAGCTGTGGTCAGAGTGTGTACAGTAGCAGAGTGAGATGTATGTGCATAGTAATGTGGTGTCTGGTACTGTGTGTGGGAACATTCAGGTAGAGCTAATAAACATTCCTCCCACAGGTCTGCCAGATACCAGCACTGTGCCCAGAAATACAAGAATGATACCCAGTACTGGTACTGTTCACAGTGGTATTGTATGGCATTGTGACTGATGCATTTGCTCTGAATAATGCGGTATTACACATCACTGTCGCCCACACTGTCCTACAACATATAACTGTCCAGGAAATCTTTATAAGAGTATTCTAATATAAGGTCATAATGCAAAAGCACAGGGGATTAATAAGGCAGAAAGCAGATAGGAGATATACAGCAATATCTATATAGCAGACACAACTGTGATGGACAGTGTTTAATTTGTAGCAGACACAGCCATGGTCTGAATCCTGGGAGTGGAATTAGGCTGCATGCAGAATCATACCCCACAACTGTAAAGATGAGGCCAGAATGTCCAGTATATGGGTCCATATCTGCTGCCTGTCCCCCTGTCCCCCTGGTAATTCTGTTGGATGATCCCAGACATTTAGCTAGCAAACAGGGAATACAAGTGATTGTTGAACATCTATGAGAACACACCTGTCACTGTAGCAACCCCTGAAACTGTTAGGAGAGTAATATTGCAAGTATGTCCTATCTACACTCCCATGTTGTCAAGCTGTGACCAGAATGTGTACAGTAACAGAGTGAGATGTATGTGCATAATACGAATGTGTAATCTGGAACATTGTGTGGCAACAGTCAGGTAGTGCTAACAAACATTGTTCCTACAGGTACGTTGGATACGAGCACTGTGCTGAGAAATACAGACCATTATAATCTGTACTGGTACTGTTCACTCTGGTATTGTAGGGGAATGTGAGTGTTTCAGTTTATTTGAATAGTAAAGTATCACTGGTCACTGTCACCCACACTGTGCTACATAATATAACTGTGTAGGAAAGCATGTATATGTGTGTGTCAGGTCACAAAAGGAGGAAGAGAGCAATATTCTAGATATGTCCTGGCTCACCAGCATGTGGTCAACACATGACCAGAGTCTGTGCAGAAACAGTTGGATAGCTATGTGCACAACTTCACCCAGAATCTGGGAGTATGTGTAAAAACAGTTAGTGTTAACAAACATTCCCTCCACAGGTATACCAGGTAAGAGGTGTATACTGCACGTAAAACCGATTCATGTGTAACGATGATGACAGTCATATCACTGTCCAAACTATGGCTATAGGGTAGTGTAGTAAAACTGGTAAGGTACAGATAACGGCACTAACTAGGAAAATAATGTGAACTACAGGAATATACTAGCTGCTAATTGACATTTTTCTCTCCCCCCACATCTCCAACAATAATCAACATACTCACCCCAACCAGTATGTAATGACATCTATGTTCTGATAATGTTGAATTGTTTGATAAATATTTTAATGGTTCCCATGCATGTGCTATATTGAATTATTCCAACACTGGTGTCATGGTGCCATCAATGTACCTGCATCCTGTTCTTATTACCACTGTGGTCCCATATATGCAGGTGTTTTGTTTCCTATGCAACTGTTCTGTATCTAGTGTCTGGGTTAATGGGAATATCTATGCATGCTGTTATACCTAACCCTAGAATGTGTTCACTATTACTAACCCACAAATGATGATAAAATCTAAACACTATAGCATGCTTGGGAAGGCCGGTCCCAGTGGACCCACCTGCTCTACCTCATCTGGCTGTGGCACCCAGCACCAGCATGCCTGGGGCCCAACCTCCCTGTCCATTGGTCCTGCACCACCGTCGGGTGGAACCATCTCAGGGGATGGGGCTCACCCCCTCAAGGAGTGGGCATGGACAGGCACCTGTCACCCATCACCAGGTCGGGATTGTGGTGCGTAGAGAGATCAACGAGCAGTTTGGTGATCTTCTACGCAGCTTGAGGGCCACATGTCACGATTAGAGAGTCAGCCTAGCTCTGTAACTCAGCCCCCAGCACAGCCACCTTTGGGGCTGTGAAGGTGCCGTGGTGACTCCCCATGGGTGGGGACCTCAGTCCCACTGTTTCCACTAGTGGCTTGTGGGGTTCTGATTTGCCAACATGCCTCCACATTAAGGTGTTTACCCCCACATGTTTCATATACCGCCCCTGTATGAGTCTTGCTTGTCTTGTCTGTTAACCTATCCAACCTACATCCCCAAATATACCTACTACCCGTTCCCAACATCCCACTCTCACCTGAAAAAAAAGGGCGATCTGTTCCCAGAAAAAAATCTCGCCCCATACATAGCTGTCCATTTTGCACACGTGTCCTCTGGACACATGTAATCTGGTCTAATTGGCATCACAACATATTATTGTTGCCCTCACCCCCTCCCAGGGGTTTGAATGTCCAAATAAACCTCCAAATAAATCAGTGTATATGCACAGCTTTTGCTGTAGAAGAAATGGGCTGCTATGGACCTTCCCTACACCCTTCCTACACATCCCTGGCTATTTTCCATACTGTCTTTTCCTCTTTGTGCCCCTTTTTTCACTACTTTCCTATCAACCCCTTTTTCTTTTTTTTAAAGAAATTAGCGTGGGGGTAAGCGGGAGTAAGCACATTTAAGCAGCAGTAAGTGGGTTTAAGCCTGTTTGTGTGTGGCTAAGCAATGCCTGCACAGGTTAAGCAATTCAGAAGCTGAGTATAAGAAACTGTAACCGGAAGTTAGCAGTGCTTGCTTCCATGCACACCCGCGCAAACCTGCTTACAACTGCTTTAAAGTGCCTTAATCACTCAGTACCCAACTGCCCAGCAACAAAATTAATCAGCCTCTGCAAGGGTCAAACCCAGGACCCTGCATACCATAGCCAACGTGATTTTCCACTAAGCCATGTCAGATATACTTAACCCTGATGTTTTCAGAAACATATCATTCAGCCCAGTCAATTAACAGTACAGAGAATGTATTCCAACATTTAGATGCGTGTGTGTGTAAATATATTAATATCTAAACAGATACAACACATATATATATATAGCTATAGAAATACATACATATATATAAACATATATGAACATATATACATGCAAATGCCTACATCTATAGATATGAATGTCTACATCTATATGTTTAAATATATACGACAGGTTATATATCTGTCAGCAGATATATATATATATATATATATATATATATATATATATATATATATATATATATATATATATATATATATATATATATATATATATATATATATATAAAACGGACATACATCTGTAGATAATGGGGAAATAACAAAAACATATATGTCCACATGCAATGTTAATGAGGTTGTGAGGGCCCAAACAATATACCTCTTGTATGAATAGGTATACCCCACAACAAAACACGTCCCCCCTGCAATACACTATCAAGTGTTGCAGATCCCATAACCAGGACCAGACATGACATGGGCATCCCTAGGATACATATACACAGACACATATATGCAGATACAGATATACATATATATGTATACATATATATGGATATATATATATATATATATATATATATATATATATATATATATATATATGTGTGTAACTACACATACACATGCAGAGATATGTATATTAAGTTATATATGTAGTATGTGCACATAATATGGAACAGCCACTATTCCTACAGTTACCACCTTGCCAACTGGAGACTGTATGAGCCACCCATACAAATGACATTAATTTCCTGTAATGTATACCCACATAGATATCAAAAGCTATAACACCACACACAGGTGTGCATAAATGGGAAAGCTTTATTTATGCACTATTACAGTTGTATATGCCATGTCATATAGCTGTTTAGACACGGTCATCCATATAAACTGAGTAATGCAACTGTGAAACAGTTATACTAATACATTAGTCTGGAAATGTTAACAAATGTTGCTGTTCAGGCCAAGGCCATCATGTAGTACAATAGTAAAGATAGACTGGGCCATAGGATACCAAACAATCAATGGTAAATAATGCAGGTGTATAGTTCAGCAGCCTCTATCTACACTCTGTAGGCAATCCCTAGCGGGTAAAGACCTCAGTTGATACACTGGGATGTAACTGTTACATAACAAGGCACAACTGACACCATCACAAGCACACTGACAAACAGAACAGTCTGTATAACATAGCAGGCTCTACAGGCATGTCACATCACAGAGTAACATACACCTGTGTCTAAGTGCATCACCACAACCAATAGGAACACAGCCACAGCTACATATGGTATGCTAGAGTATTTTTACAGTATATGGACTATCTGTTCAACACCAACCTCATATGTGCCACCCACACACTACCCCTACATATACTGGGCCACTACACAGTGTGGTCCGCTGCCTGTCTGTGGTGGGACATGTGCATGTATGGCCCTATAAACATATAAGCCAATAGGGTAACATAGAGTGGAGGGGCATGTAACATCAGATAGAACAGGACCAAGAACAATGACATCTGCCACAGTCTGTACACAAGCCAAGGTACATATTAACAATACACATACTGCTGACAATCACCACACGTACACAGACCTCAGTACTGTACACACCACCACAGAATTTCCAGGTTATGTTATCAAATATAACCCCTACTATACATTACATGTGTAGCAGTCTGATATCTCACTGGCTTGTTACCAGATATGATGTCACTAATTAGGGGTGCATAGTACATATGCACCCCTTACTGCATGACATATGTACAAAGGTTGTCAGGGTTATGGCTGGAGGCACATACACAGGGCCAATATTGACATATTGTTGTGATAACCTCATACATTTCCTGTTGCAACAGGATTTGTTGCAATATATGTCCTATGAGGGATATGAAGTCAGTAACTCTCATGGCTGTCACCATCTACAGACTGCAATCCTCACACTACCTTTTGCAGTTCACATATCGGTGCTCAGTGGGTAACACCTGAAACAAAAGGAACCACACACTGGCCAGCCCGCAGATGGCCCTACAGATGGGTGTTCCCTCATTAGCATAGCACTGACATGGCAGGTATGTAAACATGTAGGACAGCCATATCCACGCACACCCTGTTAAACCAACATTACTCCAAATGCAGTATAGCAGCACTTACAGTCTGCGGTCAGGTCAGGCACATCCCCATCCTTTGTGTTGGCCTGTTTCCACAGTGTATGTTGTTAGAGGTACACCCCAATCCATCTGAGATGCTGTTTGCCAAACAACAGATTGAGTTCCTGCTCACAGTGAATAAAAGGCCCAACAGCAACATGATCTTCCTAGATATTGGTGTGTGTTTCCATGCAACTGGCTATGGGAATGTTACCACAGCTGTTCCACATGCAATCAGCTAGAGGAGGGCTGCAATTCATGCAGAGACCATCAGCTGATCCTGAACATCACTTAAAATATGCATGCTGCTGTCTAAGCAAAGCAGGTGTAAGTCTCCACATCCACCAGAGAGAGAGAGAGAGTATGAGAGACAGACAGAGGCACAGAAAATCCAGGGAGGGGTGGGAGAGTAAAACTTACATATTTTTGTGTTACACACCTACCAGTACAGGGTATCAAACCCCCGTTGACTATGCAGTGCTATCACATGTCCATGCAGTTATTGGATGCACCACATAGGTTACATGTTGGGGAGCTCTCAGAACATATATGTGATGGTGAGTGACATCTGCAATAGGGATATGGTAGCTATGTGGTAGGTGTAGTACCTGTGCCTGCCCGCATGAACAGGTGTCACTGTCAACACAGCCACACTCTCGCAGGAATGCACAGACATTGCCACACTTGGCAGGGCTAGGAATACAACTCATCACTAGTGGGATTGCCACAACACAGTACTGTGCAGGTATCACATGCCTCACAGAGGTCATACAGAGGTTATATGTCCAAAGGGTATGAGGAGGTGTCTGACATCAGACAGCATTCTTCAGTATGCCAATAGGGGTTTTAGTGAGTGTGAATGTGGTCATATGCATCATACACCACACACACAGACACTGGTGCCAGTACTGACATGCATGTGTGCACTGCTTCACAGATGTATTGTGGTTGATGGTGCCAGACATCCTTACAAGGCTAGGTGATGCGTATACCTTAGCATCTGGCCACATTATAATGGTCTGCATTGTGGCTCAGGGCTGTAGTGTCTGGAGTTGCCCACACAGGTGGGTATTGTATTCACTATCCAGTCACCTGGGTGGCTATTGCATGTGGCCAACGCTGTGCATTGCTTGCCATGTATATGTTCCTTAGTCCATGATATGGACAGTGCCTGGGATGTGCACACCTCCCACATGCATATACAGTGACATGTGGAACTGTACCTGGGGTGTCTGGCCTATGTTGTGTACACTGATCGTTATCATCAGATGTGCCAGTCCAGGCCTCATGTGGCAGGAACTGTTCATGGACAGCAAGTTGGCCCTGCACCTACATTGATAGCATGATACCGGTATACCCTGTTGTCAGTGGCATCTGTCCATACAAGGCTTGTGTTTCAGCCATGTTATGTCCTTTGTGGGTAACATTTGATGGCACCACAGGTGTTGCAGGTGTCCGGTGGGGAACATAGGAGAGGTGGACTGTCGGCATGTACATGCCTATTGGACTGATGGACAGGGTGCCATGCCCTCTGTAGCCCACTGCAATCACAGTATGGTTACTATCAGTGGGCAATATGCAGGGTACTACCAACATAGCGGCTGTTGCCTAGGCAAGTGTATGTGTGTATGAGACATGGGTTGAGAGTGTACCCTGGGTAATACAAGGGTTGCTAATGTTGTTCAGCTGGCATTGATGTCACATTTAGAGGTATGGATTTGCACACCAGCCTCTTGGCTATTTCACATCTGCTATCCTTGTACGCTGGACATTGTGATATATACTTGGCCCACCATATAAGAAGTTTGCAAAACCCACTCCACATTGAGTCCAATTGTTACACACTCACACAGGATACGAATGACAAACACAGACACAACTGTCATGTCTGGGATTAGAACACCTACCTAACTAATATATTACACTATAGCACTACGTCATTATAGGACGTGCCATGGAAATTACTGGAGTTTTTCTTTTCCAAAGGTGTATTTCACAGTGAATGGCATTAGCAGGATTGCCAAAGTAGGGCATTTGAATTGTAGTGAGTGTGACTAGCCTAAAATGCATTGCTCTCTACACAAACATAGAAACACACACACACACACACACACACACACACACACACACACACACACACACACACACACACACACACACACACACACACACACAATTGTCAGGTCTGGGTTTAGAACTCCTACCTAAATATTTTATCACAATACAGCAGTATGCAGTTATGTGACATGCTACAGAGATTACTGGGCTAAAACCTTCTCAGAGGTGTATTTCTAGTTGGATGACATCAGCAGCGTTGCCAAAGTAGAGCATTTGAATTGTATGGAGTGTGACTATGCTAAAAAAGCATTGTTCTCTACACAAACAGACACACACACACACACACACACACACACACACACACACACACACACACACACACACACACACACACACACACACACACAGATGCCATATCTGGGATTGGAACTCCTATCTAATTAGTCTACCACACTTCAGCAGTACACAGTTATAGGATGTACCATGGAGATTACTGGGCTACATCTTCCCCAAAGGTGTATTTCACAGTGGATGACCTCAGCAGGCATGTCATAGTAGGGCTATAGGGAGGGCAGTGTGTGTGCATGGGCCATAACCCATTCATCTAGAAGATGACACACCACATGTGAGCACACACAGGGTCATATTTTACAGGTACATGTATACAGCTGCTAGATGACTAGTTCCTTGTAAAGTCATGTTGAACAGCTAGCACTTGCACCACATAGTCTGTAATGCTGACAGATACCAGTGACTAGTATCTACAGTGAGTGACATCTGAACTTCATGTGGTTGTGGCCCTTTGGCTGTATGCTGGGTGGAACAGGCCTGGATGGCTCCTTGTCACAGTCACCCTCTTCCACACATCTATGTATATCTATCTTTGGCTTATTATAGTGTGTTTTCCTTAGATATATGTCTGTATTCCTATCCATTGTGTGTGCAAAGCATGAGTGGTGCATACTGAGGAGTGGCTGCACTAACATATGCGACTGCCAGATATGTCTGGTCCACTGGTGTTTGCAGACATGGCATTCATTTGTTTAAGTGTGTGAGCATGCCCAGTATGACCTTTCAGTATATTGTTGACTGACATTGCCTACATTTCTCTAAGTGTGTGACCATGCTCAGTATGCCCGTCTGTATTGAATGTGTGGATTATTGAGTCCAGGTAGTTTGTACTGCAGTGCAGATCTTTGTGTTGTACACCTACAGGTAGCATACTGTTTCTGCAGAGTATCCATCGATCATTTGGCAATATGGGGACAAACTGTGCAGGGGATAGTGTGTACTGTAGGTTATTGTGCCTGTGCTGCTTCAGCTGCATGGTACTGCTGTTAGGAGAGATATTCAGACGTGTACTGTTATACACAGTGATGTTTTCTGCCCTCATTTACTGTCAGGTGGACATTCTTGCTTACAGTGATGTCTTGGGGGACAAGGGTAACTGCGGCTGTGTCTGGTATTGTGGGAAGACACCTACGTTTTCCTGGTAAGTTATGCCATTCTGGAGGGGGAGCTGCAGACACTTGTGATCCAGGAACAGCCTGCAGGTGCGTGCACAAGCGCTCCTGCACTAGCCCTGCACGGACTAAGACCCTGTATGCAAATCACCCCATTTGCAGGAGAAATCCATGCAAATGAGGTGAATTTGCAAACCAGGAATCTTAAAACCAGCCGTGCAGGACTAGTGTAATTTTCAGAAATGTACTCCGTTAGTAACCGAGTACATTTCTGCAAAATCCAAAACAGAGCTGTGACAGCTCTAAATAAAGGCTGCATATCAGTCAGGAAGCATGCCAATGGCCGAGTATAAGGCCATTGGCATTGCAAATGGCTTAAAAAATAAAAAAATCAACTTTTATTTTTTTAGCCAATCTCGACTGTTTAAGCATAGGCCAGTGGCGTGCAAATGGGATTGGGGGAAAATAATAAAATAAACTTAAAATAAGCATTCTAGCTAAAATCACTATTCTGCCATGAAACTCAATAGCAGGCAGAAGATAACATGGCCAGTGAATAGTGGTTGCTAAGGGAAAGGCTCAGTGTGGGACCTGTAACTATGCATTAGCAGGAAATCCTATGCAAATTAGGGGAATGATACTGAATCCCAGATTTCCCCTCAATGCTAGCCAGCACCCAACCGTGTAAGTGCAGGAATAGCATGGTTCAAGCCTAAGAGTTAGCTGAAATCATGGGGAGGGGGTGTCAGGCATACTGTAAGCTTATTGGAGCCCTGTGGCTCGGGTTTGCCCTTAGCTTAGCAGAGCTAAGCAAGGAGGTGTGTCTGAGGCTGCCTAGCACACTTTACATTGCCTAAATGTGTTTTAAAGGAAAAAAAAAAGTAAACCAGGAAATAGCAGCTCTGTGCACATCTGAGCACTGTGTTTGCATGGCGCACCCCCAGGCTTAAACAGGAAGGCAATGGGAAGGGAAAACAGCAGAAGGAAGGTAATCAAGGAGAACTAGCATAGGTGGAAGGTGAAATGTATCAGAATCAGCCAATTACACAGGCAGCAGACCATCCCAGCCCAGCACACCACTATAAACTTTATAAACACCTTACCCTCTGGTTTTTCCCACATACTCTACACGATCGGTGTACACAAGCAGGGAAATTTAAACAAACAGAAGCAACAAAATGATAGGGGCTGCAGCAGTTATCATACATCAACATGTGGAAGAGGCTGAGGGTGGTGAGGATGAGAATGCTGTCGACCAACCTAAGGTGAAGAGATGGAGAAGAGTGTACAGACCCAGGGTAACCTACTAGGGGCTACAGGAGCTGGAGATAGTGGAGTGCTATAGGGTGGACATGGACATCCTTCAACAAACTGTTGCACTGTGCCAGCCACACCTGACACACAGAACAAACAGTGTGGAGCCCATCCCAGTGGATACCAAGTTATGGGTAGGCCTAAGAAGACTAGCCATGGGTACCTTCCAAAGGCTAACTGGGGATATAATGGGGATCTCACAGGCATCAGCATCCAGGGTACTCCACCAGTTCCTGGATGCCATGTCAGCACCTGCCGGTGAGCAAGTATATTTTCCCAACACCCATGAGGCATTGGCCAGCAATATGCGTCTCTTCCACCAAATAGCAAAATACCTTGAGGTAGTGGGTACTATAGACTGCACACACATATACATCAAAGCATCACCCAATGAGCAGGGTAGGGTCTACATCATCTGCAAGGGTTTCCCCTCCATCAACTGCCAGGTTGTGTGTGATACTCAGGGCATTATAATGAATGTGTGTGCTGGCTGCCCTGACTGCCTATAGTCCCACATCTGTCATCTGACGCAGCTGTACCAAAGATTTTACAATGGGGATATCCCTTATGTTCACCTAGTGGGGGATGCTGGTTATGCACTGGAGCCATGGCTAATGACACCCATCAGAAATGTACACACACCCGAATAAGAACTCCATAATGAGGCACATGCACAGACCAGAATCATAATAGAGCATAAGTTTGGGATGCTGAAGTCACAGTTCCAGTGCCTGGACTCATCTGGTGGAGCCTTGCAATACTCACCAGCTACATGTACCCACATTGTCATTGTACACAATATGATCCTGCAGAAACAGCTGCAGCAGGAACAGCCTGGGCCAGGGCTACACAGCCCCCCACCATTGCCTAGGCCTGCACAGGCACATAGTGACTTGGAGGACAATCAACCTGGCCTGCCCCAATAGGCAGAAGTAGGCATGCCCAGTATGCCCAGGCACTGGCAAAGAGGCAACACATAGCATATATACTGACACAGTAGAGACCCAGGGAATGACACCTCTCTCTGACCCGCACATGCAGTAAAAGGGATGCCAAACATGACACTACCTGTGCTTAGCCATGTATAGGGAGTGTACTATGTGCATCCAACATAGCCAGACTCCAGCACCATCCTCAATACTGGCACAGCCACAAGGTAAGTCACTCTTTCTACCAATTGCCGAATGGAGTAGTATGTGTTATTACTTGTATCTATGGTATGGATGTGAGCATGCAAGTGAAATGGGTGGCTGAATGGGATGCCAGCAGATAGTAGACACCTATAGTGACAGCATGAGATCTGTAATAAATACTGGTGTCACCACAGTAGCCAGTACTATACAAGGTGACAAAACTCACTGCAGGAAATGTGCTGGGCCACATATATGTCCATATGACACACACATGCCAGTCAGGGACGCTCACATACCAAACAACAGTCTCAGCCAGCAGGACAGGTATAGACAAACACAAACAAAGGCAGTGCTAAGGCCTCTGATTGATGGCTATGGGTAACAACCCCCCCCCCAGGCCTACACAGACAGACTACAACAGGTCAGGCAGTGGGATGTTAGTTCTGAAGGGTAAGAAGTCAAAAATGAAATGTAGGTCAATAAAACCTAAGACCTGTAGTACACTGATATGCCTCTAGTCAGCATGATAGGTTAGAATACAGAATGAAATGGAGTACCTGACATACCAGTACAGGCATAGCAAATGTGTACAAGTGTCAGGTGTGCCCCCTAATCCTTTGCAGAAATGTAGTAACAGTCCGGTGTGCCCCCCCAATCCTATGTAAAAATGTAGTAACAGTCAGGTGTGCCCCCCCAATCCTATGTAAACACGTAGTAACAGTCAGGTGTGCCCCCCCCACAATCCTAAGTAGAAATATAGTAACAGTTAGGTGAGTCCACCCCCCAATCCTATCTAGACACGTAGTAACAGTCAGGTGTGCCCCCCAGTCCTATGTAGAAATGCAGTAGCAGTCAGGTGTGCCCCCCATACTATGTAGAAATGTAGTAACAGTCAGGTGTGCCCCCCAATCCTATGTAGAAATGTAGTAACAGTCAGGTGTGCACCCCCAAGCCAATGTAGAAATATAGTAACATGTATGTGTAGGTATAACAGTGGAGCACAGATTACCTGAGCTGGTCAAGGTAGAAGGATAGATTGTAGCATGTGTACAATATGCAGGTTTGCATGTGTTAGGTTGGTGTGTGTCATGGTTTCACTTCATAATCTCGTGTTACTGAAATCCTGAATTTCAGTAACCCGAGACTATAAAGTTGAATCATTCAGAACAATGAAACCCACAATCCTGAATCACACAATCATGAACATACATACACCATACACCACATAACACACACAAACCATTCCACCCACAGCACACAAACCACACAACCCTACACTACATATAAGCAGGGGGGCAAGTCCCCCTGCACCCCCCATGTGGGGGCTATGCTTCACCACCTACTTATATATACCAACTCCGAGGTCTCACATAAAATTAAAAAAAAAACCTCACAGCATGCCATCCTCCACTTGCTCGCACACAAATACACATCACACACACACAAACACCAACAAATCCAATACTCACACACACTTGCACCTCCCTACCCTTACCCACACATACAAAGCACAAAAACACACACAAACACTCAGTCACCTGCAATCTCAGGCACCATAACACTACACACGATGTACCGAAATGCATAAGCACAGATTCAAGATATTCGAATTCGCTCTTATGCACTTTCGGCATTCTGGTTTTTGCCTTCATGGTCTCGGGTTACTGAAATTCGGGATTTCAGTATGCCCAATGTCCAGAATTATGACCCCTGCCTCTGGGTAACCTGTGTGAATCTGTACAGCTTTGAGGTATGGTCACAGCAGGATATGGCCATACTGTCACGTCAATGGATGTACAAGCATGGGAACCTTTGCCACCACTGTACCAAGGTGTTGATCCATTTACACAGACCCAGCAGCAAGTGTATGCAGCTTCCCCTCCAAAATGGCATGAGTGTGCAAGAATATGTAGACTGCTGACTACAATACTGGACACAGCTGCATTTGCCCAGTGTTCCCTAGGACATCACTGCAAGCAAAGATGTCTACCTGACAGTACTTTATGACATAAAACATCACAGCGTATAACAGTACATATGTCTGAATATCTCAGCTAACACCAGGGCCATGTAGCAGAAGCAGCACAGACACACTTACCTACAGTAGCCCACTATCCTTTGCCCATTCTGACCCCATATTGTCAACTGATCTACAGATATCCTGCAGAAACTGTTTGCTAGCTGTAGGTGTAGAACACAAAAGTCTGCACTGGAGTACAATCTACTTGGAATGGATTCACACATTCAGTACAGAAGGTCATACTGGGCATGTTCCCACACTTAGAGAAATGAAGGCCATGTCAAACAATAAAATACTGAAAAGTCATACTGGGCATGCTCACACACTTAAAGAAATGAAGCTCATGTCTGACAACAACAGTAGACCATACATATCTGACAGTCACAGATGTTAGTGCATGCACTCCTCAGTACTCACCATTCATGCTTTGCACACACATTGGAAAGAAATACACATATATATATCCAAGGACAACACACTATAATTGGCCAAAAGTACACATGCATAGATGTGTGGAAAAGAGTGACAGTGACAAAGAGCCTTCCATCATAAGCCCTGTCCCACCCAGTACATATCCTATTGGCTAAAACCACATGATATGCAAATGTAAATCACTGTAGACATTTGTCTCAGGAATCCCTCAGCACTATAGTGTCTGTGATGCTAACTGTGCAACATGACTGTACAAGTCAGTAGTCATCTAGCAGTTGTATACACATACCTGTGGAATATAAACCTGTGTGTGCCTGAGTGTGGTGTGTCTGCCTCTAGATGAATGGGTTATGTCCCATACACATACACTGCACTCCCTATTTTCCTACTATGGCAAGCCTACTGATGTCTGCACCTTGAAATACACCTTTGGGGAAGTAATAACCTAGCAATTTCTGTGGTGCGTGCTATAACTGCATAATGCTGCAGTGTGATGTGTTAGTTAGATAGGAGTTCTAATCCCAGGCGTGGCAATGCTGTGTGTTTGCCTGTGTAGGGGTCAATGCTTTTTAGGCCAGTCACACTGACTACAATTTCAAATGCCCTACTTTGGCATGCCTGATGATGTCATTCACTGTGAAATACACCTTTGAGGAAAAAGTAGCCTAGTAATTTCTGTGGCGTGTCCTATAACTGTGTAATGCTGTAATGTGCTATACTTGTTAGGTAGGAGTTCTGTTCCCAGACATGGCAAGTGTGGATGTTTGCATGTGTTTGTCTGTGTAGGGGCAATGCTTTTGAGGCCATTCACAGTCACTAAAACCTCCAGTGCCCATCTTTGGCAAGCCTGCTGATGTCATTCATTTTGAAATATACCTTTGGGGAATAAGGAGTCCGGTAGTCGTTGTGGCACATCCTGTAACTGCTTAATGCTATAGTGTGATAACATGTTAGGTAAGAGTTCTATTCCCAGACATGGTAAGTGTGTTTATTTGTCTGTGTAGGAGAAACACTTCTGAGGCAATTCATAGTCACTACAATGTCCAGTGCCCATCTTTGGCAAGCCTGTTGATGTTATTTACTTTGAAATACACCTTTGGGGAAAAATAGCTTAGAAATCTCTGTGGCATATCCTATAACTGGGTAATGCTGTAGTGTGATAAACTAGCTAGGTAGGAGTTCTATTCCCAAACATAGCAAGTGTGGATGTTTGTGTGTGTGTGTTTGTTTGTTTGTTTGTGTAGGGAGCAATGCTTTTGAAGCCCATTCACAGTCACTACATCTTCCATTGCCCATCTTTGGCAAGCCTGCTGATGTCATTCACTTTGAAATACTCCTTTGGGGAAGTCTCTGTGGTGCATCCTGTAATTGCGTAATGCTATAGTGTACTAAACTAGTAACGTAGAAGTTCTATTCCCACACATGGCAACTGTAAAACTATGTGTGTGTAGAGATCAGTGTTTTTTTGTCCATTCACAGTCACTACATTGATATCTGTGCAGTTACAGAGACCTGATCCAAGCCTCCAGAGAGCACCCCTGCAATACCAGGTACAGCTCTCGCCACACCTGTTGGCCATCAAACTAGGACCATAACAGAAAAGGTGGAGGAGTGTCCATATTCACCAAGATTATTCATACCACCAGGCTACTTGCCCAACAGAATGTGTCTGAAATACCTCTGGTGCAACTAACAATAGGTTAGACTGCAATCCAAATTGTATAGCTTGCTAATGATCCCCCACCATGCCCCATGATACCCACTACAGCCTTTGAAACATACTATGAAATATTATGATGCAAACAAACACCCTAATACTGGGTGATGTACACTACCCTGCCATTAACTGGGAAAACAACTTGTGTACCAACACATGTGCTCAACGGTTCTTGGAAGTCATAATTCCCAATGCCCTGGATCAAGTAATCCATAGTCCCACCAGGGGCTCAAATATCCTATACCTGGGCATTACCAACATGTGAAATCAATGCTCCACACCTATGGTCACCCCATCGGTGGTCAGGTATGCCCATGAGCTTATCACCCTTAACATCAACATCCCTTCTCCACACCCCAGTAAGTAATCCTCGGTAACACACATCTCCAAAGCCAATGTCATGCTACACATGTCAGATGTAACTAACATCATGACACCCATGCAGATGGGAAATGAAAGGACAACTGCTGAATCATACATGAAGGCACTGTACAAGCACATCCACTTGTGCATGAATTGTGCCATCCAATATTGAACCAAGATGCTCAACACCAAGAAAAGGATTCCAATGTGGTGGCCCCCTGCCATGAACATACTGTACAACAAAAGGAGGAAACTGCTGTAGAAATGGGGGACTTACCAGGATGCAAAATACTCCCTTACCAGCTAAAGTAAGAGGCAGAGACCCCTCATAACATCCACTAAAGCTAGTTATGAACATAACATAACCAAAGATTCCAAAGACAGCTGCAAGGAGTTCCATAGCTATGTGAGGAATCTAAATAGCAATGCTCAGAACTGCTGTGAGCTACAACAGGATGGTACTAAATCTACTCCTCCCAGGGATATTGCCAATATCCTGGTAGATCGATTCAGTGCCAACTGCACCCCCGCCCAACCCCCAAAGGGCCCATCTGAACACAGGTAGATTGCCATATTCCGGTAATAATGGCCACATAGGTATAAACCACACTCTACAGAGCTATGACAACAGCAGCCATGGGACCAGTCAACATCCCAGGCTGTGTACTACATGAGCTACAAACTGCACTTGCACCTCACCTACGTGCCATGTCTAATCATAGCCACACCTCAGGCTTTATGCCCACTGTGTGGCACACAGCTACAGTTATCCCAGTCCACAAGGGCGATCCACTTTGGATTCTGGTAACTACAGCCCCAGCAGTATGCCTGATCTGCAAGGCCATGGAATGTATTATGGAAATTAAAACAAAGGCATTGGCAACTTGCAAACACTGGACCCTAACCAGGTTTGGTTTGTGAAGGGCCAATCATTTCACCTCAACTTGCATGACAACTGTGAATCCATCTCCAGAGCTGTGGATGACAGTAAGGTTGTTATCTGGACCTCGCCAAGCCCTTTGACACCATTCCCCAGTCTGGAATCATAGATAAATGTATCAAGCTGGCTAGACAAGTGACAGTTGGAGTACCTTAGCGTTCAGTCCTGCCACTGCCCTTGTTTGGCATCTACTGCTCTGAAGTACAGTCCAACAGTAAGGGACACTGGCAAACAAAGGTCACAGATGACTGCACACTGGGAGCCAATATTGAATCCCCACATGATGCGAACATTCTACAGCAAGGCCTTACAGAAAGACATGCTTGGTGCCTGAACCATGGCCTCAAGATCAATGCCAAGAAATATGCAGTTATACCCACTGGAAAGGGACATGTACCTGTGAAGTACCACATAGGTGGCAGTACACTAAACACTTAAAGTGTGATAACAGACATAGGGACACAGGTGAACAGTGATCTCATCTTTGATAACCACATCACCACAACAGTCAGGAAACCCACATATGTGACACCCCTCCCACTAAGGGCTTTACATCCAGGAAAAGGAGGCCATTGTCCCACTGTAGGCATCTCTCAGCAAACCCAGTACAGACTACAATTGCCTGTTATGTATGTACCTCACAAGACATCTGCAACAAATAGAGAGGCTGCAGACATACCTCACAAAATGACCACAGGCCTGAATCAGATGCCCTATGCTGACCATCTAAAAATCATCCAGCTATACTCTGTCATGTATTGTGTTCCCAGAGGCGATCTCTGCTTAACATATCATGCCATATCAAACCCACAGCTGGTGGACACGCTAAACTTAGAGAATTCCAAAACACTACAGCTACATGCTCCAGGGATCCAAATCCTGTCATCACAATGAACAATACATGCAGGAGAGATGTGTTCCTGACCCAGGGACTCCCCAGACTCTGGAATAGACTGCTCATACTTGTCAAGCAGAGTGCCTCTTTGGACCTCTTCAAAAGGAACCTGGATGATTGGATGGGAGATAGGACATTTACCCTGGGGATCATGTCAACTGCCCTGCTAGACAGGGGTGCAGGGAAGTATATATTGTGGGAAGTCCAGGCCAGAGAATTGTCATGTCTAGGCATGTATAGGCCCTAGGGCCGATAGCCTAGTATCAACATATGACCCTATGAACCTATGAACTACACTTTCCATTGCCCAACCTTGGCAAGGTTGCTGATGTCATTCACTTTGAAATACACCTTTGGGGAATAAGTAGCCCCATAATCTCTGTGGCGTGTCCTATAACTGATAATGCTGTAGTGTGATATAATAGTTAGGTAGGGGTTCTCTTCCCAGACATAGCAAGTGTGGATGTGTGTGTGTTTTTGTTTGTTTGTGTAGGGAGCAATGCTTTTGAGGCCATTCAAAGTCACTACAACCTCCATTGCCCTTCTTTGGCAAGCCTGCTGATGCCATTTACTTTGAAATACACCTTTGGGAAAAAAGTAGCCCAGTAATCTCTGTGGGGTGTCCTATAACTGCGTAATGCTATAGTGTGATACACTAGCCTAGTAGGGGTTCTATTCCCAGACATGTCAAGTGTGGGTGTTTGTGTATGTGTTTGTTTGTCTGTGTAGGGAGAAATGCTTTTAAGGCCATTCACAGTCACAACAACCTCCATTGCCATTATTTGGCAAGGCTGCTGATGTCATTCATATTGAAATAAACCTTTGGTTAAAAAATAGCCAGTTATTTCCGTGGTGCATCCCATAACTGTGTAATGCTATAGTGTAATGTACTAGTTAGATAGGAATTAGTTAGATAGGAATTCCAATCCTGACGTGGCAACTGTGAGACTTGGTGTGTGTGTTTATCATTTGTATTCCATGTGGAGGTGGCTGTGAGTGTGTAACAACTGGACTCATTGTGAAGCTGGTTTTGCAAATTTCTTATATGGTGGGCCTATTATATGTCAGAATGTCCACCTTACAACGATAACAGATGTCAAACAGCAGAGAGCCTGGGGTGACACTCCATACCCCTACATGTGACATCAAGGCCTGGCAAAAAATTTAGGCAACCCTTGTATTACCCAGAGAACACTCTCAACCCATGTTTCATACAAAAACACACTCGGCTAGGCAACAACCACTTTCTTGGTAGTTCCCTGCATATTTCCCACAGATAGCAACCATGATGTGATTGGAGCATACTACAGAGGGCATGGGACCCTGTCCCATCACTACAATAGGCACATAATTGCATACAGTGCTCCTTCACTATGTTCCCCACTGGGCGCCTGCAACAACTGTAGTGCCATCAAATGTAACCCACAAAGGGAATATCATGCATTAAACGTGTGCCCTGTATGGACAGATGCCACTGACTCCAGAGAATACCTGTATCATGCTGTCAATGTAGGTGCAGGGTCAACCTGGTGACCATTGTCAGTTCCCACCACATGAGGCCAGGAATGGCACATCTGATTATAACAATCTATGTACACAACATGCCCCAGACACCCCAGGTGCACTTCCACATGTCACAGAACATGCATGTGGGATGTGTGCACATCCCACACACCGTCCATGTCATGGACTATAGAATACATACATGGCCAGCATTGCACAGCACTGGCCACCCACAACAGCAACCCAGATGACTGGATGGTGAATACAATACCCACGTGTGGGTCACTCCAGACACTATACCCATGAGCCACACTGCAAACCATTTTCCTGTGGCCTGATGCCAAGGTATATCCTTTCCCTAGCCTTGTACAGCCTTCTGGTACAGTCAACCACTACACACCTGTGAAGCAAAGCACCCATGCATGTCAGTACTGGCAACGTGTATGTGTGTGTGTGTGTGTGTGTGTGTGTGTGTGTGTGTGTGTGTGTGTGTGTGTGTGAGTGTGTGGAGTATAATGATTTCAACACCATTCACACTCACTACACCTTCCATTGGCCTACTAAAGCATGCTGTCTGATGTTAGACACTTTCACATACACTTTGCCCATAAATCATCCTTATAACCCCTGTGGTGCATGTGATACCTGCATATTACTGTATTGTGACAAACTAGCAAGTTAGGAGGTCTAATCCTGACCCTGCCAACTGTGTTAATGTGTGTGGGCCCCTGAGAGAGTATGGCTGTGTCGAAGTCGACACCTGTTCATGTGGACAGGCATGTGTACTACACCTACCTTATCCCTCCTATATCACTGTTGCAGATGTCACTCACCATCAGATATACCTTTGGACAGCTTCCCCAGCATGTAAGGTCTGTGACACATGCAATAACTGTATAGACATGTGATAGCATGTAAGCTCTGTGGCACATGCAATAACTGTATAAACATGTGATAGCAATACATAGTCAGGCAGGGGTTTGAAACCCTGTACTGGTAAGTGTGTGTGACACAAACATGCATAGGTTTTACTCTCCCACACCCTTCCTGTCTTAGTTTGTCTCTGTCTGTCTCTCTCACTTCCTCTCTGGTGGATGTGGAGAAGTACACCTGCTTTGCTTAGGCAGCAGCTTGTGTTTTGTAAGTGATGCTCATGATCAGCTGATGGCCTCTGCATGAATTGCACTCCCCCACTAGCTGATTGCACGTGGAACAGCTGTGGTAACATTCTCATAGCCAATTGCATGGAAACACACTCCTATACCTAGGAACATCATGTGGGTGTTCGGCCTTTTCATTGATTGTGAGCAGGACCTCATGTCGGTGTTTGGCAAACAGCATCACAGATGGTATTGGGATATACCTCTAACAACATACACTGTGGAGACAGGCCAAAAAACAGGAGGGGGATGTGCCAGACATGACTACAGAATGTAAGTGTTGCTCTTCTGCATTTGGAGTAATGTTGGTTTAACAGAGTTTGTGTGGATATGGCTGGTCTATATAATTTAATACCTGTCATGACAGTGTTATGTGTTTGAAGAAATTCCCACCTGTAGGGTTATCTGCAGACTGGGCAGTGTTTGGAGTCTTATGTTTCTTGTGTTACTCACAGATCACCTATCTTAGAAGTGCAGAAGCATAGTCTGAGGACTGCAGTCAGTACATGGTGACAGCCATGAGAGTTACTGACTTCATATCTCTCATAGGACATATGTCACAACAAACCCTGTTACAACAGTAAATGTATGAGGGTATCAAAGCAACATGCCAATATTGACCAGTGTTTGTGGCTTGAGCCACAAGTCTCTCAACCTTTGTACATATGTCATGCAGTAAGAGGTGCATTTGTTCTGCACACCATAATTTATTGACATCATACCTGATAACAAGCCAGTCAGATATCAAACTGCTAGACATGTTGTGTATAATAGGGGTTATTTCTGAGAACATAACCTGGGAATTCTGTGGTTGTGTGTACAGTAGTGGGTTTTGTGTACTTATGATGATTGTCGACAGTATGTGCATTGTGAATACGTACCTTGGCCTGTGTACAGACTGTGATAGATGTCATTGTTCTTGCTCCTGTTCTATCTGATGTTACATGCTGCTCCAGTGTATGATACCCTATTGGCTCACATGTTTGTAGGACCAAACACACACGTGTCCCATACCACAGACAGGCATTGGACCACACTGTGTCATGACCCAGTTTATGTAGGGTTAGTGTGTGAGTGGCACATATGAGGATGGTGTTGATCAGACAGTCCATATAGTGTCATATTAAGCTTGTGAACCATATGTGGCTGTTGCTGTGTTCACATTGGTTGTGGGTATGCACTTTCACACAGGTGACTGTTACTCTGTGCTGTGACATGCCTGTAGAGCCTGTTATATTTGCAGGTACATGTGTATTCCCCCATACAAAATGCAGGCCAGTGTTGTTGCAGTCTGCCTGTAGTTTGCACAATGCTTTGTTACATGCCTAGCAGCTTAGTGTAATTACTCAGTGTGATGTTATGTCTAGATATTTGCAAGATGTACTGCTGCTGAGCCACCATAACTGTTGTGCATTTCTGACAAAGCAGTGGGATTCTGTATAGATGCATGTCACTAACTACTGGGTAGTATGTCGCCATGTGACCTCTGCACTACCAGCTATTATGTGCCAGGACAGACAGGGTTGTGTGAATGCATAAACTGTGTGGGTATATGTAGTCCAGTATTTACGTGATATACCCATGTACATGACTGTTAACATCCACATTGTCAGGCTTGGTCCACATGTTTCACATGAAGGGGATCTGTGTATACCACTGGGCTGACCAGATAGTGCCAGACTGTCCACATATATTGGCCATAGCTCTGCTGTAGTCCACAGGATCATTACTGTGCTATCACTGGTACTATACTATGATGTCCTTAGGATGTCTGTCAGTAAATGATGGCGTACATGTCAATAGCAGATGTGACCTCCCACACACAACATGTCTGTTAAGATAAACCCTGTTACAGTAGCAACAGTCTACATATATACCTGCAATACATACATGGCATCCCCTTGCACTAAGCAGTTGAGCATATTGGTGCTGAGGTAGGACTCCACTCCATGTTCTGGACATGTGGTAAACATATATGTACATCTATATAACATATCTACATACATATATATATATATATATATATATATGTGTGTGTATAAATATATATATATATATATATATATATATATATATATATATATATATATATACATATACAAACACATATATATACATATACACATCTATATATGTCTACACATATACAGATATATATGCACATATAGTTATGGATATCTACATATATCTGCATAAATAGATATATTTGTTTAGATATAAATGCACATATAGTTATAGATATCTACATACATATCGACATAAATAGGTATATCTGTAGGATCTACCTGATAACACCAACAAGCAAAAACACCAACAACGAGATCACCAACACCACAAAACCGAAAGTTCAAAAACATGAAAGTTCACATGCCCAACAAAGCACAATCCTGACAGTCAACAAAACAAAACAAATTCCCTTTCCGAAAAACACACACACAACACAAGCACACCAAAAATCTTACAAACCTACACTAAACCTTACATACACAACTATCTATGCACTAACCTTAACCCAAACCCTAACCCTAAGGTTCATCACTATCGCACACTTACCTTACCCGCACCCTAACCCTAAAGTCCATCATTATCGCACACTTACCTTACCCGCACCCTAACCCTAAAGTCCATCACTATCGCACACTTACATTGCCCGCACCCTAACCCTAAAGTCCATCACTAACGCACACTTACCTTACCCGCACCCTAACCCTAAAGTCCATCACTATCACATGCTTACACAGTCGGGCTCATTTCTCATGTTGGTGTTTTCAGCGTCGGGATTCCGAACTGTCAATTATTTCTATTGTCGGTCTTCCAGTGACAGTGATCTTGTTGTCAGTGTTTTCGCTTTTCGGTCTTATCAGGTAGACCCATCTGTACATATGTGATGTACATACAGATGGGTTCCTATCAGCACTTTGAATGTTGAAAACACCAAATTTAATTTCATCAAACTGAATTGTTTGAAATCTAAGAAGAGTGAACTGATAGAACATTGATTTCTTTCCCAGGGAAAGAATTCGGTGGGCCGTCATCAGAGTTTGCTATTTCCGCCACTGTGGTGCGGTTTTGGAGTTGGTATATTTAAGCAGGGGAGTGTGTTTAAAGTATTGAATTTTTTTTTTTGTATGGAACACCGATTTCTTTCCCTGGGAAAGAAATTAATGTCCCGTCAGTTTGCTCTTTTGAAATTTTGAACATTTCAGTTCAATGAAATCGCATTCAGCGTTTTCAGCATTCAATATGCTGATATAGACCCACATACACACATATATATATATATATATATATATATATATATATACACACACACATATACAGAGAGATCTACACATGGCCATATATATGATGCACTATACAGATGTGTATAAATACATATATCTGAATATATATGTGCATGTACATGTAGACATATATCTACATATGTATATGTATATATCCATATCCTTGTCATGTGTAAACATTGCTGTTGTGTATACCTTCCCAAATGTATCACACCATATGTATCTGATATGTGCATATTTAAATATGACAACATGTGATGCAACAGTAATATCACTAACATGTACTATACAATTGCAGAAGTCACAGCGATTGTTCAATACTATTCAGAATGTCAACTGACAGATGTATTGGAAAAACAACAACTGTCTTCACAGCTGTTATGGTGCAGTGGTTAACTGTTGTGACTATAGTGTACAGGGTCCTGGGTTCAAGGGCTGGTTATTTTGTTGCTGGGCAGAACAAGGGCCATTGGATACAGAATGGATAAGGCAGTTTTGAAAAGCTTTAAGTGTGTTTGTGTGGGTTTGTGTGAAGCTAAGCGGTGCTAACATATGGTTACACGTATGGGCACTTACACCGTGTAGACTTTGCTTACCAGTGTGAAGATCTGCTTAGCTGTTATATTGCAGCAATGCTGACACCTGCTAAGCATGGCTCAGCCCTGGTAACCAATGCTCACATCCCAGTCTGATAACATAGCAGGTTAATGACATCTGTAATAAGTGTATGTAATGCCATGTACATAACATGCGTCTATGTGCTGTCATTATAGTAGCAAGGGGTATGAGTGTCATGTCTGAGACACTTGAGTATATAAGACCTGTACATCACACTTATCCATGTGAATGTGTTACATACAAGGGTAGTATCTCAGGTAATGTGCCATCACACTGGCATGTAGTGTATCATGCCGTTACTGCTGTTGACAGTGCTTTCCCAAGCAAGAGTAGATTGCTAATTGTAGTACTGGCAACAAGCACCCTGCATGCATAGATGGACTCTAAGTCCTTACTGTTGTGTTCTTGGTTTGTGAGCTGTGTCACAGTATATATTCCCTACTGGATAATGATCTGACATATGGAAATTAACTGTAGACTACTGTCTGTATACCACATGTCAGTGAGGACTACCAACATGTAGTAATGGCATACATATTGGTGTCAGACATCTATCTGTCGACACATTCATCCTACTGCATAGCTTGTTGGCAAGCTTATGTCTATCAGTACCTGTACAGATGTGCAGATGGAAGGTATCCAGCTTAGATACATACAGGCAACCTTTGCTTGACTGATACTGACATGTCTGCCCAGCTGTGTTATAACTAGCACAGATAGGACAGAACACCCTGTATGGATCATATGCCATGAGTATCTACACTACAGTACCACAGTCAACAGAACATGCTTGGGTACAGGTCTCCAGCACAGACATTAACCATGTTTTCTAATACATGTCGCATACATGTCAACTGGATCATCTCACTGGCCATTTACAGGAGGCACCCAGAGGATTGGCTGATACATGTCACTCTCACTCTGAGGGTTACCACAGTGGTGTCTGTAGATAGATTGCCTACTGGCACATGGCAGGTGGCATGATACCACTGTACACACATCCCCTACACTTCCCAACTCTCCATTGACACTGGCCAGGTACACACCTATGACCACCTACAGTGATGCACCCCAGAACTGACAAATGTGTACATGCAATACTGAGGATATCAGTGTCTATGTGTTAGTACACCTGTAGTTGGGAATACCATGAGGGCCTGGACACCGATCGCAACACCCTTTGCCATAGTTAGATGTGGCTACTGTTGTACCGGACATTACATGTACCCTGTTACACTCCTCTCCCTAAAGGCTACCTGAGCCTTGCAGTACCAGCACAACACTGTTGTATAACTGGGTTGATAGGCATGGGATACCTATTGAGTTCTGGCAAGTGTGTGAATGTGTGCATGTGTGTATATCTGTAGGGTACATCATTCTGAGGCCACATACTCCTATTACAATATGCATTGCCACACAGTATTATGGATAGTGATGTTGTTGTCCATAGGAGAGGCATGACAATGCATCACCCTACTATGCCTGTGGCATGTGCATTAGATGCATATCCCTGTAGTACCACCATTGGGATGGACAATGGGTTGTATCGCAGTCCTGGTCAATGTGTGATCGTGGGTATGTCAGAGTCTCATCATGGGTTCCAGTGTGTACAATATCCACCGTGGGGTGTGGGTTCTGTGTACACTATTACACCATGGTACCCCCGGTACATGTCCCATGTACCACTGCATGGTGACCACTGTCACCATCACCCATACAGGTAACTGATAATACAATCCAGCCCAGTCATGCATGTGCTGTGTGCAGCCTACCTGTAACACAATGGACACACTGACAAGTTAGTTAGCACTGATAGGCTCAGGTCTCTCGGATGTGTGTCTGCCTGTTATGGGTCTGTTAATGTGTATATGATGTTATGTCACACTATGTATTGTCCATATACAACTGTTACATACCCCATTACCATACTGTACATGGCTGGGGATGTTCTGGATGTAACATGTAACCTGGAATACACCTCATCCTGAATGCTGTGTGGTGTGTGCAATGAAAGCCACACACATTAGTAGCACTACATACCTAGGTAGGGGTCTAGTCCCAGTGTTGCAAAGAATGAGTGTGCACGTATGTGGAGGGATCTACTTCAGGTTGCTGATTATACATGTCCCAGGGGGTCACCTGTCAAAGTGGCACAGGCAGTAACTGTTATATAGACCTGTCACATGTGTTCAACTGTACCCAGGATATGTCACAGCCATGGTGTCACCACAGTGCCACACCCCTACTGACACATGTATACCTACAACACAAATGGATAACATTATGGAGACCACAATCACTCAGTGTTACTAACAGATATAATGCATCATGGCTGGACAGCTACACTACTTGACATGTAAGCATTAAACATTACTGTTGACAACATATTACACAGCAGTACATTGGTACACTGTACTACAGTCACTGTGTGCATCAGAACCATATTAGCCTGCCCCTGCATCGATGTTATGGATTTAGTGACAAGTATAGAGGAGTTGTAACATCTTTTGCTCTTGAGGCAATGCCTTTACTAATCAAGTGTGCTATGTAGAAGTCCCTCCTTACTAAAGTAGACACATGGTGGTCGAAGTTAAGATCACAGTCAACTTGTGAACCCAAGTCCCTTACCACTTTGTGGGTACTTAGGGTATTGTTGATTTGATAGTGTGAAGGGACATTGTTTGTGCTAAAGGGAATGATGATGCATTTCTTAGCGTTCAGTCTGAGACTGTGACTAAGACACTAGTCGTTGGTCTGCATAAGACACTCCTGGAGTATACTGACATTAACTGGGGATTCAATAATTGCACCCAGTTTGCAGTCATTTGCAAACTTGGTCAGCCACGCCTTAGTTTGTACCTGAACCTATGAGAAGTATATACCAAACAGTAGGTGACCCAGCACTGACCCCAGTGACACCCCGCTGGTAACAGGTCTGCTGGTTGATCTGGAGTCACCCACATTTATAGAGTGTGTCCAGTTTGTGAGCCATTTAGCAACCCATCTTAGAAAAGAAAGGGGTTTACATTCAGTTTGCTAAGTTTATCGGTAATGCCTGAGTGTGGGATTGTGTCAAAAGTCTTTGCCAAGTAGAGGTATTCTGTGTGCCTCATCAATGGCCCTGGTTACATTTTCAAAAAAATCCAGGTTTTGAAGGTCACCTATGTCTTTATTTATGAGGTCCATAATGACATGTTCCATGACCTTACAGATGAGGCTGGTCAGGCTTATGGGTCTGTAATTCTCCATGTCTGTTGCTAGGCCGCCTTTGTGGAGGGGAATAACTGTTGCTGTTCTCCATTCCACAAGAACAAAGCTTGTGGTTAGACTATGATTAAAAAGCATACTTAATGGTGATGCTAGTTCATGTATTAGCCTGTATAGAAGACAGAGTGGGATGCCATCGGGTCCCATAGAGGCTGTATTTTTTGCCTTGGACAAGGCTTTGATGACCTGTTCTTCAGATATGTAGGGTGGGGGTGGGGGTTGGGGCAAGGTTTGTGATAGATTTGGAAGGGATAGGGGAGTGAAATCTTTGCAAAACCTATCCACTAGCAGATTTGCTATCTCTGTGGGGTCAGTGTGTGTGATACTGTTGGTCACTAGTTCTGCACATGCTTGGGTCCTACCTTTTAGGTTATGTACCTAGCTGTAAAAGGCCTTATGGTAATCCTTGGCTGTGCTAGCTAAGTTTTTTTCTCAAAGAGACCCTTAGAGGATTTAACAAGTTGTCTTATTTGCCTGTTGAGGCTGAGGATGATGCTTTTCCATTGTTGGGGTCTCACCTTTGTTTTCATGGACAGCAACTTTATTCATTTATTTTAAAGTTTGGTGATGCTGGATGTCCACCATGGTGACTTGTATTTACTTGGGGCTCTGATTTTGATTCTTTCTAGTACAGACGAGTGTATATACTTAATGCAAGTGATTGTGCAGGACTTTAGTGTAAGCATCAGTGTAGTTGATACTTCCAGCTGGGGGTGAGGCTTGGAATGCATTTATACATTCACCATTATCCCATCTCCATAGTAGACAACAGATCTATCCAAGGAAATACAGTTCCTGAAATTTGGAAAAAAATTTGATATCATTCCCCTTCATAAAGGTGGGACCTCCACTGACCTCTCTAATATTAGACCTATTGCTATTCTCTCCCCCATCAAAGATTCCAGAAAATGCATTAATAAATAGATCCTAGCTCACATACTATAAGAAAATCTCCTCACCCTAAACCAGCACGGTTTCCGTCCCATCCACCAGATTAATATCTCTTATCCAATCTACCTCTAGATCTAGAGAAAATAAAAAATGAGTATTGTGTCTATTCCTAGACCTCTCAAAAGCATTTGATACTATCTCACACAATCTACTTCTGTCCAAACTCTCTGATCTTAACTTCTCTACCTCCACACTTTCCTGGTTCTCTAGCTATCTCTAATAATTACAGTCTGTAAGATGGCTGTCTGCAACCTCCCCCTCCTTCAAGTTCAGACTGGGGTTCCCCAAGGTTTATCCTTGGTCCCATATTATTCAACATTTTCACTAACAATCTCTATCTCTCCTGTCCAAACTCCTCTTTAATACAATATGAGGATGATTCTACAATTATTTCCACATCTGACAATCTCTCCCATCTACTTACTCTTCCCCCAAGAATCTCTTCACTCTGTAGAAAAATGGCTAACATCTAATCAACTCCTTCTTAACCCAAATAAAACCAAACTCCTCGGCTTCCTCCCAAAATCTCTCCAACATATCAAATCTACCTTTACTGTCTCCTCCCTCAACATCACAACTATCAAGATTGAACCCCACACTAAAATACTTGAGGTCATTATTAATGACCAACTAAAATTCAATCGTCACATCCAAAATTCCATCAAAAAATCAGAAACTAGGCCTTCTCTATAGAAACAAAAGATTCCTCACAAATCAATCCAAACTTACCCTAGCTCAATCCTACTATCCCCACTATTGTATGCTGCTCCAATCTTTATCAACCTCCAAATAAATCTTCTGACAAAACACAAACTCACTTACAACAAAATATCTAGATTTGCAGCTAACCAATCTTACAACTCACATCAATGTCTAAGACGAAAAAACCTAATGTTAACTCACTCTGTCTAACACAAACCCCTCTCTTGTCCTGCTCTCCCTTCTATAATTTCACCTTACACATCTAACCGTACACTCAGCAGTTCGGAACAACACCTTCTGCAGGTCTACAAACCCAATAAAAAGCATTGGCAAATGTATCTATAATTTCTCTATGGCCTCTGCTTGGCATAAACTACCCCCTCCCATTTAAGAGCAATCCCTAATACTAATTATTTAAAAAAAACATTAAAAGACAATCTACTACACTCTTGGATTTGAACCTTGGATTTGCACCTTACTTAATATGCCTTTCCCCTAATTATTTCTCCTTTCCTTTCTATTAATCTACCTCCTTCTGCATGTATTCTTCAGGTAACATTACTTTGACTATGAGTATAGAGAAACTGTATTGTCATCTCTGTTATATTTTATACTATAATTTCGTTCATCAGTTAGCCTGCAAAACAGAAAACTATATATGAATACTGCTATCCTGATTATTAAAATCTTGCACTTATTGTGTTATTCATGTATATACTTTGTTAAGCTGAAAACTATATATGTATATTTTAACTTGTTTGTTATTATCTTGTACAAATCTCTGTTATTAATTATATACTTTGCTACTTGGAGCTTTTCTCCTTGGGTGTCCACTGAAAAAGGGCACCCACCCAACCGGACTAACGTGGTCAACAAATGTCAAATTAATAAATAAATAAACCTAGGAGGGTATAATTTGCCTTGGTGAAGTTCTTTAGTCTGATTTTGCCCTTTGTGAGTTCTGATGTTAGTTTCAGATTGAAGGTGACTGACTTGTGGTCAGATTTAACTAATGAAGGTCGGTTAGTTACAGTAGTGCATCCATTTGACATGTTAGTGAGGACCATATCTAGTATGTTTGTTCCTCTTGTGGTATGAACAATTTGTTCCAGGGCATTTGAGTTAATAAAGTCAAGGAACTTTTGTGCTAGTGGGTTCGGGCTAGAGTAGGTTTCACAGCTGATGGTGGGATAATTGAAATCTCCCATAACCAGAGTGTTTGGTAATGTTTGGATTGTCTCCAGTTTTGTCAAGTAGGCTTTGTGTACATCACGACCCATGGAGGGGATGTAAAACTGGCTATGACTTGAATGGAGTCTACACCTTTCATAGGTTCATAGACTAGAACTAGGCTAACTGCCCTTGTGGGCTATTTTAAGCCTAGCCAATTACCTCATGTGAGAATCAAACCCTGCATCTTATGCTTGTAAGGCAAATACCTTAACCATTATGCCAAAGTGCTTCTAGGGTGTGCAGATTTTGATTTAAGCTCCTAGCATTTAGCAGCATGACCCTTATTTTGCTATGACTGACAAATTTCATGTCAGTAAGTTTGATTTTGAGACTTTGCCTAAAAAAGCTACTATGGGGGAGGCAAGAGCCTTTGCCAGCAGCCAAAAGCCTAAAGGTGTCAGGTGCAAACTGTGTCTGGCAAAGCAGTGATGTTTGTCGACTATGGCTTCCCAGGCTGACAAAAACTGGATCCGCTTTGAAAGAGATCAAAAACTAAGTCAGCTATTGAAATCAATCATATTTTGTTTATAATGTGGCATCATTCTAGGTGAGGGTAGTGTGCTGTTCAAAGCTACGGACATACATGCCTGGGGCACATACTCAGAGAGCTCAGTCTTGTCTGTTCTTCATATGTGAGGCACATCTCAGGTCATTTAGTTCAACATGAATTATGACCATCATAATAGTACTTCTTGCTGAGAGACATGAGTGCATGCGTGATCTGACGAATCCTGGCACTGGACAAGCAGCTGACTATAACTTTCTCCTTGTCCAACTTGGTAAGTGGAACATCTGTTTGTCTCACTGCTGAGTCTCCAATGACTAAAAAATGTGTTTTTTGAGTGTTACAATTTACAGGCTTGGTAGGTCTGACACTGGTTTTGCTATGTGTCATGGGTGCTGTGGGAACTGTGTTAGTTGTAGCAGACTTGTGTTTTGGAGGCCTCTGGTGCCTCAGTAGATTTTTTGAGAGAACCTCCATGTATGTTGATTTTTGTGTTGGATGCATACTATGTGTATGAGTACTGGTACTATGTGCATGTGTAGTGGTGGGTGTGTTGATAACCTCGTCCATGTTATTGTTTTGAGTGCAAGAGAGTATGGATTCAAAATTCTTGGTATAGATACATCTCTCACACTCTGTACTAGAGTGAGTTATTAGTAGAGGATTGTAGGTTTACACGAGGCAATTGCTATACTGCCTCAAGAGACCCAAGTCAACAAGGTTGGAAGGACAAATAAGGGTGGTCCAACTGTCCATAATGCTAGGTTGAAGACTATTGTCACTGGGGGGGGGTGACTTTTCAGGATCAATCAAGGAGGAGCTCAGTGGATGGAGTTTTCTTTTTTTTTTGTTGGAACTTTAATAGGTTTCAGCTCACTAGCAGTATTTTTTGATGGGAAAGTACTAAAGATGAGAGCTACATTAATGTGCTACAGCTATAACAAAGGGAAAAATGTTGAATTAATCTGTCTGGCTATGTGCACAATTCCGCTGCAGTGCATAATGCTGCATAATGTGCAAAACAAGCAGAAACCTGGTCAAATGTATGGCTTAAATACCAGAAGCTAAAAACTTGAAAAAAACGTTAAAATGGGTCAGAAGGACCCATGAGGATGCTTATTCCAAGCCTTTGACCAACCACCCTTAACCAGACAGGATCTAATCAACACAATCCTCTCACTAGAGTGCAGAAAGGCCCTTTCCAATCCAAGATGGCCTGGAAAACGTGCTCAGAACAAACAGCCACTACAAACAGACCCAAATGTAGCAAACCTGTAGCTGGACTATGCTACAGCTACTAACTATCCTAGTTTCAGTGGGAACCACTAGAAAATGTTTAACACAGTAGAAAAATATCAGTAAGACACTAAAAAGTATTTGAAACAGCAGAAAATCAGCAAGGAGACTCTAAAGAATGTTTTAAACAGCTACCAAATCAGTTAGTATAACACTGCTTGGCTGGAAAACCAGAACAAGCAGAACAGATTACTTTGCAACAGTGAAAAACACCAGCAGATACTTAACAAACAGTGAAAATAGCAAAAAGAGCTTAGTAAACAATGAAAACAGCAATAAATGTTGATTTAATAGGCACAGTAAGGCAGGCAATTTCAGTACAACTGTGTAGATTTAGTACACAGTACATAAATAGAGTAAGCAGGTGGCAGGCAATAAAAAAGTGCAGTAAATAGTATAAATAAGCAAATAGAAAGCACCTTGTGTTTTTTGGAAGCTCAGAAGCCACTAGTCATCTTGTATCTCAGCTTAGAGTTGTGGCTAGTAGCCCACCTCAGTTCAGCTCAGTATAAACAAGCAGAAACTTGCTCAAATGTAGGGTTTAAATAGCAGAAGCTAAACACTTGAAAAAAACTTTCAAAAGGTTCAAAAGGACCAGTGAGGTTGCTTATTCCAAGCCCTAGACCAACCACTCTTAGCCAGACAGGTTCCAATCAACACAATCCTAGAAAAGGCAGCTAGTTAGCAGGTCAGGCCAGGCTGAATGAGTTAAGTAGAAGACTTAGGGGATGGGACAGCACAAACTACAGCAGGTAAGACAGAGTGAGCATGATAAGATGACAAGGAATGAATAGCAGGACATTGAGAGAGGTGGGCCAGGGAATTCAGACAAATAGGGAACCATACCAGATCAGAGAAATATAGAGGGAATCAGGAGGAAGAAGATGGACAACAAGCACAAAGGAAGGAAAATGTAGAAGAAAGAGTAGACAGCCAAGAGAGACAGAGAGGGTGAGAAAGAGATACAGCAATTCTACAGCCAAAGTCCAAGTTAGGAATACAGACACAAGCAGATGTGACAACTGAGGGAGGACAGGCAGAGCATGACATGGGTCAAATAGAAGCTAACACCAAAGGGAGACTAGGAGGGATAAGACAGAGAAGGAAGTCAGGTACATAAATGAAAGAGAAGTAGGAATGAGGATCAGGTAGTCAGGAAATAAAGTAAGGTAGGTAGGTGCACGCATCATAGGAGGTAAAGAGTGGGTAGTCATATCTTCCAAGATGCAGGATGGAGTGTTAGTGGTGGTAGGGGGATTAATCAGTAAAGGAGGAGGAGGAGAAAATGAAAAAGGAGGTGTTTAATGAAGATGGACATAGTGTTACAGCATAGGTTTAGCAGTAACCAAGGAGATTAAGAAAGGTCATGAATACCCTCCTGGAGTGGTTGATCTTGGATCTATCCATTAGTCAGATTGGTCCATGATGGAAGCAATGGAGGTGAGAAAGTTGGCTGTAGCTATAACCTCAGACATCATAGTAGTGCTCACAGAGGCCTGTTCATATGAATGGAAAGCAGTGTGAAGATGTGCATTAAGCCATTCAACAGCTGCCCCAAGTTATGTGGTAATTAGCAGAGGACTGGGACTGTGCAGCAAAACCATAAGAAGTTTCCACTGATGGACACAGCTGCCTTCAGGGATGTCAGATTTCTTATCCAACAAGTAGGGACCAAAAAAAAAAAAGATCCTTCACGCTAAGCGAAGACCAAAAAAAAAAAGGTCTTTAATGCGGAACACCTTTAGTTCTGCATTAAACACAAATAGCTCCATGTTTAGCAATTTTTGATTGGCCTGTTTGCCAGTATATGAGCCAATCAAAAAAATTGCAAAACAGATCTACTTCTGTTCAATGCGGAATATCAGCAGTTCTGCATTGAACAGAAGTAGCTCCGTTTTGCAATTTTTTTGATTGGCTTGTATACCGGCATACGGGCCAACCAAAAAAATCAAACTGGGGGCGGGATTTTATCCGGCAGTGCAGGACTTGGGATCGGGCTGTTGATCCTGGGATAGTCCTGCTCAAATAGGGATGTCTGGCAACCCTGGCTGCCTCAGGCAGCATGATTAAGATTGTATAACTGGATCCGATCTGTCCCTAAAATCAGTGCCAGCAATCAGTTAAGTAGATGTGATTGAGGTCATGGCTGCTTAAATAAAATTCAGTCAGTTTTGTAGAAATGAGGTGATCATTTTTTGTTTGTTACAGTTCAGGAAAGGGGTTTGCTATATTGTTTGCTTGTTATCAGCCCTGCCTTTTTTTATTCCTCAGCTCTGACATGAATTGTTTATTTTCTCAATGTTAATCTCAAACTGTGTTTGGGGTGAACCAGTGGGAACAACGCCTTGGTGCCAACTGACCTTGCTACAGCTCTGAGAAGTAGGGAAGCACCTTACAGAATGAAGAACTGTCAAAACTAATACACTTCATTTCAGTCCCCATATGCTGTTAATATATGGTGCCAGAAAGGTGCACTAGGAAACAGTGATTTTAACGTAAGATGGAATGGGAAGAGGGACCCGATGATAGTTCAGAAAAAGAAGAAAATGTAGCAAAAGAAGAAGCTGCTAGATGAGAAGGGACAACAGTCAGTAAAATTACATAGCAAACTACCAGAGGAATAGAAGAAAGGAGTAGACGAAGATGGTAGGAAAGTAGAAGAGATAGAGGGGAGGTACATAGACAAAGAACATGGCAGCAAGTATAGCATGGGAAGGTGAAGGAGTGGGGAGGATAGAAATGCCAAAAAGAAGAGAGGTAAACAAAAGAAATAAGTATGAAGAAAGATAAATATAAAATAAGCCAAAGAGGTGGTCTGAAGAAAGAACATAATAGGAAGAAGAGTACTAAGATAAAGGTGAAAGATTGTCAGGAAAGCAGGAACATCTGGGCAAACAAGAATGGAAATGTCAGGAGGACAGAACAGCAAAAAAATGAGGAAGATCAGGTAGAGAGGCAGGCTGATGCACAACACCATCCAAAACCTAGGAAGGAAGACAGTGAAACCAGAATCACTAATAAAGTAGAGTGAGGGGGTATATGATTACCACAACACAAACATGGGATAATGATAGGAGGTGATCGGGCCTAGTAGTGTTTCAGGTGTTCAGGAAAGACAGGGTAGTAGAGGAGTGCCTATATATAAGTGAGGTGTTTACAGTGGAAATCAAGTTAGGTCACCTAGCATGCAGATAGTATGGTAAATCAATAAAGAGAGAGAGAGAGAGAGAGAGAGAGAGACAAAGAAAGGAAGGTGAGTAAACACAGGCTCACATCCTAGTAATAAAGCAGTTTGGCGTAAAAGGGGAAAGATGGAACATTGATACCTTTACAGATCACAACATGCCAATGCAAGGGATGATAAGTCAATGAGCATTACTATCTAGGATGGAAATGGAAACGTCAGCCTGCCATAAGCAGCATGCCATAGCTCATTTTCCAGGGTAGGCAGAGTTAAAAGACTGACTTAAGTAGTCAGCCAAGATGAGTTTAAACAAAACAACATCGATTAGAAGCATAACTAGAATAATAATTGACCTTGTACTCCATGAGGTCATGGAGGTGAAGGATTTACAATTCAGGGAACCACTAGCCAATGAAGCCACAATTCAGGGAACCACTAGCCAATGAAGCCACACAACAGCATAGTTTATTCTGGCATCAGATAAGGAGTTTGGAAAGACCAAGAAGAGCAGGGCATGACATTATAAGGAAGCTGATTTTAACATGTCCTGTGCAGACCATTTCAAGGCCCTATCCCGGTATTCTGTCTCCTACAGACTTTTGAGGGAAGATCTATGCCTGGCATACAAGGCATTGTCAGATTCCACCCTGATGGACATCCTATATATCTGCTATACAAACAGCACCAGAATTACCCATTCTAAAGACTTAAACCTAACCTGATATAAATAGGATCTGCTGGAGAGACAGGTATGTATCCCAGGCACTACCCCTTCTCTGGAACAGGCTCCCCATCCATGTGAAGCAGAGTTCATCACTAACCCAATTGAAGTGAAACCTGGACAATGGATGGTGAGCAGGAAATTCATCCCTGGTTTGACGTCTATGTCTATAATGGACGCAGACAGCCTGTAAATGGTTTAACTCCAGGCCCCTGCTTGTAAAATGTTTCACCTCCCAGGCCCCTGCTTGCACTTATCAAGGGTACCAGAACTTGTCAGCAATTTGGGATGTATGGCTAGGCTTAAATAGGCCTGTGTGGTTGTTAGCCTAGTACACACATGAACCTATGAATAAATAGAATAAACGCTCCTTAAAATGGGATTAAGGCAGGCAGCATGAGAGCAATAAGTTGGGGAGCTGTATGAAAACAAAAAAGGTGATTTAGGAATGGGTGGAAATAGGGTTTCTTCAGTCAAGATGTGAGAACAGCCATAAAAGAAAGGAAGCAGTGATATAGCATACATGTTATTAAATCAGGGGTATGGGCCCATTCATTATTATACTCTGTCATTTATTTACCCTGCAAAGTTATACCCTTCCTTGTCATCGCTCATTCCTCCCATTTTAATGTACCTGAATCCCTCCATATGTGTTCCAGTTACATTAAATGTTTTGCCATCAGAAAGTTTCCATTTCTGAACAGCACTACTAAATTATTGCATGGCAGCCATCCCTCTCAGTATTTTCTCCTTCACATCATACAGCATTATCACAAATAGTGGGGCACTTCCCTATATCAAATTATTGCCATACATCCATCAAATTGCAATCAGAGTTCTGTATAAAACATATTCAAGTGTTTCCCTTTCTTTCTGATAATGTGATCGTAAGAGTTTAGCACAAGAAGTGGGGGATTGGGAACATATTGGACCCATTTCCAAAAGGCATGCTTTCAGTGCAAGTGACCACTTGCACTGAGAGCAGACTGAGAACAGGCCTTTCAGAATCTGGCGTCCTATGCAAGCATGTTTATAGATAGGCTTTATACCACAGAAAGTAATTTACACTGAGAACAGGTTGTTTGGAATCAGGGCTGACACACTGAGAGCCACTCTTTTGGAATCAAGCCCATTGTGAACAACAGCAGGGTGTTACATTAACTAAGAAGCTATACAGATTTTGAAGATCTGGTCAGTAGTACTGGTACATTTTCCTGATGTTCAAGTCTTTAATTCTGGCATATCTTGTTTCTCCAGATTGTTTTGACGGAACGGCATATTACAAAGGTTCTTATTGTATTGGCATTGTAATGTATTTTGCCTTGCAGATCCTGGATTAATAGCTCTTAACTGTCCCTGATTTTACAAAACATATGATCACTGTCTCTTATAACAGTTTGGTTTTCTGGCAAATCCCTAAGGATTACAGTCAGACAGTAATGCCATGTATTAATGTTTTATTTCTTAGTGTTCATAAAATGCATATTGATGAAAAACTTTTTTTTCTTCTATCACGTGTTTAAGTGAAGTAAGGCAATAATTTTAAAAAGTCCCCAAGTTTTGGTCTTTGCTCCCTGTTATTTTTGGCTTTCTCTCTACTTCTTTGGAATATAAGCTGAGCTATGGCCGGCTCATGGAAGAGAAAAACAGTTTTACTGTGTCTCTGTCTACATATCTCAAAGCAAATTAATACATTAAAAGCCAATAAAACATTTCAGTGTTTCATGTAGGAACTGTTATGTCCCTGTCTGCATATCTGGATAGGAAATTAAATGCATTCTGTGTTTCAGGCACGAGCTCTTCCCTGCAGAAGCCAACTTTTCAGAGACATACAGTGTGCAGAAGGAATATTAGGTGAGGTTGTGTGAGGATATGCATAGCTGATGAAGTTTTTGTAATACATTGCTGGGTTGGCATTAATCTTGTTAAGAAATTATATGATACGTTCTTTGTTTAGCAATTTCAGTATTGTACTCTGTTCTTTCTTCACATCAATGGTATTACTTTTCCTGCACTACTTTTTCATATATGTTAAAATACACATTGCTTGACATTTTAATGTAGTGCTATCACTGTGGCTGTGTATGCATATATTTAATGTGTCTCTATGACCCCTTGTTTCCCCCAGATAACCACTTCAGAAGTGTTACTTGATCTACATTGATACATTTCTGCATACACAGAGGGAGTAGGGCATGCTGTAATTCACAATTTCAGTCTATGATGGGAACTCCTCTCTCTGTCATGTCAGAAGGCATAAAAATATTTTATGTTCTCCTGTTATATTACCACCAAACAGTTTGTAATTGCTGTGTAGTCAAGACATGAATTTTAGGTCATGATGCACTTTTTCGGCAAAGCAAATAAACTTACATATACCCTTTTGATCTGGGCACTTGATGTACTGTTCTTTTGCTTTGCCATCTAAGTTGTACTGAACCTTTATCTTTATGTGTCATGCTTAGTTTCTGGGACCCACAAAATGTACATCCCTTATGCATATAAGACCTCCACTCTTTCTATCATACTAAGAGGTTCATATGGATGATTAGGATGTACACCTGTCCATATGCTGTTGTCATAAATGTTTTCTATTGTCACCATACACAGCTGAATAGTGCAACACAATTTCATTTTGTGCTATTTGCATGAACACATATGTAGTATTATTACCTTTGGGTAGTGCTGTGTCCTACATTGTATTATTTCCTCAACTGTGGCGCACACACACACACACACACACACACACACACACACACACACACACACACACACACACACACACACACACACACACACACATTTCCCTGATGTGCTGTGTCCACACATAAATTGTATGCTTAATGATACTCATTCATTCATCTGACAAGCCGTATTATATATTTTCTATTCTTCCCACCCAAAGCTCCCAAATACATCCTAAAACTGAACTCCAACCATTTAAAATGCAGATAGCATCCATATGGACAAACATTTCCAAGGCTGAAATTCATAGTATGCCACTATCAACTCTTCATACAATTTTCTTTGATTTTTTTCACATTTTTCTTCAAAGTCTTTGTGTGATAATTATTGTGCCATCTAACATAACATTTTCTTCATTTTGATCAAAAACGTATGTTTTCAGTATATCATCTAGACGTTAATAATTACGCTGCCACATCATTAGCCTCATGACTCATCTGCATTACCTAAAATAAAAGTACTCATACTAAAAATAGTTAAAAAACAAACACCGCTGAGCAAAACAATGGAGGATTGCAGTCTCATTTAAATCACAAGTAGCTCCTAAATCCAATAGCCAATGATGTAAATAATCCAAGTGCAGGCGAGGTATGTAAAAAACAGGTTTATTAATAAAACTTCTTCAGACCTATACAACTAAACTGTCTGTAAACATCAGTTTAAAAGCCAAAATGGCGTAAAATCCTGTCCATTATTTAAAGGTACATGGCTCATTAAAAATATCATGTAAAAGGCATTTCAAAACAAAGCCATTCATATTCATATCCATTATTGGAATAAATAAATCAAAAGTATGTGTGACAGATGGGGAGGGAAAAATTTTAGTAACATAACTATCAAAACATTGACAGAGCATCTATGCATATAAAGGTTCAAATTCCATTGAGACCTGGGGTGATATCTGCCCTAAACTTAATAATCTGTCCCTCTCCTGTATGTTGTCCTCTGTTCCAAGATCCTGAACTGAACTTAAATGCTTGACCTTTTTGTCATTGAGTGTGTGTTGTTTGGATGCATTATGTGTAGTACCTCTCCTTGTGTGGGTATACATGCTCACGAAAATCTCTCCCTCAGTGTTGTTTGGTCTTGCCTACATAGTAGGCTGGACAGACTGTGCAGCAGGCTAGGTAAACTACATCTCTGGACATACAATTGCCCCTCGTCCTGATGTAGTAAATACCCGAACCATATGGATATCGGAAGACAGGGTCGGTTATATACTAAAAATAGACAAAAATGAATAAATAGTTTTGAACTTTCCTTTCCTTTTCTTTCTCTGCATATACTGTCTAACTCTTAACAGGACTGAACTGACATCTTGATATTATCCTGAAGAAAATGCCCAATAACTCTTTCTATACTTTTTTTCACTAAAGAATGTGATATGTGTGGTATGTTCCTGTCTTAAATACTAGTGTTTCACATTTTATTTATATATTTGTGTAATTCAGTATCACTGGAATGCCTTTCTAGGGCTGATTATCTCACTTTAAACTATTGTGTTTAAGGTTCTTTCATGCTGTGATGTTTATTTTTGTTTTCTTTCCTTTTTTGTAATGGGCGTTTCACTCTGCTACTGAAACGAGGTTACTTTTTGCCCATTTAACAGCAAATGCATTCTAAGCCAATGTTAGTATTAGCCACTAAGTGTGTATTTATTGAAGGACTTAACGTTTTTCTTTCTCTAAGCATTATTTGTTTCTTTCTGTAAGCATGCCATTTAAGTCTGTCAACATGGCGACTATTTGAAAACGTTATCACACACTAATATTTCATGTCAGTCTTAAGCCCATTATCAAGGAGTCCTAAAAGTTGTATTTACAGGTTGCTTAGAAAATTCATTCCTCAGATTGGGTCTTCACTTCCTGACATTCAGCATGGATTTCAAAAGGGCAAGGGGTTGGACATATTATAATTAAGCATCTAACAAATGTCTATCTGAAACAAATAATAATCACCTGGGTTTTGAAATAAGCCCAGAATGTCTCCAGGGCAAGACAAGTAGGATAGGATTAGATGTCCACTGACCTGCTCTTCTTTGGCAGTGAGTTGTGGATGATAGAGGTTTAGACCACCACATATGGTAGTAGGTATGATGGGAGTTGTAGCATCACTGCACATTTTTACACCTAGCTTCATAGCCGAGAAGCCCAACTACAAAAATAAAAGCTTGTGCTAGTATTCTAGAACTTTCTAGAGTTCTTAACATCCATCAGTATACATAGCCAAAAGGATTACTTCTGATAAGTCATAGCAGATCCAGCCTCTGAAAGGGATATTTTCAGCATCATCCATAAAGAAACTATCAGGTTTCCAATGAATGAGGGTAAGAAATGAATAGCAGGAGAATTGTAGGTTCATTTGCCAAGTGAGTGAAGAACATGGTAGATTATGGAGAAAAAAAACTTGCATTGAATTTTATCATGCTGCCAAATGATTTCTGACATGTAAAATGATTACGCAGTGTAAGTTTCACCAGGTAAATGTGGCGTGTACTGTTGGCCTTGAATTATTCTCTGCCAGTCCTGTATTAGCAACCTGGGGTACTTCTGAGGAAAGCATTGATTTCTATAATACATTTATTATGCTGTCTTACTGTCTTACTATACTCATCCTTAGCTTGTGAGATATAGCCTGTATTGTTTAAGGTAATGTTTACATTAAAACACACATCCAGTTTGTTATATATATATATATCTTACAGGATTCACACCAATTTATTGACAGTAATTACAGCATCAGTTGGTCGCTGTGATGCAGCGGTTAGCATTGTTGCCTGACAGCAAGAGGTTCTCTAATTTGATTCTCAGCTGGAGCTCCTTCTGTGCAGAGTCTGCAAGTTCTCTCTGCAGTCAAGTGAGTTTTGGAGACATGCAGGCAGGTGCATCTGTGTGTGCCTTCTGTGAAGGTTGGGTGCCAAGCTGGCAACTCGACACTGTAAAAACACCACTGCCAATCAATCTGTAGACTGGTGATCCGCTATGGTGACATCTAATTGGGAAAAGCCGAAAGACATTGCTAATTACAGAAACTGCCACCCACATAAATTAAGTGAAACACAAAACAGTTTTTTTTTTTTGCATGAAGTAAATCTCATTGTACTTCCCACATAAGATGAGACTACAACTCCACCGTAATTTATATACCAACCCATAATCACACAGCAATGGGAAAAGAACAAATATAGTGAGTTGTGAAAGTGTTTTCCAACAGTACGGAGTCACATTTCTAGCACAGGCTGAAATTATCTTCTCAAATGCCTAATCTTTCAGAATGTCCCTGATTTTGCTTTATATGTTTGCCATGTCCTTCCTAAAATTTAGATTCTCCAGTAAATTGCAAAGTATTACAGTCAGTCAACACTGTTAAACATTAGCGTTCCATATTTATTATTCAGAATAAAGATATCTTGATGCAAAATCTGTTCTGTTCTCTTTCTAAGTGAATTATAATAATATTTAAAAATCATTCTAGTTTTAGACCTTTGCAACACATTGTTTTTGGCTTTGTACCTCATTCTTAAGAAAAGAAGTTGAAAGCTGTTATTGACCAAATAGCAGAGTTTATCTATTCTGCTCTTCTACGCATATAACTCAGTTGCTAATTCATTTTATATCAAATGACTCCTAAATTAAATTCTGTAGTCTAACCTTCTTCCAGCTCTAGCCTATGCCTCTGCAGTTTTTTTTACTTCATTTAGGGAAGATTTCTCTTGGCTAAAGAAATTATACCATCAACTAACTAGATGCTTCACAGGAACTATACATTTGGAATATCACTGAACTTCTCTGCTTCTCCTAAAATGGCCTTTTCTGCATCTCTTGCTGATGTAATCAAAGCTGTCTGTCTCTCATCATGAACTGACCAAGTTTCAAAAGTAAAAATTTTTTCTACCACCAATATTACCATCAGCAGTATGGAGTCTGTTGAGAAAATCTTGTAATTTGCTCCTCAGGTATCTATAGAAGTTGTCAACAGGGAATTTGGTGCTAATGATAGGTGCTAATGATACTGTCCCCTGGAGTCTTTTCTTTTTAATCTGGTTCAAGTGAAACTTAAGGGACATCAGGCCATCACACGTAAATGACGATCATATTAATATCATCATCATCATCATCATCTTTTGGCTGTTCCCGTTAGGGTTCGCCACAGCGGATCATCCGTTTCCATTTCTTCCTGTCCTCTGCATCTTTCTCTGTCACACCAACCACCTCCATGTCCTCTCTTACCACATCCATAAACCTTATCTTAGGTTTTCTTCTTTTCCAGTTACCTGGTAGCTTCATCCTTAGGATCCTTTTCCCAATACACTCAGCATCCCTCCTCAGCACATGTCCAAACCAACATAATCTTGCTTCTCTGGCTTTGTCTCCAAACCTTCCAGCCTAGGCTGACCCTCTAATATACTTATTCCTAATCCTGTCCACCCTTGTCACATCCAGTGCAAATCTTAACATCTTTAACTCTGCCACATCCAGCTCTAACTTCTGCTTTTTTGTCAATGCCACTGTCGCCAACCCATATAACAATGCTGGTCTCACTACCCTCTTGTAGACCTTCCCTTTCACTCTTACTGGTACTCGTCTGTCACAAATCACTCCTGACACTCTTCTCCACCCACTACATCCTGCCTGTACTCTCTTCTTCACCTCTCTTCCACACTCACCATTACTCTGAACTATTGAGACCTGTATTAATGTAATAATCTGTGTTACTGTCAAAGTGGTATGTAAAAATACAGTGGCAATAATAGTATGTATTAGATGTGATAATTATATGTTATGGTAAGGAACTAAGAATATCTTTATTGATAGAAAGTTTTACCAATATTTAATAGTTTTAACTCATTACAGCTGAGTGATGCATCCAGGTGCTTTTGCATTTGCATTCTTCTTACACCTCTAGGCATCAGATATTGCTTGTTCAAGTCTGAATTAATAATTCTAAAACCATGTTACATCCAAAGCATTGAAATATTTCATTTTAAGCTTACACAATAGGAAACACAACTATACTGATATTCAACTTCAGTCTAGTGCATATAAAATATTAATTATTGCTCATATAATATTTATTTATATTGTCATAAATTTCATATTTTGCTAAATATTTTGACAATCAAGTAGCACAGACAGAACTGCTTAGCCTCATGAAAGCTCACAGCAGAATAAACAAAATGCTGATGATAGTATATGTGTAACTCAAGTGGTTGCTGAGATAAGTTGTTTACAAAATATTACAAGCTTAATAGTTACTATGTTTACACTGATTTATAAAATCCAGTTCAAGACATAGAACCTGAAGAATATTACCACTATAGAAACATTTTGGGCTGAAGAGTTTGAAATTTACTTTTTTAGTAACATCTATGGTTCCAGAGATAGGAATATTTGTTTAAAATGTCAGGACATAATCTGATTCAATCAAAAAGCTTAGGCTCTACCCACTGAAAGTTAAAGTGCAAATTTCCAGAACTCCACTGGAGGGAATGAATTAAAAGAAACATATATTATTTTTCTTTTCACAGTATGGTTTAAGAAACAGATATTGTTTGGGGTTTTAACACAGTGTCTGAAGGATAGCAATGTTTATTTAAAATTAAATATAATGCATGGACAGTAAGCATTATGTTCCTTTATATAGTTATCACAGTCATGAAAAGGATACAAACATTTATTTATTTATTTTATTCATTTTACATTTGTTTATTTATGGGGAAAGTCCAACTGGGTTTTAGCCTATTTTCAGATGAGGCTCGGAGAGAAAAGCTCCAAGACCGTTCTTAACAAGTAACTCACGTAACACATTAAGGTTTACAATGAGAAGTTCCAAGAGAAATTTTTGCAAGTAATATACATTATACATTATGGTTTAATTAGAGTTTAGAAAACATATCTCAGAACATAAGTCTGATGTGCAAATCACATTCATATTTCAAAACATAATGTGGCACCCAGATCAAAATGAATGTTAGAAAAAGAAGTATATACATACAGTAAATCATAGTGCTATACATATTACATTTTTTACTGATGACATTACATTGCCTACTAATGAAAACTGGGAACAGATCTCAAAGAGTTAGAGAGGCAGTGCAGAGTAGAGATTGGTGTTAAAGAGGAGGAAAGAAGAAGTGAGGTGGGAAATGAGGGAGATACTTTGGACAAGTTTACACAAAGGAAAGTTTTTGGGTTTGTGACAGAATGGGACTGGGGAAGGGAGGGAGAATGTAGGGGGATAAGATGAGAGGTAAGTAGTTAATAGATGTTATAGTTTATTATGTTACTCACATCTTAAAAAATTATCATACAAGGATATTGTAGTTAAAGTGTAGATGAAAAGAAGAACTGGATCCCAAGGGGTTATTTGTAGTATTCAATCTGTCGTCCATTATTTATGAAGAGAAATATCTAGCAGGCATAAATATTTTGGCTATCCCATTAAACATCTGAAGACAGCATGTTAATTGGTTCATAGCTCACAAATACATTTTCAGCACAAGCATCTGTACAAATCAGTTTGATATATGAATGACATGCAGTTTTAATACATTTGTAACACAAGCATCTTATATAAATCAGTTTGATATTCAAAGGACATCATTCTTTACAAAACACCAACTGGCTATGCTGGCACTTGTTCATATCAACACACCATGTATTCAACATCAGTCTTTCTCTTCTTTTTTCTTACAGTAATGTTCTTCAGTCATTTCACATTCAATTTTGATTTCTTCCTTTTCACCTGCCCCTTGCCTCTTTTTTTTTTTTTTACCTTTTCTTTTGGAAGAATGATGATTTTTCTGTAGACTGAAAGTTTTCTGATAGAAACATGTTATCATTCCCTCAATCTGTGTGTTACATAACAAAGCAATGGCCTTTAGTATGTATTATTTTTACTTTACAGACATTAATCAGTTTCTTTTTCTTCCTTGTTATTTGTTATGAACTTCTTTGTTTCTTTCTCTTTTTTTTTGATTCCTTCTAAACACTCTGAATCCTCAGATTGCTGAATACTTGCTATAATGGAGGGAGATACTGCCAGCTAGTTGGAATTTTGTAAATAACTATATGTCATTGGTGAATATTGAAATGATTTATATAAGATGCTTGTGTTTACAAATGTATTAGAACTGTATGTCATGTGTATATCAAACTGCTTGTACAGACATGTATTGGAAAGGTATTTGCAAAGTATTGTTTGAAATGTAACCACAGTTTGCCCTACTAGAAGACAACAGAGGTGCACATGCACTGTTGTAACTGTTTAAATGTATATGTTTTAACAATGGAAACTGGAATAAAGAGGTTAGCTTCAGTCCAGCAAACTTCAGAAAAATAACTGAAATTTTATATATATATATATATATATATATATATATATATATATATATATATATATATATATATATGGTTCTACCTCACTTTAACGACATGCCGGAACATCGACAGAAATCGCGAGCCCCAGAAGATCGACAGCGCAGAAGACCGGCCCTTTGGGACCTAGAAGATCGACAAGCAGAAGACCGACCCGGCGGATGAAAGCACCGGCCGAGGATGCCGACATGGGAAAAGGCTGTGTAAGTATCACGGTAGTAATGGGCGGACGTTAGGGTGCGAGTAAGGTAAGTGTGGATAGGGGTGGGTTAAGTGAGTTAGGGTTAGGGGCGGGTCAGGTAAGTGTGCGGTAGTGATTGTGTTTGGGTTAGGGGCGGGATAAGTGAGTTAGGGTTAGGGAGGCGGGTCAGGTAAGTGTGTGAGTGATTGTGTTTGGGTTAGAGGCGGGATAAGTGAGTTAGGGTTAGGGGCGCGGGCCAGGTAAGTGTCACGGTAGTAGCCGGACCTTAGGGTTAGGGTTTGGGTTAGGGTTGTAGGTAGTTGTGTATGTGAGGTTTAGTGTGGGTTTGTATGGATTTTGGTGTGCTTGTGTTGTGTATGTGGTTTCTGGACGGAATGTGTTTTGGTTGTTGATTGTGGTGTGTGAAGTGTATGAGGTTTCGTGTTTGTGTACCGTCGGTTATTTCGTTGTCGGGCATGTGGGATTTCGTGTTTTGTACTATCGGTTATGTGGTGTCGGTGATTGCGTTATCGGTGTTGTGGTGTTTAGTTTATGTGAGGTAGAACCATATATATATATATATATATATATATATATATATATATATATATATATATATATATATATATATATATATATATATATATATATATATATATATATATATATATATATTTATATATATATCATCTTTTTGGAGAAGGTTCCCTGTACCCTAGTAGCAGGAGTGTGCGGTTAGAACATGTCTGATTGAAGACTGCTGTAACAGGGCTCAGTTTTGAGTTTTTTTCTGATTAATTGGGTAACTTGTTTAAATCAGATTGTTCGTTTTCTATTGTTTATATATATATATATATATATATATATATATATATATATATATATATATTTTTTTTTTTTTTTGCACTTTATTCATCTGCTTGTACTGTATTTGTGTTTCTTCCTACTTTATTACTACGGGCATTGACTACAACTCTGAACTGAGATATATAACAATAAGCATCTTTTTATGCGCATTTAAAGTGTTTTTTTTTATTGTATCTGCTTTATTTTCTGAAAGAAAAAATATATACTTGTTTTCCACCTTTCTAAGGTAGTATAGTCCAGTTTTCAGATTAGTGCTGAATTCAGGGCTGTGTTACATATCTTTGTGTTTGTCCATACCTTACTTGGATAGAGAGAAGTTTCTCTGTTCACCTGTGAGAGAGGGGAGCTTTGAGCAGCCTATCTGTCCCTGGAGGAGTAGTTTCAGCCCAGAAAGTAGTAGTTTATTGGCCATTTTGGGCTAATTTCTATCTTTTTCATTTCCCCTGCTATAAAAAATGCATTTGCCCGGTTTTGCGCACCGGGCAGTGCTGGTTAGCTAGGGTATAACTATTCCTGGCTCCACAAAGTCTCCTCTTCAATTTTTCCCTTGGAACTAGACAAACTTTCAACTTAAGCACTCAAGCCATTAATTTCTCAGCCCAGCACTTGCTCAAAACTCATAGCAAGCACTTATAAATCCTAGCACTACAGAAGGACAAGGCTCTCTATTCGACCTTACCAGCTATTCAGTAAAATAGTTTACTGTACCTATCCAGGCATGTCCAAAGGGCAGTTTCAGATGTACTCTCCAGTCCAACTGGTGAATCTGGGCATTTTGAGGCAATGTTACAACTGCCTCATGTACACAGACAACCCTCTCTTCCTACCACCAAACACTAATACATGCAAGAGATGCAATTATACAGCCAAACTGGAGGATAAGCTCTCTCAACCCAAGACTGGATCAGACAGTCAAGAGGAGAAGGGAAATACTGGCATCACACCATCAGGCTCACACAGACCCATTAAACCAGCACTGGCAAAAAACACATGTAAATACACGAAAACATACTCGGAGGCTCTAAATAAAAATCTGTAAAAGCAACAGAGCCCTCCAAAGCAGACATCCAAGCCACCTCTACCCCCCCCCCAACACAAACCATGAAACACATACTTCACAAAACCAGTGTGCCATGCAATCACAGCCCTCAAGGCAAAATAACATACCCAACATACTAGTAAAAGGTGACTCCATAGTCAGGCACACTGACGTCCCACTCACTAGGCTGAATAAGGAGAAGGTTACTGTTAGCTACCTGTCGGGTGCCAGGATCCGCCACATAACACAAGCACTCAGGTCACTCCAGAACAAGTACAAATACGATTCTGTCATTGTCCATATTGGTGTGAATGACCTGAGCCGTACCTCCCTGGACTACATGAAAAGAGACATGGAAGAGCTCTCTGATAACATAGCCCAGGCTGGTATGACCCTGACCCTGAGTAGCATCCTGCCCTCACCAAGAATGATACCACGGTATAAAGAAAAAATTATCAATTTCAATAATTGGCTAAGTTTCTGGTGTCATTCAAAGGGGATCCAGAGTCTGTCTGCCTGGGATGACATGCTCGACAAGCCACGCTGCTTCATTAGAGACAGCTTGCACCTGTCACCCTTAGGCTTTCAAATACTGCCAAAGGCTCTTGCTACCCCATAGTGCCTTTTTTAGGCAAGGCTCAAAAGAAAAAAACACCACCATAAATAGCATAAGTAACAAAAATCTGAGGTTAATACTACTCAATGCCAGAAGTCTAAACCTCAAAATGCACGCACTCGAGGCACTCCTCAGTATGGAGAAAATCAATATATGTGCAGTAATAGAAACCTGGTTTAAGGCTCCAGAGAGCACCCCAGCACTACCAGGCTACAACTCATACAATACATTTCGGCCACAGAACCCAGACCGAAATACAAAAGGTGGGGGAGTATCCATATTCATCAAGGATACCCACGCCTCCAGGTTAGTGGCACAGCATGATGCTTCAGAGATTATCCACGTGCAACTAACAATGGGCAAAACTGCAATTCAAATTGTAGCTTGCTACAGATTACCCACCATGTCCCAGGACCCCCATTCCGCATTTCTGGAAATACTGGGTAACATAAAGGTCCTACCAAACACCCTAATATTGGGTGATTTCAACTACCCAAACATTAACTGGGAGAACTACTCAAGTACTAACTCCCTTGCCCAACATTTCCTAGAATTTATAAACTCAAACACCCTGGAACAACTGGTCAACACTCCCACCAGAGGTGACAACATATTGGATCTGGTCATCACCAACATGGGCGACCGGTGTTCCACACCGGAGGCCAACCCCTCACTGGTTAGATCTGACCCTAAACAAATCACTTTAGATATCCACATTCTGCCCCTACCCCCGGACAAGGAAAACACTGTGAAAAACTTTTCAAAAGCAAACTTCACATTACTTAAGATGGAGGTGGAAAGTTTCAAAGCCCCCATGCTAAAGGATAACCCTATCCAAGCTGCAAAATCCTTTACTAATGTATTCTATGGGCACCTACAAGAATGCATGAATCGTGCTATCCCAAGCAAAACCAAGACTCACTCCTCCAGGAAAAGGAAACCAGTCTGGTGGACTCCTGCCATAAACAAGCTATACAATAGAAGGAGGAAACTAGTACAGAAAAGAGTAAAATTCCAAGAAGGGAAGACATCCCTGATCAGTATCAGCAAGAATCTACAATCCCCTCATAAAATCTTTCAAGGCAAGCTTTGAAAGAAAACTTGCCACGAACTCCAAAGATAACCACAAGGCATTCTTTAGCTATGTTAAGAATCTAAATGGCAATGCCCCCAGACTTCGCTTTGAATTTGTTCATTGCATATGATTTCAGGGCAGCTTTTTATTACTTGTGATGCCAATTTAGTGTGAACGAAACATCCACTATGTCTGGTGTTTTAAAGTTGTGTTTTGATCGCCTTGCTTGAGCCTTTATGCTTTTAATTAAATAGTGAGCTTGTGAAATATTGTTGAAGTTTTGAATAGGATACGAACTATTCGGAACAATATGCGCTGCCGACATTGTATGTATATAACTTAGATCTATTTGTTTGTTTTTTAGAGTCAGGCTTTTATCGCTATAATGCCATTTACCATGTTGTTGGCTATTTCTTTTATATGTGACATCGTTCTTACCACTGTTTATTTACTTTCATGTGACCGTATAACCACCTATACCATATACAAACTTAGAAGCCAGAAAGGTCGTAGCACATCTTTCGGCACAGCATGCCTACCAGGCATGTTATTTTAACAGCAATGCCAAACTTGGTGTGCACACAGCTTTTGTTTTGCTAGTTTTGTCACGATCGCTATAGAGCGATTTTACATGATGTTTATTTTCTTTTCTTATATGATGTTTTGCCTTCATAAGTGATTAGTTACACTCCTGTGATTATAAAGGTCTTAACAAGCAATACATTTTATAAACCTAAAAAGGTGTAAAATCATTTCATGGATAAATAAGTATTTTGATTCATATAATGTTGTTTTATGTTACAGACTGCATAGAGGAACATTGTTTAGAAGGCAGTATGTGAACTACTGCTTTAAGAAGTTAAACTGTGACGTATATATTTTTTGACCAATGAGAGCAATTTTTATGTTTTATAAAAGATTTTAAATTAAGGTTTTAATGTTTAAGAGTTTGATAAAGCCTTATGGCGAAAGCGCTCACTCCTCTTTCTAAATAAATGGACATTTACTTGCAACAGAGTCTTCAGCGACTTATTCTTTGGATTTTTTGGATTACTTGTATCGTTTTATTGCCATCAGGGGTACCGGCTTTTTCTGATTGGTATTTTCATTTATTTTCATTTGCGTGGAACCCCGTCTCTGTTTGTGGCTGCACTGCTTTGGGATTGTGAGATTTATATAAGATGCTTGTGTTTACAAATGTATTAGAACTGTATGTCATGTGTATATCAAACTGCTTGTACAGATGTGTATTGGAAAGGTATTTGCAAAGTACTGTTTGAAATGTAACCACAGTTTGCCCTACTAGAAGACAACAGAGGTGCACATGCACTGTTGTAACTGTTTAAATGTATATGTTTTAACAATGGAAACTGGAATAAAGAGGTTAGCTTCAGTCCAGCAAACTTCAGAAAAATAACTGAAATTATATATATATATATATATATATATATATATATATATATATATATATATATATCATCTTTTTGGAGAAGGTTCCCCTGTACCCTAGTAGCAGGAGTGTGCAGTTAGAACATGTCTGATTGAAGACTGCTGTAACAGGGCTCAGTTTTGAGGTTTTTTCTGATTAATTGGGTAACTTGTTTAAATCAGATTGTTCATTTTCTATTGTTTTTTATATATGTATATATATATATATATATATATATATATATATTTTTTTTTTTGCACTTTATTCATCTGCTTGTACTGTATTTGTGTTTCTTCCTACTTTATTACTACGGGCATTGACTACAACTCTGAACTGAGATATATAACAATAAGCATCTTTTTATGCGCATTTAAAGTGTTTTTTTTTTATTGTATCTGATTTATTTTCTGAAAGAAAATATATATACTTGTTTTCCACCTTTCTAAGCTAGTATAGTCCAGTTTTCAGATTAGTGCTGAATTCAGGGCTGTGTTACAAATCTTTGTGTTTGCCCATACCTTACTTGGATAGAGGGAAGTTTCTCTGTTCACCTGTGAGAGAGGGGAGTTTGAGCAGCCTATCTGTCCCTGGAGGAGTAGTTTCAGCCCAGAAAGTAGTAGTTTATTGGCCATTTTGGGCTAATTTCTATCTTTTTAATTTCCCCTGCTATAAAAAATGCATTTGCCTGGTTTTGCGCACCGGGCAGTGCTGGTTAGCTAGGGTATAACTATTCCTGGCTCCACAAAGTCTCCTCTTCAATTTTTCCCTTGGAACTAGACAAACTTTCAACTTAAGCACTCAAGCCATTAATTTCTCAGCCCAGCACTTGCTCAAAACTCATAGCAAGCACTTATAAATCCTAGCACTACAGAAGGACAAGGCTCTCTATTCGACCTTACCAGCTATTCAGTAAAACAGTTTACTGTACCTATCCAGGCATGTCCAAAGGGCAGTTTCAGGTGTACTCTCCAGTCCAACTGGTGAATCTGGGCATTTTGAGGCAATGTTACAACTGCCTCATGTACACAGACAACCCTCTCTTCCTACCACCAAACACTAATACATGCAAGAGATGCACTTATACAGCCAAACTGGAGGCTAAGCTCTTTCAACCCAAGACTGGATCAGACAGTCAAGAGGAGAAAAGATAATACTGGCATCACACCACCAGTCTCACACAGACCCATTAAACCAGCACCGGCAAAAAACACATGTAAATACATGAAAACATACTTGGAGGCTCTAAATAAAAATCTGTAAAAGCAACAGAGCCCTCCAAAGCAGACATCCAAGCCACCTCTACCCCCCAACACAAACCATGAAACACATACTTCACAAAACCAGTGCGCCATGCAATCACAGCCCTCAAGGCAAAATAACATACCCAACATACTAGTAATAGGTGACTCCATAGTCAGGCACACTGACGTCCCACTCACTAGGCTGAATAAGGAGAAGGTTACTGTTAGCTACCTGTCGGGTGCCAGGATCTGCCACATAACACAAGCACTCAGGTCACTCCAGAACAAGTACAAATACGACTCTGTCATTGTCCATGTTGGTGTGAATGACCTGAGCCGTACCTCCCTGGACTACATGAAAAGAGACATGGAAGAGCTCTCTGATCACATAGCCCAGGCTGGTATGACCCTGACCCTGAGTAGCATCCTGCCCTCACCAAGAATGATACCACGGTATAAAGAAAAAATTATCAATTTCAATAATTGGCTAAGTTTCTGGTGTCATTCAAAGGGGATCCAGTGTCTGTCTGCCTGGAATGACATGCTCGACAAGCCACGCTGCTTCATTAGAGACAGCTTGCACCTGTCACCCTTAGGCTTTCGAATACTGCCAAAGGCTCTTGCTACCCCATAGTGCCTTTTTTAGGCAAGGGTCAAAAGAAAAACCCACCACCATAAATAGCACAAGTAACAAAAATCTGAGGTTAATACTACTCAATGCCAGAAGTCTAAACCTCAAAATGCACGCACTCGAGGCACTCCTCAGTATGGAGAAAATCAATATATGTGCATTAATAGAAACCTGGTTTAAGGCTCCAGAGAGCACCCCAGCACTACCAGGCTACAGCTCATACCATACATTTCGGTCACAGAACCCAGACCGAAATACAAAAGGTGGGGGAGTATCCATATTCATCAAGGATACCCACACTTCCAGGTTAGTGGCACAGCATGATGCTTCAGAGATTATCCACGTGCAACTAACAATGGGCAAAACTTCAATTCAAATTGTAGCTTGCTACAGATTACCCACCATGTCCCAGGACCCCCATTCCGCATTTCTGGAAACACTGGGTAACATAAAGGTCCTACCAAACACCCTAATATTGGGTGATTTCAACTACCCAAACATTAACTGGGAGAACTACTCAAGTACTAACTCCCTTGCCCAACATTTCCTAGAATTTATAAACTCAAACACCCTGGAACAACTGGTCAACACTCCCACCAGAGGTGACAACATATTGGACCTGGTCATCACCAACATGGGCGACCGGTGTTCCACACCGGAGGCCAACCCCTCACTGGTTAGATCTGACCCTAAACAAATCACTTTGGATATCCACATTCTGTCCCTACCCCCGGACAAGGAAACCACTGTGAAAAACTTTTCAAAAGCAAACTTCACATTACTTAAGACGGAGGTGGAAAGTTTCAAAGCCCCCATGCTAAAGGATAACCCTATCCAAGCTGCAAAATCCTTTACTAATGTATTCTATGGGCACCTACAAGAATGCATGAATCATGCTATCCCAAGCAAAACCAAGACTCACTCCTCCAGGAAAAGGAAACCAGTCTGGTGGACTCCTGCCATAAACAAGCTATACAATAGAAGGAGGAAACTAGTACAGAAAAGAGTAAAATTCCAAGAAGGGAAGACATCCCTGATCAGTATCAGCAAGAATCTACAATCCCCTCATAAAATCTTTCAAGGCAAGCTTTGAAAGAAAACTTGCCACGAACTCCAAAGATAACCACAAGGCATTCTTTAGCTATGTTAAGAATCTAAATGGCAATGCTCAGATCTGCTCAGAGTTAGTGCAGAATGGCACAAAATACACTGAACCAACCGATATTGCCAACATCCTGGCAGACAGGTTCAGTGCAAACTTCACCCCTCTCTCACCCCAAAAAGGGCCCATAACCATACCAGAAGAATGTAGAGCCCCTGAAATCACAGACACTCAGGTTAAAATAGCCCTCTCCAAAGCCAAAAACACAGCATCAGTGGGACTGGATGGTGTCCCAGACTGTGTCCTACACAAGCTCAAAGACAAACTAACCCCTCACCTAACACGCTGTTCAAACTCAGCCTCTCCACAGGCTACATACCCATAGAGTGGTGCACAGCAATGGTTATTTCACTCCACAAAGGTGGAGCCACAGCAGACCCCAGGAACTATCGCTCTATAAGCCTCACTAGCTTAGTCTGCAAGGCTATGGAATGCATAATCATGGAACTCATTAACAGAGACATTGGGAACCTCCAAACACTGGACCCTACCCAGTTTGGCTTTGATAAGGGCAGATCATGCCTCCTAAACCTGGTGGACTTCTTTGAGGCAGTTACCAAGGCTATAGATGAGGGAAAGGTGATACACACAGCCTACCTAGACCTCGCAAAGGCCTCCAACACCATTCCCCATTCTGGTATTATAGACAAGCTCACCAGCCTGAACATAAACCCCTATGTCACAAGATGGGTTGCCAATTGGCTCACGGACAGAACCCACATGGTGAGAGTTGTGGGAGCTAGGTCTGACTCTAAACCGGTTACAAGTGGCATTCCCTAGGGCTCATTCCTAGGACCCCTCTTGTTTGGCATATACTTCTCAGAGGTACAGACAAGTACAGGAGGACTATGGCTGACCAAGTTCGCAGGCAACTGCAAACTAGGGGCTATAATTGACTCACTGGCTGAAACAGACATCCTCCAAAATGGTCTCACTGAAACAGATACCTGGTGGCAAAATCATGGCCTCAAGCTAAATGCCAAAAAGTGCATAGTTATTCCCTTTGGAAATAACAAAGTACCTACAAACTACCACATAGGTGGTAGTCCCCTAAATACAGAAAAAGTAATAGGGGATCTGGGGACCCACATAGACAGTAATCTCTCCTTTGATAAGGACATTGCAAAAGTGGTTAGAAAATCCTCTATGTGGCCCACCTAATCACAAAAGGGTTTGCATCCAGATCAAAAGAGGCCATTGTGCCCATCTACTCATCACTCATCAGATCCATCATAGGGTACAACACCCCATTTGGGATGTACCTTACAAGACATCTTCAACAGCTGGAAAGACCACAGAAGTACCTCACAAAGAGGATCACTGGCCTCAAACAGATGCCCTATGCAGCTCGACTGAAGAAACTCCAGCTGTACTTGGTTGCATACCACCTGCTCAGAGGTGATCTCTGCCTGACATGCAAGGCCATGTCCAACCCAGAACTGATGGACATGCTCCACCTAAAGAAAACCTTATCCCCTTGAGCCACATGCTCTAGGGATCTAAACCTCACCACAACAATAAATAGGATGTTCTGGAGGGATAGATTCCTGTCCCAGAGACTTCCCATGCTTTGGAACAAGATTCCAATCTACATTCGGCAGAGCTCCTTGCTAGCACTCTTCAAGAAAAACCTTGACGAGGGGATGGAAAACAGAAAGTTTACCCCGGGGATCACTTCAGTGCCTCTGTTAGACAGGGGCACAGGGAACTAATCTAAGGGGGTGGCGAAAGCCAACACATTCTGGCTAGGCTTATAAATGCCTTCGAGCCGAGAGCCTAGTACCTACCTATGAACCTATGAACCTATATATTAGATATTATTTTGAGAAGTCTCTTAGTGAGACAGAGCATTCTGCATTCTGTCTTAGACCTGAATACACGATCCACATACCACATCTGCTTTGCTCTGTTAGTAAGTTCTTGTGCTACAGTAATTCTCTTAGAGTCAGTCAGGAATATAGTGTAGCTTAGTTTAGATATTTTTCATTATTTATTTAAGGCTGTCCTGCAATGTTTATTTTAAATATTTCCTGTGATTTTGAACTCTGTTGTCACTGTGAATATATATTTAGCATTGTCTTGTTTTTTATTATTTATTATTAAATATATTTAAGCCTTTTAATGTGGCTGATCTGTGTAGAGATATTTAAGTTTTGAAAGTACTTGCATATTTATTTGGTGACACTGTGTGGGCCACTCCTAATAGGCTTGTTTTTGGTTAAACTACCATTTGTATTAGTATTAATATTACACAGTAAGATTGGACACCCTTTGTTAAGGGCTCTAAAGTAGCTAATAAGGAGTGACCGGTGGTAGTAATAACTACCTTATAGTCTGGGCAAAAGGGAGCATAGCTATTAAACCTGTGCCAGCCTTTCCCAGGTCTATATGTGAATGTGTGTGTGTGTGTGTGTGTGTGTGTGTGTGTGTGTGTGTGTGTGTGTGTGTGTGTGTGTGTGTGTGTGTGTAAATCAAACCTCAAAGAGTGTGTGTGTGTGTTAGCTACTTGGGCAGGGACATGAATCACTACTTGGACAGAGAGGGTGCTGGAGGTCCTGGCTTGATCACTCAGCTGAGATCTCAAATCTATAGCTGTGTCAGTGGGGAGTGTTATTTGGGATCTGGAGGAATAGGAGCAAACCAGCCCCGGACTGACCACGGTCTCTGTGTGCTCTTAAGGGAAATTGCACTTGATGTAGAGAGCTGTATCTGGAAATACTATGTGTGTACTTATCCCCTGAGTGAACATCCTCCACTGTTGCCAGTGGTGAGGACTGAGGCTCCTTGAGTACTGGTCCAGTGGAGGGTCTCCACACTTGCATCCAGAATTCCAAAGTTGTCAGGGACATCATCTTGTTTCATAGGAATTGAGTGATTTTTACAGACAGTAGACACATAATTTCCTAAATGCGTTCTATTTGCTCTTTACCTAACATTATTTATCTCATCAGTCCAGTCATTAATATATGTAACAATAGTTCCCCAAGCCATACCAATTGCACAAGTGCAATCAGTATCAGTAAGTCTAGATTTACATCTAATAATGGTAAGCAAATCATCCAACTTTTGACATGAGACATGAGGAATATAGATCACCAGTATTATCAGGTGTTACCTTTAAATATGCATAGCATTTATTACACTGTACAAGATATTTGTGCTTTAGCACATCATTAACTGCATACTCATTTAAGGAATCCATATTCAGCTTCAAACAAATAAAATGTTATAAATGAAAAGCTCTGAAAATACATTACATGTAACAAATACGAACAATTAGTGTGAATTGTACAAGCTATGTAGAAGAATTAAATAAATTAACTTCAAAAGTATCAATATATATATATATATATATATATATATATATATATATATATATATATATATATATATATATAGATGTATATACATACTTACAAAACTTACACAGATGAGATAATAATCAACTTAAGAAAATGCTCGTAATACATTTAGTGTATGGATGTTGACAATTTATAGGAATTAAAGGTAGAGGTACAGGGAAATTGTAACTTGCAAGATGAAACTTAGTGATGAAGCTTCAGAAAAAGGTAGTCAGGCATATTTTACCTATTGAGGAAAATAGAGTGATTTGGTTATGATTATAAGAATGTGAGAGGAATAGTGGGAGTAGAAGAGGTCATGATTTAAAACTAGGAGGTGTGGAACTGTTACAACTCCATATGGAACAGAAGTAGTTATGTAATGAAGTTTTAAAAGGTGCAAGGTTTTGGTTGGACCTAACTGTTACTGGAAAAGCATTCCAGTTCCTGGCAACTGCATACGAGTATAGAAGTTGGCCTGCGGGTAGTTTTGGTTTGTGTATTTGTAGTAAATGATGATTTACAGATCTAAGTGATCTTTTGGGAAAGTAGTTGCTGAAAAGAGAGGAGAGGGCAGGACAAACTGAAGGTTTGTACACTAGCTTCTGTGCAGTTGATAGTTGTAAGTAGGAGAGATAATGTGGTAGTTCGAGCCAGTTAAGTAAGTTTAATGCTATACAGTGGTGGATGGAATAAGAGGCATTACCGAATCTAGTGTTTTTGTTGTAACCATTTTTAAGTTTTAACTATAGGGCAGATAGTAAGTTGGTGAGTAAAGGAGTGCCATAGGTTAGAGAGGGTAGTAGGTATGTGTTAGCAAGGGGTTATTTTAATAGAAGGGCTAAGAAAGTATTTGCGCCTGTGCAGTATGCCAAGTTTTTGGTGAGTTCTGTTGATGTTGTGCTGAACATGTAGGTCAAATTTTAGATGTTTATCTATTATTACCCCTAGTAATTTAGTGTGGAAGACTAGTTCTATTGGTGTGTTCCTGTGGGAGAGTATAGTAAATTGGTCTCTGTTTAAGAGGGTGTTTTTTTTTTTCGGGGGGGGGGTAAAAACAATTATCTTGGTTTTGTTTAGGTTAAATAGCAGGTGATTTTTTGCAAGCCAGTTTTCTGTGGAAGAGAAGGTGTGCTGAATATAAAATTGGAGTTTGGGTGTGGAATCTGCTGACCATATGATGGTTGAATCATCTGCATATTAGTAAGTGAGCCATGAGTGAGTGATGAGTGTAAATTGTTGATTAAGATGCTAAATAGGAGAAGCCATAATATGGACCCCTGGGGCACACCGGTAGAGTTGGGGAGATAAGAAGAGGGGGAGGAGTTCCATCTAACTGCTTGTTGTCTATTTGATAGGTAGCTGGTGAACCAATTAAGTGATGTGAATTAGAGTCCAGTTTGACAGAACTGTTTAGAAGAAGCAGATGAGAAACTGTATTGAATGCTTTTGAAGGTCCAAAAATAGGGAAGAGACAATTTTGACAGAGTCCGTAGTTTTGCTGATTATGTCTGTGAAGGTAGGATTGTTTACATAAGCTCTGGATTGTCCTCTCTGCAGTCTGTATAAATTTATAGATGACTAGGGCCCTTGGGATGGCTAGAGCTTGTCTGTCTAAAACCTATCCCTTTCTAACAACCAACAGTAAAAATTAAAGGTAAAACAACAAAATAGAACTCAGAGTAAATCTTCTTGTCTACAAGCTCTCCCTTCCTTCCTACAAAAAGTAAAAAAAAAAACAGTAATAAAAAATAAAATATAAATTGATATAAAACTTCTTTTACCAGTCAACTCAACAGTAAATCACAAACCAAGGTAGGATTGTTAAGATAAGCTCTGGGTTGTTCTCTCTGCAGTGTTAGAAAGTGATCAAGAGTTTGGTCAGAGTTAGTGTTAGGGAGCGTATGGCTCAGAGTTAGTGTTTAGGAGTGATCAGGAGTTTGCTTAGAGTTAGTGTTAGGGAGCGTATGGCTCAGAGTTAGTGTTAGGGAGTGATCAGGGGTTTGCTCATAGTTAGTGTTATGGAGTGTTTGGCTCAGAGTTAGTGTTACAGAGCATTTGGCTCAGAGTTAGTGTTAGAGAGTAATCAGGAGTTGGCTCTGAGATAGTGTTAGGGAGCAAACAGGATTTGTTTTCATAGTTAGGGTCAGGGTTCTTAGAAGAATAGTTAGCTTAGTGGTAGTTCATGGAATCAGGTTAGTGGAAGTTAGGACACTTGGCAAAACGAACAAGTGGCATCAGGGAAGTGTGTAGCGAGCTAATGGTACGCAAGTACTTGTAGTAGACCCCACTTATTTATTTTGGCCATAATGCTAAACTTTCCATGATTAGAACAGCAGTTATCTAAACATATCAGTCAGCCTGAGAGACCTCTGCGATACAAAGACAGACTTTTTGTCACTGTCTGTGTAGAGTCTTTCCTTTTTGAGCACGGTCTTTCTCTGGCTGCTCCAGCTTTCTTTCACTTTTCAATAACTTGCTAGTTGAGTGACTACACTAACTACATTTTAGTGTGGCAGTGCAGAGGATTAAAGCTATGAGCTGTTAACAAGCAACTTCCTGTAGTCTAGGGATTGATGCTATCAGCTTTCATTTGCCTACTGTGTGACTCTGAGCAAGTCACTTAACCAGACGCTGCTCAGGGGTAATTGAGAAACTGAGATAGGATCCTTATTGATCTCCTTGACCACATGCTTAGTTACAACCTATGACATAGCTCTCAACTTTCCATCTCCAGTATGTTGAACACTACCTTTCACAATGTGGACAAAAGGGTACACTGTGGAACATCATTAGCAACATCAACTAGGAGAATGACAGCATAGTTGTTAACTTTTCCTTCATGCTTAAAAAACTGTTATTTTGATGAATTATTATGATTCAGTGTTCTTCAGCATTATTTACAATAGAAATTTGTTAAAAAAAAACTAGAAAATGTGCCTCCTGCCAACCTGCAGACATTAAAAATAAGAACAAAGGCCCTTGACAGTAAATACATCCAATCACACATATACTTTGCATAAAATTTAAAAAAACAAATAGCACATAACTCTTCCTGCAAAGTAGGAATGTGGGTTTTTACTCAGAAACACATTTTTAAATGTGGGATTTTACTCATCTAACTCCTCTAGTGTACACTGCAGTGTTTAGGATAAACCATTTTTTTCATCTTAGCTTTAAGCATCCCTGTGACTCGCATTTGCTTTAAAACCTGCTGGAAAGCACTAGGAAGTCTTAAACTGATAGAAGCACTCAACTCTCCTTGTTAATAAGGAGAAATTAATCGTAGGCAATAAACAGCCTATAATTGCAAAGTACCTTGCTAAGGTAAGGGAAAACAGCTCTTGTACTTTACAAAAAAAAAAGCACCAACCCAGGCATGTCCAAGGGTCATCTTCCGGTGATTTCTCCTGTCCACCTGGTGAATCTGGGCATACTGGGGCAATGCAGCAATTGCCTCATGTACACAGACAACTCTCTCCTCCTACCACCCAACACTACAACCTGCGAGAGATGCACTTACATAGCCAAACTGGAAGCAAAGCTCTCTCCACCCAAGATTGTGCTAGACAGTCAAGAGGAGAAGGTTAACACCCGCACTACACCTCAAGCAACACATAGCCCTTCTAAACCCCACCACCAGCACCCACACATAGCAACACTAAACCCACATATGTGGAGGCCCTTAACATTAACCTGCCCAAGCAACAAGGACCTCCGAAGCTGAAACACAAACAAACACCATTCACAACCAAATTGTCACATAGCTCACAACACCAGTGTGCCACCCAACAACAGTCCCTAAAGCAAGACAACGTACCCAACACTTTAGTCATAGGTGACTGTATAGTCAGGCACACTGATGTCCCACTCACCAGGCTGAACAAGGAGATAATTACAGTCAGCTGCCTGTCGGGTGTCAGGATCACCACATAACGCATGCACTCAAGTCACTCCACAACAAGTACAAATATGACTCTGACATTGTCCATGTTGGAGTGAATGACTTGAGACGTACCTCCCTGGACTACATTAAAAGAAACATGAAAGAGCTCTCGGATTATGTGGCCCAGGCAGGTATGACCCTAGCCTTGAGTAGCATCTTGCCTTTGCCCAGAATGATACCACAGTATAAGGACAAAATGATTGACTTCAACAATTGGCTAAGCTTCTGGTGTCATTCAAAGGGGATCCAGTATCTGTCTGCCTGGGACAACATGATCGACAGACCACGATGCTTTGCCAGAGATGGTTTGCACCTGTCGCCCCTGGGATTCACATTACTGGGTAAGACTCTTGCCACCCCTATAGTGCCTTTTTTAGGCAAAGTTCAAAGGACACAACCACCACCATAACAGGTACAAGCATGCAAAATCTGAAGGTAATGCTACTCAGTGCTAGAAGTCTATACCTCAAAATGCAGTCTCTCTCAAGGCACTCCTAAAAATGGAGAACATCAATATCTGTGCAGTAACTGAGACCTGGTTCAAGGCTCCAGAGAGCACTCCTGCAATACCAGGCTACAACTCTTACCACACTTTTCAGCCACAAAACCAGGACCGAAACACTAAAGGTGGAGGAGTGTCCATATTCACCAAGGATATTCACAGCACCAGGCTAGTTGCCCAATACAATGTGTCTGAAATTCTCCAGGTACAACTAACACTAGGTAAGACTGCAATCCAAATTGTAGCTTGCTACAGATCCCCCACCATGCCCCAAGATTCTCACTACACCTTTCTAAACATACTGGAAAATATTAAGATACAATCAATCACCCTATTACTGGATGATTTCAACTACCCTGCCATTAACTGGAAAAACTACTCATGTACCAATGCCTTTGCCCAACAGTTCTTGGAATTCATAAATTCCAATGCCCTGGATCAACTAACACTTAGTCTCACCAGGGGTTCCAATATCCTAAACCTGGTTATTACCAACATGGGAAATCGATGCTCCACATCTATGGTCACCCCCTCGTTGGTCAGGTCTGACCATAAGCTAATCACCCTTGACATCCACATCCCACCCCCACCCCCAGTAAGGAAACCTGCATAAAAAACTTCTTCAAAGCCAACCTCATGCTACTCATGTCAGATGTGACAAACTTCATGACACCCATGCAGACGGGAAATGAATGTTCGACTGCTGAATCCTACACTAAGGCACTGTATGAGCACATCCACTCATGCATGAATCGTGCCATCCCCAATAGAACCAAGACACTCTCCTCCAAAAAAAGGAAGCCATTCTGGTGGACCCTTGCCATAAACAAACTTTACAACAAAAGGAAGAAACTGTTGCAGAAAAGAGGAAAATCCCAGGATGCAAAAAACTCCCTTACCAGCCTCAATAAGAAGCTGAAATACCTCATAAAATCCTCCAAAGCTAGTTATGAAAATAAAATTGCCAAAGATTCCAAAGACAAGCACAAGGCATTCTATAGCTATGTCAAGAATCTAAATGGCAATGCTCAGATCTACTCTGAGCTACAACAGAATGGCATTAAATATACCGATCCCAAGGATATTGCCAATATCCTGGCAGATCGATTCAATGCAAACTTCACCCCCCTCTCACCCCCTAAAGGGCCCATCTCAATAGCAAAAGAGTGCCACACAGGTAAAAATTGCACTCTCCAAAGCTAAGAATACAGCATCCATGGGACCAGACGGCATCCCAGGCTGTGTACTACATGAATTTCAAAATGAACTGGCAGCTCACCTAAGTGTCGTGTTTAATCATAGCCTCACCTCAGGCTTCATGCCCACTGAGTGGCACACAGCTACAGTTATCCCACTCCACAAGGGGGATCCACCTTGGATCCCGGGAACTATCGCCTCATAAGTCTGACGAGCCTGATCTGCAAGGCCATGGAACGTATTATCATGGAACTTATAAACAAAGACATTGTTAACCTTCAAACACTGGACCCCACGCAGTTTGGGTTTGTGAAAGGCTGATCTTGTCTCCTGAACCTGATTGAATTCTTTGAATCAGTCACCAGAGCCGTGGACAAGGGTAAGGTAGTCCACACAGCCTATCTAAACTCGCCAAGGCCTTTGACACCATCCCCCACTCTGGAATCATAGCTAAACTTACTAAGCTGGGCATTAATCCTTATGTCACTCAATGGGTTGCCAACTGGCTTACTGACAGAACCCACACTGTAAAAGGTAGCTGACTCCAAATCCAGCTCCAGACAAGTGACAAGTTGAGTACCTCAGGGTTCAGTCCTGGGACCGCCCTTGTTTGGCATCTACTTCTCTGAAGTACAGGCCAACACTAAGGGACTCTGGCTAACAAAGTTCGCAGATGACTGCAAACTGGGAGCCAAATGATGTGGATATTCTACAAAAGGGCCTTACAGAAAAGATGCTTGGTGCCACAGCCATGGGCTCAAGCTCAGTGCCAAGAAATATATAGTTATCCTCTTTGGGAAAAAAACATGTACCCATGAATTACCACATAGGTGGCAGTACACTAAACACTGAAAGTGTGATAAGAGACTTAGGGAAACAGGTGGACAGTGGTCTCACCTTTGATAACCACATCACCACAACAGTCAGGAAATCTTTCTATGTGGCACACCTCATCACTAAGGGCTTTTCATCCAGAAAAAAGAAAGTCATTGTCCTATTGTACTCATCCCTCATTAGACCCATTATAGAATACAAAGCCCCATTTGGTATGTACCTCTCAAGACATCTGCAACAACTGGAAGGGCCACAGAAATACCCCACTAAAAGAATCACAGACCTAAAACAGATGCCCTATGCTGACCATCTAAAAAAACTCCACCTATACTCTTTTGCATATCGTCTTCTCAGAGGTGATCTCTGCTTAACATAAAAGGCCATGTAAAACCCAGAGCTGTTGGATATGCTACACTTAAAGAAATCCCAACCCCTCAGAGACACACACTCCAGGGATCTAAACCTTGTCATCACAATGAACAAAACATGCTGGAGGGATAGGTTCCTGACCCAGAGACTCCCCAGAATCTGGAACAGACTGCCCATACATGTCAAGCAGAGTGCCTCTTTGGCCCTCTTCAAAAGAAACCTTGATGATTGGATGGGAGATAGGAAATTCACCATGGGTATCACGTCTGTCGCCCTGCTAGACAGGGGTCCAGGGAAGTAAATACTGTGGGAAGAAATAGCCAGGGAATTGTTATGGCTAGGGCCGATAGCCTAGTACCAACCTATGAACCTATGAACCTATAAAATAGAATGAGATAAAAAATAATGGAGAAATATTAGCATGTTGTCAAATAGACAGTGTAAAATCAGAAACTGATACAGTATGTGAGAGATGTATTTACACAAAGTAAAGCTCTCATATAAAAGTACTCCTAATGTCAATAAGGGTGTCAGTAGTACACATGCTGGACCCATCACGCACAATTCAAAGCAGACCTATAGACCCACATATACCGAGGCACTTACATGTAACTGTCCTAAACCACAAAGACCTCCTACACAAAGTACACATAAGAAATACCATCAGCAGCACCAAACGCACTCTTTCAAAACAACACCCACATCAACAAATAGAGCTACATCTCATGGAGCCTCTACCTCTAAGCCCATAAGGTAAGTCACCAAACTATCCAACATTCTAGTCATTGAAGACTCCATTGTGAGACACACTGATGTCCCTCTCACCAGGCTGAGTAAGGTGATAGTTACAATCAGTTGCTTATCAGGGGCTAGGATCCGCCACATTACGCATGCACTCAGGTCATTGGATCACAATTGCCAATATGACTCATTAGTCCATGTGGGAGTAAATGACCTGAGGCATGCCTCCCTAGACTATATGAAGAGAAACATCACAGAGCTTCCGGACTATGTGTCTCAGGCTGGTATGAGCCTAGCATTAAGCAGCATTTTACCTTCTCCAAGGATGATACCACAATACGAACAAAAGATGATTGACTTTAATAATTGGCTTAGTTTCTGGTGTCATTCTAAGGGGGTGCAATATATGTCAGCATGGAAATGGAAGGAGATGGTCAACAGACCACACTGCTTTGCCAGGGATGATCTGCACCTCTCCCCTCTAGGCTTTCAAATATTAGCTAAAGCATTATCTTCCCCCATAGTGCCATTTTTAGGCAATGCCAAACTGAAAGTATATCTGACATAGCAAATCAAAACTAAGAAAATCTAAAGGTATTACTGCTCAATGCTAGGAGCCTAAAAAAGTCCACTCCCTGGAAGCTCTCTTTACCCTAGATAATGCTGATATCTGTGCAGTCTCAGAGATGTGGTTTAAAGCTGCTGAGAGCACACCAACAATGCAGGGTTATAATGCCTTTCACATATTTAGACCAGCTACTTCACAGGCAGGGACTAAAGGTGGAGGTGTCTGTCTCTGTTTACATCAAAAATAAATATACTTCAAGGCTGGTCAAACAAGACAATGCACTTCAGCTGCTCCATGTTCAAATCACCATAAGTAAAATCCAATATCATTTCCTTGAAGCTATAGGTCCACTTTTATGGCCCAGGAAACCCATACCATGTATTTAAACGTATTAGAAACACTAACCATCCAACCCAAAACCATATTCATGGGTGACTTTAATTACCCATTAACTGTGAATCCTATATGACATCAAATGTACATGCACTGAGATTCCTCGATTTTGTAAACACAAACTCCCTGAACTAGAGAGTCAATACACCAACCAGGGGTGCACCCATACTGGATCTGGTCCTCACTAATATGGGAGAGTGCTGCACACCCCCTACTGTAATGTCTTCTCTGGTAAGGTCCGACCGCAAAATGGTCTCCTTTGAAGTAAAAATAAAACCCGGATCCCCAGCTAAACTGGGAATATTCAGGAACTATTGTAAGGCTAACCTCCTGCTATTAAGTGAGAACCTGGCAATATTTCAAGCCCCTATAATCCCTGAGAACACTTCTGCCTATGCAGAACTGTTCACAAAAACCCTATACAAGCATGCTAATAGCTTTATAGAGGTAGCTGTACCCACCAGGAAGAAGTGCAGAGCTAACTCAAAAAACAAGCCACCCTGGTGGAATCACAATATCAATAGGCTGTATAACAGGAGGAAGAAAATCATGGCAAAAATTAGGAGGTGCAGCACCCAGCAGGATAAAAGCACTCTCATTAAATTAAACAAACAACTCAAGGGACAAATAAAATCTACCAAAGCCAAATGTGAGGTAAGTTTGGCCTCCCAGGCCACAAAGCATTCTTTAGCTATGTCCACAACCTCAAAGGCAGTACACAATTGTGTGCAGAGCTCACTGTAAATGGAGCCACCTATACTGAGCCAGATGATATAGCAAACCTCCTGGCTGATGAATTCAGCTACAACTTTACTCCTCTCTCCCCCTCAACCTTCCCTCAGGAAATATCATCAAATATATCTCCCCCTGATGAAGCTAGCACTTTTTACTCCTCTTTCCCCCTCAACCTTCCCTCAGGAAATATCATCAAATATATCTCCCCCTACTATCACTAGGGAACAGGTCATAATGTTCTCTCTAAGACCAAGAACACTGCATCAATGGGCCTAGACAATATCCCAGGATGCCTTTTAAATAGCATGAAACATGACCTATCAGGGCCTCTGGAATTACTATTTAACTGTAACCTACAAACAGGCCTCATGCCTCATGAATGCAGAAAGGCAACAATCATCCTTCTGCACAATGGCAGGCCATCTATAGACTCTGGAAACTACAGACCCAAAAGTCTCACTAGTTTTATATGTAAAGCCATGGAAAGAATTATCATGGAAATGATCAATAATGATATAGTAAACCTCCAGACACTGGATTCAGCCCAGTTTGGTTTTGTAAAGGGCAGATCATGCCTATTCAACCTGGTGGACTTCTTTGAGAAGGTCACTAAAGCAATGGATGAAGGCAAAATCATTCACACTGTCTACCTTGACCTGGCCAAGGCATTTGATACAATACCCCACTCGGGCATTGTTGACAATTAAAATAGGTAAGGTACAAACCCGTATGTCACCCAGTGGATAGCCATCTGGCTCACAGACTGGACCCAGGAAGTTAGAACTGGGGAGTCCACCTCTACAAAGAGCCAGTCACAAATGGAGTCCCTCAGGGATCAGTCCTTGGACAGATCCTTTTTGGCATTTACTTATCAGAAGTCAAGGCCAATGTCAGTGGTCTCTGTCTGACTAAATTTGCAGATGATTGCAAATTAGGAGCTGCCATTGAATCTCACAATGACACACATGTTCTCCAGTAGGGGCTGACACAGACAAACAGCTGTCGATCATGGACTAAAACTAAATCCCAAGAAATCCATAATAGTATCCTTTGGGAAGTCATCCATCCTTGGTAATTATCATATTGACAACACACCCCTTAGAGTTGACCCAGTAGTCAGGGACTTAGGGACACACATAGACCTCACAACTGTACAGATTTCCACAGAATGTCCAGATTTGTGGCTCATATTTTTGGTCTTTTTTTTCATAAAATCTGTGTTTTTCTGACAAATGACTGGTATGATCTGATGACTTAAATCATTAAATAATGACATACATTTAAGTTTCAGACTTCAAATCCTTCAGAAAATGTATGTTAAAACAAATCCTGTTACTTTAGCAACTTTCTAAGCTTATAAGAGTAATATTTAAAATATGTCCCTATTCTGGGGCCTTTGTCCCCCCATTTTGTCAGTCTTTGTCCAGAATTCTTGCACTGAAAGGTTCAGAGGTATGTATATAGTAATTTAGCCTTTGATCATCACCTGTCTACAGTGGTAAGGAAATCATTCTAAGTTGCACAATTTATAAACAAAGGCATGGCATCTAAGTCCAAGGAAGTCATTGTTCCACTGTATTCGGCATTCATTAGACCTATCATTGAGTACAATGCACCATTTGGTATGTACCTAACTAAGCATATCCAACAACTGGAATGTCCACAGAGGTTCCTCACTAAAAGAATACAGGGCATAAGTAATATGTCATATGCAGACCACCTCAAAGCCCTATCCCTTTATCATGTCTCCTACAGGCTTTTGAGGGGAGGTCCATGCCTGGCATACAGGGCATTGTCAGACCCCAGTCTAATGGACCACCTGCATATCCACAAAACAAACAGTACCAGAATTACCCATTCTAAAGCCTTAAGCCTGAGCATGAGATATAAATAGGACCTGCTGGAGAGATAGGTATATATCCCAGTAACTACCCCATCTATGGATCAGGCTCCCCATCCATGCGAAGCACAGTTCCTCCCTAATCAAATTCAAGTGCAACTTGGACAATTGGATGGGAAACCAGAAATTCATCCCTGGTTTGGCACCTATGTCTCTGATGCAAACAGGTAACCTGTAAATGGTTCATCTCCCAAGCCCATGCTTACACTTATCAAGGGTATCAGAACTCATCAGTGATTGGGGTTACATGGCTAGGCTTAAAACAGCCCTTGTGGTCATTAGCCTAGTAAACGCCTATGAACCTGTGAACCTATGTAGACTTTAATAAATTGTATATTAAAATTCTACCACACAAGGTCATTTATTTTGGCTTCTGAAAAAGGAATGTAAGATGTGTGTCCTCTTTCTATACATTATTAGTGCCACTAGTATGTTGGTCATCTAATGTGATTTTCTGTGTACTAGACAGCTTCACAAATCATGTGTGATGAGGAGAAAATTGTGTGAAGGAGTACATAAAGCCTGACAATAGGGGAATACCTCCAGTAATAGGTACATCATGTGCAGGGATACGTCAGGCCTGAAAACAGGAATGTTTCTCCAGAAAAACTCCCTTATCAGCCTCACCAAAAAGTTGAGATCCCTCATCAATTCCTCTAAAGCTAGCTATGAAAACAGAATTTCAGCAGATAGTAAAGACAACCACAAGGCCTTCTATAGTTATGTAAAGAATCTCCACAGCAATACCCAGATTTGTCCTGAGCTACTGCACAATGGTACCTCCTATACTGAGCAAACAGATATTGCCAATATACTGGCCAGCAGATGCAGTGCCAACTTTATCCCCTTCCCCATGAGAACAGTAACAATACCAGTAGATTGCCAGGCATCCAGTATTACTGTTGCACAGGTTAAAACAGCACTGTCCAAGGCCAAGAATACAGCTTCTATGGGACATGACAATATCCCTGGCTGTGTTCTACATGAGCTACAGAGTGAACTGGCACCTCACCTGTGTGCTCTGTTTAATCACAGCCTCACCTCTTGCTTTGTCCCTACCAAATGGCGCACTGCTACAGTCATCCTTTTCCATAAAGGAGGAGTGACTACAGACCGTGGGAGCTATCACCCCATTAGCCTGATGAGTCTGATATGCAAAGCTATGGAATGCATCATCATGAACCTAATAAATAAGGATATAGGGAATCTCCAAACACTGGATCCCACACAGTTTGGTTTTGTGAAGGGTAGATCATGCCTGCTCAACTTGGTCAACTTCTTTGAGTCAGTCATCAGAGTTGTGGATGAAAGCAAGGTGGTTCATACAGCCTACCTTGATCTGGCCAAGGCCTTTGATACTATTCCCCACTCAGGAATCATAGAAAAACTCACTAAGCTGGGCATAAACCCCTATATCACTAGGAGGGTTGCAAACTGGCTCACAGGTAGAACCCACAGTGTGAAAGTAGCTGACTCCAAGTCAGACTGCCCACCAGCCACGAGTGTAGTCCCACAGGGTTCGGTCATGTGTCCTCTCCTGTTTGGTATCTACTTCTCTGAAGTCCAGACCAACAGGAAGGGACTCTGGCTGACAAGCATCACAGACAATTGCAAGTTGGGAAGTATTATTAACTCCCCAAGTGATGTTGACATCCTACAGAAGGGCCTCACTGAGACCAACGATTGGTGTCGGAACCATGGCCTTAAGCTCAATGCCAAAAATGTGTCATCATCCCCTTTGGGAAAAACCCAGTTGAATTACCACACGGATGGTAGTCCTCTGAACACAGAAGGCATTATAAGACATCTGGGTACACAGGTTGACAGCAACCTCTCTTTTGACCACCACATTGCCACTGTGGTCAGAAAGTCCTTCTATGTAGCACATCTCATTACTAAGGGTTTTGCATCCAGGAAGAAAGAGGTTATTGTCTCCCTCTACTCTTCCCTCATTAGGCCAATCATTGAGTACAATGCCTTATTTGGCATGTACCTCACTAAACACCTGCAACAACTGGAGAGGCCACAAAAGTACCTCACAGAAAGGATCCTAGGCCTTAGACATTTGTCCGATATGGACTGACTAAAAAAACTCCAACTATTCTCTGTCTCATATCACCTACTTAGAGGTGATCTCTGCTTGACTTACAAAGCCATGTGTGACCCAGCTCTGTTAGTGCTACATCTGAAGAAACCCCAATCCCTCCGCACCACACTCTCCAGAGACCTCAACCTCATTACCACAATCAACAGAACATGTTGGCGGGACAGGTTCATAACCCAGAGACTGCCCGTGCTATGGAATAGACTTCCCATACATGTCAAGCAGAGCACCTCACTGGCCCTCTTCAAGAGACATTTTGATGAGTGGATGGGAAATAGAAAATTCATCCCAGGGATCACTCCCGTGGCTCTACTCGACAGAGGTACTGGGAACTAAGATTGGGTGGCACAATGCTGGGGCAATCCTATGGGCTAGGCCTGTAAAGGCTCCAGGGCCATTAGCCTAGTACACACCTATGAACCTATGTATAGGGACAGTTAAGAATTTTGAATCTTTGTCAGATGCTTTCAGTGGAACATTGTGGAAGTAGGCATTTTTTAAGTCTCAAAATGAGAACTGTTCTTTGTCTCAGTCCCCTTCAATAAACACATCACAACAAATGGCATTTGACAACCTTTATTAAAACTTCCATAACATAGCTTTGATCACCAAAATTTATTAATTACAACTGGACATAGTATAGTTGATACTAAACACAACATAAACATCCTTGTACTGTTAATCAGGACAGTATACCTACTCATCTTGACCCAGTAAGCAGCGACCATATCTCTGCTCGCTTACTTTACTTATGAAGCAGCTTCCAAGACTTACTTCATATCCCATTTATTGAATTGCTCATCCAACCAAATAATTCAGGATGACATGACCTTACTCATCCTGACCGAGTAAGCAGCGTTCATACCTCTACTCGCTTACTTTACTTATGAAGCAGCGTCCCCATCTCACTTCATACATCATTCATTAAATTACCTTCCAACCAAATAAGCAGCATCCTTACCTCTGCTTGCTTATCTATTCAGCAAACTTTCTCCAGCTGCTCATTTTCCTTTCCCCAAATCCTTAAAATGAACATCCAGACACCAGAGGGGAACAGAAGAGGGCAAGCCTGTCCCTCCTCTCAACCTACCCCTACTGATAAAATAACCTCATTCCCCACCAACCCATCAACAAACAAGGGAGGGAGGGTGGGTTGCAATTTCACGCCAAAATGTGATTACTTACCCAGCTATACTTGTATAAACCCCTCCCTACCCTTACCTCATTCCCTCCCAATCATCCATTCCCTCCATTTAACCATTTCATCTCCCCAACCCACTTAACTTCCACTAATATATCAATCTAACCCCTCTTGAAGATGTCCCAGGACAACTTGGTCTGTTGCCAAACCTCATTTGTTCCGGTCCCCCTTCAATAAACACATCACACCGAATGACATTTGATGACCTTTATTAAACTTCCATAACATAGCTTTGATCACCAAAATTTATTAATTACAACTGGACATACTATAGTTGATACTAAACACAGCATAAACATCCTTGGAATATTAATCAGAACAGCATACCTACTCATCCTGACCCAGTAAGCAGCGTCCATACCTCTGCTTGCTTACTTTACTTATGAAGCAGCATCCAAGACTCACTTCATATCCCATTTATTGAATTACCCATCCAACCAAATAATTCAGGATGACATGACCTTACTCATCCTGACCCAGCAAGCAGTGTCCATACCTTTACTTGCTTACTTTACTTATGAAGCAGCGCCCCCATCTCACTTCATACAGCATTCATTGAATTACCTTCCAACCAAATAAGCAGCATCCTTACCTCGATTTGCTTATCTATTCAGCATGAGGGGGAACAGAAGAGGGCAAGCCTGTCCCTCTTCTCTGCCAACCAGCCTGACCAGGCAGTTCCCTCTCCCTTCTACCCAAAATTGTTCAACCAACTACCTCCCATAATGGGAAGGGTTAAGCCAAACATCTTCGGTGTACCCATCATCTGTAAAGTACATTAGAACCCCGTCATCAACCCCATGCCTTGCCATACCAGCACTGAAACACACCTTAATGAAACTAAATAAAGTAGAATTACCCGTGACCCCACTGTACCACACCGGAACCTCCACTCCAAGAGAATACATTCCCTTTAGTCCATTGCCTTCAAGCCACTAACCATGGCTCAACCTTTCCAGAATGACAACCTATAGGCATAACAAATGCACAGAAACTATAACCCCTTGAACTCAAATCTGCACCCAGTCAAAGAAAACCCATCTTACAGTATTCAACATCTGTCCCTCTACCCACTCAACCCAAACCGACCCATCAAACCACTGAAAATCCACCAAAGTCACAATAGCACAATGCTATGCTCCTGATTAATGTGCTGATTGCTAGAAACAGCTAACATCTGCATAACCTTAAACACCCCCCAAATCAGTACCTGCTAAAACCCCTTCTAGCTAAACCCTAGTCACAACTAAAAGAAATAGGACCTGGCCAACTTCTGCACAACTCCAAAACATGCCTTGCTTAAACCCTCTATCACCCATGTAACAAAGCACCCTGCTCCCATAATATACCCAAAGCACTCTCATTTCTGCAATGCTTCTAGCGACTCTACCTATCAAATTCCCTCAAGCCTAAATAAATGGTTCTTGTGGGTACTCCTTCTAAATCCTAACCTAGTCTGTAACATCACCAATAACTACTACGTCCTGTGAACCATAACAAATTTCCATCACCACATCAGAGCATGGGCACTCTACCAACACAGTGACCTGCATGAATAACTGTAAATGCACCCCACAACTCCAACCAAATCTGACATTCCTAACTGCATACTTGCCATGTTAAAAACACCAGAAACCTCATTATCTGATGATCCCAAAACCAACCCAACCTCAGCTGTTAAATCCATCCCACCTAGGTTCTACCCCAAAATTCCCTTTACTACTAACTAAACACCTGCTGTACCATGCTCTTAAATTGCCTTGAGCATCCCTGAAGCCACAGTAATCTTAAACCCTACAAACTTACTTACCCGAATGAGCACCTGGAATCATGTCATTACCTGCAACCTCACTGTTTTCCAAGCCAATGTCCAGAACCTCCGACAGCAGCATCCTCTGTCCCATCCACTTCCTTAGGCCCACCAGCTGATACAAACCATGTCCTTCTCCATCTCTGCCAGAAATTCTGTACCTCCATCTTCAAAAGAAAACAAATTAAGCACCTTGCTGTCATGAAAATCGCAAAGCTTCTAGATATCACGTACTCTTAGCTTTCCTATTTATACAGTGTAACCCTGTTATAAATATTATGTCTTAATGTTACAGTAGCCTATGATGATGACTCAGTCAGGCTTACCAAAGATCTCATATCCAATCACATCCTGACCGTCTGAGGTAAATAAAGCAACTTGGCTATAATAAGGCTCTCAAAAGGGGTCCCTGGAGTGGACATGCTCAAATCAGTATCACTCTACACAGCAGTATCTTACAAATTGCTCAGAGGTGATCTGTGACAGGCCTACAAGGCAATCTCAGACCCTGCTCTAATAGAGACACTCCATATCAGTAAGTCTAACACCTCTCAGAATGCCAGAAGACTTAAATCTAATATATGACATTAACACCAACTGCTGAGGACACAGGTTTACCTCCCAGAGACTGCCCCGTCTCTGAAATAGACTCCCCATACACATCAGACATAGTATGTTGTTGCCCACTTCAAATGCAACCTTGATGAGTGGATGAGTAACCACAAATTTGTCCCAGGCATATTAACTTAACTGTGACAAATCCCAGTGGGGATAGCTAATTTTGACCAACCACTCACCTTCCCAAACCCTATGGGTAACATCCCCCTCCCCTGAATCACCCTGCTATAGAAGATCAAACAATAAATTAGGGAGAAAGTGCCGGGGCTGCCTTCACCTCCCCACAACCCTGCATTCATTTACAAGAGCAATCCGAGACTGAGTAAAAGAATGACTGCTTAAAACCGTGTATATCAGACACCATATGAGGCAAAATTACTGTTGTTGAAATAACAAACATTAACAAATCAGAAATGATATCTCAGTTTGGGAGTATACTGACCGTGACAGGTTATACAGATGCATGCCTCAATAGATACTCCACTAATTGAAATTATAAACAAAACATTTGGCAGTTATCTGACCCAAAATTGAACCCCCTCATCCACCCCACAGATCATGCAGATGAAAGTGTGAGCTGAGTTTTCTTCCCTTAATCCATTCTCCTTTCATGTTCGAAAATGGACTGCATACTAAACGTTATTACCCACCCAAAGTAAAGCAACAAGTGTCAGTAATGACCATACCTTTCAACCTGTTAGAGCAAGAAATCTGGACAAAGCCATAAGTAATGGGGGGACAACGGCTCAAAACTAGGGACAATTTTTAAATATTACTCTTGCAGACTTACAAAGTGGCAATACTAGGTTTTGCCTTAGCATGAATTTTCTCGAGAGTATGAAGTCTGAACCCAGACACCTGTCATCATTTTGTGACTTAAATCTTGAATGATTGCTGGAAAAAAAAACACCATTTTATGAATGTGGACAACCTATGAGACAAAATCTATAATGAGGTACAGGTGAGAGGTATGACCTATAAACCTACCTATATATTATGCTCCTAATACTGTATTTCACTCTTAGATTGTTATAGCTTCTGGCATCATGAAATTATTGTTTTGTTTCTGGAAACCTACACTTTCTAGATTTTTAATTATTATTAAGAAGACACTGCGGTGGTGGTGCTGCAGTAGCATTGTCGCCTCACAGTTAGACGTTGCCCGTTCGATTCTCAGTTAGAGCATCTTCTGTGTGGTGACATGCGTGAATAGGCGTTCCTTCATTGAAGGTTGTGCGTTAGGCCCGGTAAGCCAGTATGTAAAAATCTACTGCCAATCATTAGCAGACCGGAGTTCCGCTGTGGCGACCCCTAACCAGGAAAAGCCGAAAGACTTTTTATTAAGAAGACACTGAAAAAGCATATGTTGGATTTTATGTCTGTTAGTAGCATTTCTGCCTTTTCTTAGCTCTGTTAGGAGGGGGTTTATGTATACATGCATGTAACCTCCCTTGCATGCTAAGAATTGCTTACTAACCACCAAGGGCACTACTGTGGCCTATATGTGCCTATATGTTTTCCTCTCCCTGCATTTTTTCTTCTTTAAACAAAAGACTCAAAGTACATTTTTGTCTTGAATGACTGCTAAGATATATATTTCAAATGCTGTTGTGTGATGAGGCATAACAAGCAAGGCTTGTTGCATTTTTTTGATCCAAAGGTTACATATAAAGCAGCAATATAAATAAGGTCAGCCTCCCTTTAAATAGTACCTCAGTTGCTGCAAGGTTGAGCTTAATCTTTCGTTTGCATGAACCTGCGTCAAAATGTTTTAACAAATTGACAAACATTTGACCAAAACTGCTCATGAAATCATAGCATTATCAAATATCTAAGAGTTATGCAGAAACTGTTTTGTGTGGCATAAAAGCTTGCAGCTTTAAATATGAACAGCATTCAAGCTGACCAGTATCTTTAATAAATTAGTGGAAATTGTCACAAGGCTTGTAAAATACAGGCAACAGTTTCTGAACTTGAAAAACTATACGGAAACTCAAGCAAGAAGCAAACATTAATGAAGATGGCATCTTGCATTGAAATATAACTACAATTAATGCCAAATTCTTTGTTGTTTCAATGACAACCATGCAATAAATTTAACGAGACATTTCTTATAGTATAAGGAGAAATGGTTTAGTTCTCAAGATGGACCTTTCCTTTATTCCCTCTTTTCACACAGATCCTGTTAATATGCTTTGTAGCTCCTGCAACATGGCTACTCGTACTGTCTTCTAGACCCTGATATTTCCTCTACAGGCTGGTGGCATCTTCCTGCTCCCAGCTATGTATAATTAGATATGCCACCCCTCGTGTGCCACAAAGATTGCAGATAGAGTTGCACATCAGAGGACGTGGTGGCTAAAACTCCCATGTATGCAAATTACAAGGTAGGAAATGAGTACAATATGTAAGGGCAGGGGGGGGGGTCTTGAAAATAACAGAAAGTCATAGGACTGATTTTGGCTGAGGCCATGGTACAAGAGATGACCGACAGCCAAGGTAGGTATGGCTGAGTGCAGATTAGTTTTGGTTTGTTGAATTATGCTGATCTTTCTGATTACATCAGTTTTCTCACTAAGCTAAGGTTCAGAGAACTATATCAATATATATATTTTTTATTTTTAATGTATTCATTATACAGTTAAAAATTCTGTGCTGAATAAAAAATATATGTACACATACTATATATATATATATATATATATATATATATATGTGTGTGTGTGTGTGTGTGTGTGTGTGTGTGTGTGTGTGTGTGTGTGTGTGTGTGTGTGTGCATGTATGTATATAAGCATCTTAACTTGTTGGCCCATATTTAAGACACATTTTGTGCAAGGTATAAGTTTGAACCATGTATAGTCATAGAGGTTGATGTAACTGAATTCTGTAGAAAACTCCATAGATAAAACATATGAATAAGTTAGATTCCTATACTTTGTCATGGTCAAGATATTTTTCTGTCTGGAGACTGATGAGAAACACTGTAAACTGATATGCTGTGCAATCAATGGTGTTACATATGCTAAGAGGCACCTAGAGGTTAGAATGCTATTACAAGCAGAATATCTGTCATTGTTTTGTTATTTGTTTTTCTCTGTTCGAGTGAGAACATTTTGAAATGGTGGGACAGGAACAGCCTGTACCATTTCATTCAGCACATGAAGATTGTCAGAACATTCTGGAATACATCATTTTAGTCTGACAAATTATTATGCATCTTTCTGGAATGTTTTTTTTTTTTTCTGTTGCAAAACTACATGTACTTTTTTGTGTTGTGGTTCTGAGAGAAACAATGCTCCATTTGAATGAGCATTGAGAAAATATGATTATATTACATGGAATTACATAATCATTATGTTATAGGCAACATAATCATGATGAAATAAAAGATGTTTGAAAAGTGCTAACATACACACACACACTTATAATAATAAATGCACCTGATTCAGCATTTGCTCTGAATATGGTGAAATCATAAAATTGTTAAAAATGTAAGCAAAACGCTGACGTTAACCTTTTCCTTTTCACTACATCTTCAGTTGCAAGGTTAAGCCTTTCCTAATCATTCTGGTTAATTAATTTACATTTGAAGACTTTGGAGCAGCACTGAAGGTAGCCACTGCTACAGACAAAGCTTTCCACAATGGTGCAAAAGTTGCTGAACTAACCAATGCTACAGGCAAAGCTTTGCACAATGGTGCAAAAGTTGGTGAACTAACTAATGCTGCAGGCAAAACTTTGCACGATTATGCAAAAGTTGCTGAACTAACCAATTCTGTAGGCAAAGCTTTGCACAATGGTGAAAAAGTTGCTGAACTAACCAATGCTGCAGGCAAAGCTTTGCACAATGATGCAAAAGTTGCTGAACTAACCAATGCTGCAGGCAAAGCTTTGCACAATGGTGCAAAAGTTGCTGAACTAACCGATGTTGCAGGCAGAACTTTGCACGATTATGTAAAAGTTGCTGAACTAACCAGTGCTGCAGGCAAAGCTTTGCACAATGGTGCAAACATTGCTGAACTAACTAATGTTACAGATAAAGCTTATACAATGATGAAAATGTTTTTGAATAACAGAAAAATAAAACAATCACTGAAACATAGTAGAAATGAAGTAACAAGGAACAAATAAAAACACAGTGAATCTAAAACCACTAGCAAATATAAATTGCAAAAATGTGAATACACATAGCAAGCTATGTTCACCAACAAAACAGAAAACTATATCACAAAGCAGAACAAGCATGCACAATTCCAGAAAGAACACAGTGCACAAAAGTGAAAGCAGAAACAAAAGTTACACTCCCTATCAGTGAAGGAAAGACAAATGGAACAGCACACGTTAACTAATAAAATCCTACATAGAACATATGCTGAGTGATACTGCAAAACACCTAAACAGCTTCCGGAATATAGTAAAGTAATGTTTTGGAAAAAGCAGAGTACAGAATGAAAGAATATAAGTATGAGAAACATGGAAAAAGGAAAATTGCACATAGAAATGAAGTCTGAAGTACACACAGCTATACAAAGTTGACAGACAGGAACAGCAGTGAAACAATAAGGTGGGCTAAGTAGTGAGGGGATATAGACAGATGATCCAGGTACATGGTGAGAAATGCAGATAAACTTAGGTCAAGATGGAGCACAATAAAGGAAATCATTATGAATATGCGAATAGAGTAGGATGCAGGCTATCATCACAGACAACAGCTTGCTATATGGTGAGAAAGACACTTACTCCAGATGTGCTGCCTGACTGCAGCCTTGCCACATGGTCAGAAAAACACTTAATCCAGATTTGCCCAGATATGCTGCCCAGAGACTGCAGCTTGCCACATGATTAGAAAAACACAATCCAGATGTGTTGCCCACAGATTGCAATTTGCCACATGGTCAGGCAAACACTTAATCCAGATGTGCTGCCAGAACAAGAGTTAAAACATGTTTCATTTGCTCTGTTTAACCTCAGAAAGGGAAGTTGCGATAGCATCATCCAGTGCCACATACGGCTTCATTGTCAATGCTCTGATTCACAGATCCTTCCACTGGGTTGGGGAAATAATAAAGACCGTTGGTCTCACCAAGATACTTCCTGGGGACCAAACCCAATGAAGAAGCCCTAAACAATGGAAAGCAGTGGATTCAAATGGCCCTGCCACTATGCTTGTTTATACTTCCTTTTCCAGTAATTCATAGGTTATAGGGAGTTAGGTGAACAGTAACCATTTGAAATGCAGGGACCCACTAGAGCTAATCCAAAAATGTGGAGACTGAGTGTCAGAAATTTGAACCTACATGTACAAGATGCTATTTCCTGGAATATTTCCTTTTCTCCAAGGTATGACAATCTTAGAGTTACATACATACAATACATGCATGCAAATATTTCAAGCACGGGCATTAATGCCCTTCTAGCTTGCAAATATACCAAAACACTTGTTTCCATAATAGGTATCCAGACTGTTCTTAAAAATATCTAAATTAGTACTTGCTTTAATGTAATTTGGTAGTCTGTTCCATGCATCAGCTACTGTGTCAGAGAACCAATTAGTACACTTCTCATTCTTATAGAATCTTCTACATAGGTTGTCTGATGATTCTCTAGCATTTTTGTTAATACCAAACATTCTCAGAGGTAGTTGTCACTAAATGTCATATATACCTGAATAAAATCTCCTCTTATATATCTGTAAGAGACACTGTACAAGTTCAGATAGTTTAGTCTTTTATAATAACTTAAATTTTTTACATCCATGGATGCCCTTGGTATATTTTCACTGTACTCTTTCCAGTTTACTCATGCTTGTTTTCTTATAGGGTTTCCATATTGTTATTCCATACTCAAGTTTGGGTCTAATGTAACTAACAAACAATGACTTCATTATTTTTGATTCCCTAGACTTTATAAATCTTTTTATAAAACCTATAGTTCTATAACTATCATTAACCAATTGGTTGATATAATTAGAAAAACTCCTAGCTGAATCTACCCATATACCAAGGTCCTTAAATAAGTCTACAGTTTCAATCACTGCGTGCTGTATTAAATATTCATCTTTTAATTTATGCCTACCAAATCTCATATGCTTAGTCTTTGATGTATTTATCAGCATATTTGGAGTTGGTAGAGTTGGAATAAATAAGCTGCTGTTGTGTCTTTCGGTTTTTCCTGGTTAGGGGTCGCCAAAGCGGAACTCCGGTTCGCTAATGATTGGCAGTAGATTTTTACATGCCGAGTTGCCAGCCCTGATGCACAACCTTCAATGAAGGTACACCCATTCACGCATGTCTCCAGACAGAAGACACTCTAGCTGAGAATCGAACGGAACAATGACTTACTGTGAGGCGACAGCGCTACCGCAGCACCACCACAAGTATACAGTATATATATATGGTATATGTACGTGTGTATGTATATATATATATATATATATATATATATATATATATATATATATATATATATATATATATATATATATATATATATATATAGCATATATGGAGGTGTAGGGGGCTTGTCCCCTACAAAAAAGAAGTTTAAAGCAGAAGAGCAGTTTTACTTGCCATTTCAAGTGCCGACATTTCAATAGGGAGCCTAGGTGAATATTAGGCAATCAGTCTGTAGACCATTAAAGCCTAACTAAAATCTCTTATTCAAAAGTTCCATCTAGCCTCAAGGAGAATGAGACAAAATCAACAGGGAGGAAATTTAACTTTGCTCATCCAGTTATCTACTTTTACCTTGAAGGTGGCAAGGGTGCTACTCTGCTTCACATGGGGTGGAAGTAGGTTGCAGAGGTGAGGGGTATGTTGGGATATGAATCTATTACAATAATGTGTCCTGTTTACCTGTTGATGAAGGTTGAGTTCCTTTAACCAGATATTTAAGGCAGCATTTGTTCTGTGAAGGAATATGATGTTAAAGAAGGTCATGCTCAATCATGACTCGGACTTCTAAATGCAGATCTCCATACAGGAGTCTATATGATACTGAGCACAGAGAGAAGGCTGCCAGTCTAAGATTTGTGAGGACACTGATCTTTTTTTTTTACAAGTCTCTGTAGTCGCCCAAGTTGAGAGATGAGTTTAAGCTAAAGGTGCATGAAATTCATCTGATGCTGTACGAGTCAGGAGAAACTAAGACTTTTTTTTTCCTCAACTATTTTTTTTATTTTCAATTAAAATAACATTTACATAATATTTTTAAATATCATTTTAAATAAGACTTTTTTTGTATCTAGTGCAAATACCTTTGGAAAATGCTTGAACCAAGAAGAAGGCTTTCTGAACTTCAGCGGAGACATGATGGTTAAACAATAAGGAACTATCAACAAGAGTGCCTAGATCCCTTAAAACAGTATATGTTTAGGGGTGTGTGTAACATATATGGTATCTGAAAATGATTTGCTTACTGAAATGAACTATACTACATTTTTTTCTGATTTAATTTGAGACCATTGTCATTGCACCAGTTGTTACCACTGTCTAACCCGTGTTGGAGCAATTGTGAATCAGTGGAAGATTGAATAACAACATCCAATTTACAGTTATCTGCAAACTTAGATAACCATAGGCCAGGAGTGCTGGCATGCAGGTCTGAGAAAAGATGCTAAATATGAATTGACCCAAAACTTAACTCTGTGGTATGGTTTCCTATGGAAATGTTATCAACTGAAATGCCATGTGCTGACAAGTGGGAAAAAAGACTGAAAACACAGGAGAAGAGTCCCCCACCCCCCTGCCCACACTCCTGAACTTTTGTATACCGACTCTGAGATTGCTATGCCTTGGAGAAAAATAAATATTTTGAGAAAGGGCATCTCAGACTTAGTATAGCATATGCATACCTCTCAAGTGTACCTCATTATGAGGAACGTACCTCATTTGTGGTCTTAAAAAGTTCATGTTCCTCGAAATTCCTCAAAGTTCCACATTGAAAGAGTATGTCACACATTCAGTGTTAGGAATTTTAACTGAAATCCATGGTAAATTGAAATTAATCATATTAATTCATTACAGGATATTCTTTATAAGTAAAACCAACATATTTTAACCATCCTATGACCTTCCTAGTTGAAGTTCTTGGTAAGCCATTAGTATGTGTTACATATGTTGCCCATTTGTTCCACATTATGAAGGCGAGTGTTCCTCATTTTGGCGATGGAAGGTTGAGAGCTATGAGCATATGTAAGTCTGATCTTTCAACCATTCACTCTCCCTATTTTGGGACTCACTGTAGCAGGTCCTGTCATTTCGAACAGTTAACCTGTGGGCAGCTGCGACTCTAACCTCATGGGTTCTGTGAGGCAACTAGTTAGTTATCCACTGCCCAGATAAGGATTTCTATTCCAATTTACAAGTCTGTCAATAATGTCTGAAAGTAAAATAGTATCAAAGGCCTTGGCCAGGTCCAGGTAAACTTGCCACCTTAGAGACTTATCCAGTGCCAACTGTTTCTTTAGCTATTAACTATAAATTAGCCAATACTAACTTTTGTGTCCCATGGGATTCCAGCATGGATTAGAGAATCAGAAAATCATAGAATGTTCAAGGTAATTGGGTCATGTGGTCATTTACACAATGCCAGTACCTACCCTTAGATCTTACCTCCTTTTTCAAGGAGTGGTAGGCCAAAAATACCTGGGATGAATTTATGAATACCCAACCAATTCTTTCATTCCTTCTTAAAGGAAGATAACAAGTCACATTGCTTGATCTGGAGAGGAAGTTTGTCCTGTGGACAGACAACTTGCATGACACGTCTGTCTGTCCACAGTGATTTGTTTATTTGCTGATGGAGGTTCAAATCTTTGGGTCTAGTGATTTGCTAGTCTGTTTGATTTGTGGAGAAATAATAGGTCTTATTTATTTATTTATTCATTTAATATGGTAAATGGGGTAGAGCACTGACACAAATGGACCTATTTCAGTCAGCCTAGGCAAATATAAATGACAGTAGATAAGCAAGTTAACAATAAGTAGTATGAATACAAACAAAATGTTGTGTGAAGATAGCAATGAATCAATAAAAGCAATAATAATAAAGTACACAGTACTGGGCACAATAAGAATCTGACCTCAAGGCAGTGACAAGTGGAGTGCCACAAGGTTCCATCCTGGGACCTCTCCTGTTTGGTATCTACTTCTCTGAAGTACAGGCTAACACAGAAGGCCTCTGGCTAATGAAGGTCGCAGATGACTGCAAACTAGGAGCCATAGTCAAGTCCCCAAATGATGTGGACATCCTACAGAAGGGCCTCACTGAGACAGTTGCCTGGTGTCAGAGCCATGGCCTCAAGCTCAATGCCAAAAAGTGCAGTGTCATCCCCTTTGGTAAAAACTCTATACCCATGAATTACCACATAGGCAGCAATCTACTTAACACCAAATGCGTGATAAGAGACCTTGGGACCCAGGTGGACAGTAGTCTCTCCTTTCATAGTCACATCACCACAGTAGTCAGGAAGTCCTTCTACATGGCACACCTCATCATAAAAGGGTTCTCATCCAGGAAAAAAGAGGTCATTGTTCCCCTCTACTCGTCAATCATTAGACCCATTATAGAGTACAACGCACCTTCTGGAATGTACCTCACAAGACATCTGCAGCAGCTGGAAAGGCCCCAAAAGTACCTCACAAAGAGGATTACTGGCCTCAAACAAATGCCCTACACGATCACCTCAAAAACCTCCAGCTTTACTCTGTAGCATATCGCCTACTCCGAGGTGATCTCTGTCAAACTCAGAGCTGTTGGACATGCTACACCTAAAGAAATCCCAATCCCTCCAAGCAACACGCTCTAGGGACCTAAACCTTGTCACCACAATAAACAGGACATGCTGGAGGGATAGATTCCTGTCCCAGAGACTTCCTATACTCTGGAACACGCTACCCATCTATGTCAAGCAAAGTTCTTCATTAGCACTCTTCAAGAAAAATCTTGATGAGTGGATGGGAAATAGGAAATACACCCCGGGGATCACTTCTGTGTCTCTGCTGGACAGTGGCACAGGAAAATAACTTTCTTGGGTGGTGTAAGCTATGGTACCTTGCTGGTTAGGCTTATGTAGGCCCTTGGGCTGATAGCCCAGTACCTACCTATGTACCTATGAACCTATGAATCACAAAGTGGAAAAGATGGCAAACGTAAGCTAAGGGCACATAGAAGTTAACTATTTACAATTTATTTATTTATTTATTTGCAATTTGATTGCAAGAAGAAGAGAACTGGAACAGTGAGGTAATGAATAACAAAGTGGAAAAGATGGCAAACGTAAGCTAAGGGCACATAGAAGTTAACTATTTACAATATATACATTGTGGAAGAGATGCCACATGTTAATTTAGGGAAATAATGTGAGGAAGATAAAGGTGCCTGACTGGTGAAGGGGAGAGTGAGGGAATAGGTAATGTGTCAAGAGGAAAAGCATTTGTGAATTGACTCAGACTGTGCACAAAATGATGAGTATGAGGTGAAGTCTTTAAAATTAGTAGGAAGGGATTCCCAGAGTTTGGAGCCTGAGATGGTGAAGGCATGGCTTGTGCAATGAAGTCTGGTTCTGGTACATTGAAGAAGTGGACTAGAGTCATTAAGACTTCTTAGATTGTAAAGGGATGGAGTCATCCGAAGAGTCTACAGGCAAGGGAAGGGCCAGAGTTTTCTTGAAGGAGCTTGTAGAGTTGAGATCTAAGAAAAAGATTGGCATGTTGTTGGACAGGTAGCCAGTTGGCTTTATTAAGTGTGATACAATGATGCTCATTTCTAGGGGAGAGGGTAATAAAATGTCATGCAGAGATGATTATAGTTTGGATTTTGTGTGTGTGGGGGGGGGGGTGGATACTTCTTCAACTAGTAGAAGTCCATATCAAAGCTGTGCTTGTAGAATGCCTTTGCCCATGGCATTCCAGGTTAGTCTGGAGAGAAAGAGTGAAAGTCTATAGGATCAAAGCAAGAGGAAATTCATTTTTTCCTGTATTTGTTCTAGACGAAGGTGAGCTGAAACCCTAATGGCCCAGAAAGCAAGGTGCAGATTATCTATAGGACACTGAATAGAAGGACAAGGTCTCCAACCTTTTTGATTGTTCAGGTCTCAGGTCTTTTAGGCCCATGATCTTTTTTTATCAGGAATCTCTGAGATGGATGAGCATGCTATATAGATGGATGAGCAAGTTATGTAGATGGATTAGTGTGTCATACAGATGGGTGAGCATGCTGTGTAGATGGACGAGTATGCTGTGTAGATGGTTCAGCATGTTATGAAGTTGGTTGAGCGTGCTGTCTAGATGGTTCAGCATGCTGTGTAGATGGGTGTGCATACTGTGTAGATGGATGAGAATATGAGATGTGTTGAACACGGGGTGGTAGAAGGGCAAGCATACAAACTAAACTAATTATTAAACTAATCTTTGTCTCTTTTTCTTGTAAGTTCCAAGACATTCTAATTAGACAGGCCTACTTATATTGGTCAAAACAACCACAGTTCATCCATTGCATGATCTGGCAAGTTACGACCACTGCTGAATCAAATAAGTGTGAATGAGGCAGATGTCAAACCCGATCTGCTAATGTTGCATTTGGAATGAATGATTTGAGGAAAGTAGCTAAAAAAAGATCTGTTAATATTATGAAGGACATTGTGTTTATTAAAATAATTTGTTGATGTCATGGTTATACAGTCAGGGACTATCAATGGAGAACTATAATTTGTTAGAAATGAATTGAGAAGATAAGGAAGCATGTGAATGATCACATGCTTAAAGCAGCGCAGACAGTGGGCTTATGTCATTCAGCCACTCAGATGTTGGAACTACAGATGCAATCTGGTTCATGACAGGTGGGGTGTGTCAGATGGAGATAGGCCCTGATTTTTTTTTAATTTGCACCTCAGACTCCTGCTACAAAATTTTAATGAGGACAATTTATCAGATTTTAGACATTTTAAAAATGGATGTTTTCACAAACACAAGAGAAAGGTAGGGTATTTAATGGAAGGTGACAGATAGTCTTAAACTATTTAAAAAAGACAGGGTTGCTGAGATCATTTTAAGGGGTCATTATTTGGAGAAAATTGTGCTGGTTCTCCCCTGTAAAAAGGTGGCTTAGACCAGTTTGTGGAAAGTTCAGAATGTTTATAGTGGGTAGAAATCTTTATTAGGTAGGCTTTCTTGGGCAGGACTAGGTACCCAGTATGGTCTACTGCATGGTGCTGATCCCCCCCTTACTCCTTTGTGTGAGGTATAGTACTGAACCCCTTCCTTGACAGGCTGATGCCACTTAGAATTTTAGGGAAGTGTTGATGCTTCCTAGACTGGTACAGAAGAAGGATTTAACTACTGTTAACCCTCTGTGGTGTTTGATTATTAATCCAGAAGCATGATTAATGTTTTTTAAGCAAATTTAAAGAAATTGACATGAGATGGAGAAGCTCCACCCCCACTGGGGGTGTCAGTACTTATTTTTTTTTAATTTCTCCAAGCCTTTTGGGTTTCTAATACCATGATGGGAATGGACCCCATTCCTAAGTCATAGTATGATTAAAGTTCTTGAAATTAATATTGTTTTAATCTTTGATGTTAGCCAGAAGTGCTCGTCGCAGCACCCACAATATGCCCAAAAGTGACTCCTTCTGCAATTCGTATGGAGTTACATGCATCTGTAATATATCTAAATACGATTGTAAATTCTTTTTATGAGACCCATTGCTCCTGCTACTATTGGAACTGTCTGGGTATCTTTCTTCCACATTGTCCTCATTATTTTCCTGCAAATCTTGATATTTTATGACGTTTTGTCTCTCTGTACGGAAGATACTGTAGTCACTGGGTGTAGCAATTTCAATGATCAATGCTGCCTTGGTCTTCTTTTCATGGACTACTATACCTGGTTTTCTCGCATCTGTTTCTTAAACTGTTGGTAATAAGTGATCTCTTGTAATATAAACTTCATCATTTTCTATAATACTTTGTGGCTCATGTTTCCAGTGCTTCCCAACTACTTCACATTGTATGTTTGCACAGTCACCAGTGCAACAGTTTTGTCACATTATTATGCTTTTATGTATACAGGCCTTCTGCCATTATTGTTATCACACCCAGCAACAAGATGTGTGACTGTTTCCAATTCTCTTTTACACAACTTGCATTTGTCTGTTTCTCACACATGTTCAACGGACTTTGTAAACCAACATGTATGTAGTCCACTATCCTGGGCTGCCAATATTAACCTTTCATCTTTTGATTTAAATTCACCTTTCCAAAACCATTCCTGTATTAGATCCTGATTGACATGAGCTTGTTCCAGGAGTTTTCTGATCTTGCAGCTATAGTTATGTATTTTTCTCATTTCTTGCCTTCTCATCTGATCCTTCACCTTATATTCTTTCTTTTGTTTTTGACACATTCAGTTGCTGCCTGATTTTTGTCTACTTCTGTTTTAATTTCCATTCCCACTCGACAGCAGTATGCTTCTACTAAACTTACTGGGAACTCATCTTAGCCATATTCTTCTCATGTTTTAATACTTTCACTCTCCTTGGATCTTGTGAGGTTAGCAGATATGTATGCAGTCCTATGATTGCAGATCTATAAATGTAATCAATTTCGAGGAGGCACATACCTCCTTCAGACTATATAATCTTATTATACTCTTTTGATAAATCATCTGATAAGCATGATGCATCTTTCTTGTTTTCCTGTCCAACTGATCCAACACCTTTTGGGGCCAGTCAATCACTCCAAAACTGTAAATTAGGACAGGAAGAGTAAATTGGTTTATAGTTTGGACTTTGTTCCTAGATGGCAATGCCATTTTCAGTTTTAATTTAAGTCTTCTAAAATATTCCTTACTGAGTTTTATTTACATTTGTTCATGTTTTGCTGATCCCTGTGAGAAGCGTGGTGATTGTGAGGTCAGCTAATTTCACTAACCAGTATATGTGGGGGGGTTGCACTTTTGGGTTGTATCGTATGTGGGGTAAGCTATGCACCTTGATAGAAAAGAGTAAGAGTTCATGCTTCTACAAATTTATGATTATTGTGAATTGGAAAGCTTTGTCTCTCCCATTAGTTATAGTGTAAACCAAAGTAATTACATCTACAGCCTTAAACTGAATTGAGCAAAATGGTAAGGATAGCATCAGTTGGCAGAGATATAAAATGCTAGCTGATACAGGAATGTTCATGCTTTTGGCTAACTTGGAATATGAAAACTGTTTATCATACTTTGTCTCAAGCCGTATGTTGAATGTATTTGAATGTATCACATGTGATTAAAGAATCTATTCAGTGTGGATAAACTGCAAATGGTTTGATAATTTGTGAAAAACTGATACAGATATAGAACTTTGAATTGAATAATGATATATTGATTGCCTTGTATGTATTTTTCCTGCCTAAAAATGCAAAGAATGTATTCAGATGTGGCTGTGAATTTCATCAGAGATAAGAGTTCAGAAAAAAAGTCTTCTGCAGATGCATGAGTCAAAGGTTCATAGGTAGAGATGATGTATAATGGGTAGCAGGTAGTTCTAAGTCATTTGCATACATTTTTCATGTCATATTCACACATGTAAGTATATGCACTCTGTGCACTAACTCCTGTAAGTAAGAGTGCTCTCTGCGCCATCTCTTTTCAGTACAACAGGGCTGAGTACCACATGCACCATGTCCTTCAGGTGACAGCACTCTGTTCACCCGTTCTTGCATGTATGAAAATCTTGTGCATCAGCTTCTTCATGTATGACAACCTGTGAACCATTTCCTGCAGTTCTGAGCACTATGTGCACCAGTTCCTGCAGATATGAACATCTTGTGCACCAGCTTTCATCATGCATGATACTCTGTGGACCAGTCCCTGGAGACGTGAACACCTTGTACACTGGTATGAAACCCTGTGTACCAGTTCCTGCAGGTCTGAGCTCTCTATGCACCAATTTCTGTAGGTGTGAACACCTTGTGCACCATTTCCTTCATGCATGACACCCTGTGTACCAGTTCCTGCAGATCTGAGTGCTCTGTGCACCACTTCCTGCAGGTATGAACATGTTGTACACCAATTCCTTCATGTTTGGCACCATGTGTGCCAGTTTCTGCAGGTCTGAGCACTCTGTGCACCAGTTCCTGCTGGTATGAACACCCTGTGCACCTGTATGATACACTGCATACATGTTTTCTTGCAGGTCTGAGAATTATGTGCACCAAATCCTATAGGTATGAACACCTTGTGCACCAATTTCTTCATCTGTGCTACCCTGTGTACCAGTTACTGCAGGTCTGAGAGCTCTGTGCACCAGTTGCTGCAGGTATGAACAGAGTGTGCAACTACCTTCTCATGTATGATACCCTGTGTACCAGTTCCTACAGGTCTGAGCACTCTGTGTACCAGTTCCTGCTGGTATGAACACTTTGTGCACCTGTATGACATACTGCGTATGAGTCCCTGCAGGTCTCAGCATTCTGCACACACCAATTCCAGCAGGTATGAACACCTTGTGCAGCAGCTCCTTCATGTATGATACCCTGTGTACCAGATCCTTCAGGTGTGAACACATTGTGCACTGTATAACCACTGAGGAAAGCTATATGCTGAAACCGGTCTGGTAACAATAAAAATTCTCTGCTTCAATTTCCTGGTGCTGGCCCCTTTGACACCATGTGTACCAGTTCCTGCAGGTCTGAGCACTCTATGCACCATTTCCTGTAGAGCTACCCATATCTACAGGGTTGGACTCCATGGAGGAAGGGGATGATCCCAGTGAAGACTTTTCAAGTATCCTGGCCCTCTATTTCTCTCCCTATGGCATGATTTATTTTTTAAGTTGCATGCTTTACTCAAAGAAAATAGAAGGAAATATAACAATAATAGATGAAAAACAGCAACAGTACACAGAGGAGGATAAAAAAGGAACATAAACAATAACAGTTTTATAAGAAATTAAGTCCAGTAAAACCATAAATATTAAACGTTATTTACAATATTTACAACTCTGCATACTACATGATAAGCTCACGAATTAACCAAGATAATGGTAAATGTCCCATCCTCATCCTACTGACCAAACTGTATAAGTATAGAGAACAGAGATACTCGGGGATTGGTACTATCCATAGTGTTCACTGTAGCAGTTTCATCAGGCTCTCTAGAAAATAAGCTCAGAAATTTTGGAGGGATATTTGCTATAAGGCTTCCATCTTTATAGGAATACATGATATAACTTTGTGCTTTCTAAGGTGTTGTTACCCTCATCATATGCCATGGTCCTCATGGCTTTCCAGCTTTTGCCCATGACAGTTTAATTACTGCAGCTAGTACCCAACCTACCTTCAATACCTTTTTTACATGGGTAATTGTTTTAGGTAAATATCAAAAAATCCAAAATGTCCAGTCAAGTTTAATTATCACATTAAAGGAATATTCTAACCAGTGGGCAAGGATGTCCCACATTCTCATTGTTATGGGACATCCCCAGAATATAGGTTCATAGTTGTGTACTAAGCTAATGGACACTGGGGCATTATAAGTTCTACCATTCATCACAAACCTCTGAGAAGTTCTTGTACCTTTAGTCAGTGTAAGCAGAGGCTTGAGAGATGAAACATTTATATGCACACATCTGGGAGATGAGCCAAACCAAGGATTAATTTCCTGTTCCCCATCTAAATTGTCCAAGCTGCACTTGAATTGGGTTGGGAGGAACTCTGCTTCACATGGATAGGGAGCCTGTTCCAGAGAAGAGATAGTCTCTGGAGTACATACCCGATTCTCCAGCAGGTCATATTTCTATCACATATAAGGTTTAAGTAATTCTGGTGCTTGTTGCTTAGCAGATATGCAGGAGGTCCATCACAGTAGGGTCTGATAGTTCCTTGTATGCCAGGCATAGATGCCCCCTTGACAGCCTATAGGAAACAGAATACAGTGATAGGGTTTTTAGGCGGTCTTCATAGGATATTATTTATGCCCTGTATTCTTTTAGTGAGGAACTTCTGTCGATATTCCAATTATTGGACATGCATGGTTAGATACACACCAAAGGGGCATTTTACTCAATGATAGGCCTGATGAATGCTGAATACAGTGGAAGAATGTCATCCTTGCACCTAGATGCCATATCTTTGTTTATAAGTTTTCCTCTCTACTGTAGACACATGATGGTCATAGACTAGATTACCTGTCTATATGTGTCCCTAAGTCCCTGACTACTGTGTCAACTCTAAGGGATGTGTTGTCAATATGATAGATACCAGGGGTGGCTGACTTCCCAAAGGATAGAATTATGCATTTCTTGTCATTTAATTTTTGACTATAGCTCTGACATCTGTTACTTATCTCTGTCAACCTTTCTTGGAGAACATTAGTGTCAGTGGAAGATTCTATGACTGCTCCTAGTTTGGAATCATCTACAAATTTGGTCAGCCAGAGACACTAGATGTTTGCCTTGACTTCAGTGATGTAGATGCCAAAAAGCGTGGTTCCAGGATTGATTCCTGAGGGACTCCACTGGTGACTGGCATCTTTGTAAATGTGGACTTCCCAATTCTCACTTCCTTGGACTTCTCTGTGAGCCATCTGGCTATGCACCAGATGACATAGAGGTTTATACCTAACCACTTTATTTTGTCAGCAATGCCCAAGCAGGGTATTGTGTCAAATGCCTTGCCCATGTCAAGGTAGGTAGTGTGTGAACCATTTTGTTCTTATCCACTGCTTTGGCAACCATCTTAAAGAAATCCACCAGGTTTAATAGGCATGACCTGCCTTTGATGAACCTAAACTGGGTTGTGTCAAGTGTCTGAAGATTTCCTATGTCATTATTAATCATTTCTATGATGAGTCTTTCCATGGCTTTACATATGAGACTAGTGAGACTTATGGATCTATAGTTTCCAGGGTCTGTAGATAACACAGCTCTGTGTAGAGGGATGACTGTTGCTGTTCTCCATTTGTGAGGCTCAGGCCTGTTTGCAGGTTATGGTTAAATAGTGATTCCAGAAGCCTGATAGGTCATGTTTCATGCTATTTAGAAGGCAGCCAGGGATATTGTTGGGGCCCATTGATGCAGTGCTCTTGGCCTTAGAGAGAGCACTGATGACCTGTTTCCTAGTGATAGTGGAGAGAGAGATGGGGGGGGGGGGTGAGAGGGAGAGACAGAAAGATCTGATGGTATTTTCTGAGACTTAGCTGTAGGATGGGGGAGAAGTTTAAAGTTAGAGCTGAATTTGTCTGTTAGTTGGTTTGCTAAATCTTATGGCTCAGTATAGGTGGCTCCATTAACAATAACCTCTGCACCAACTGCATATTGCCACTGAAGTTGTGGACATAGCTAAAGAATGCCTTTTGGTCACCCTTCGCCTGGGATGTTGTCTGCAGTGTCAGCCCTACATCTCCAGCATTCAGTGCCTCATAATGTGTCTAGCTTATTCAGTAATGTGTCTAGCTTATTCAGTATGGCCAGAGTACAATATCATCAAAACAAACCCCTCAGTTGATGATCTTTATATCAGAGCCATTTGTTCAGTTTGGTGGGGGCCTTCCATGACTGTGCCCATTCCTATGCACCCATCCCAAGTTTTTCTTGGAGGGAACACCTGGCATTCCTATGATTCCTTGGTGCATGCACCTTTAATTCCCATACATCTTTCTTAATGAGACCCATCCTACCTTTTGTAATTCATACACCATTTCCTTGTGAAATCAAACTATGAGTCTTTATTACTAAATGAATAGATCAGCTAAGGTGAAACTCAGCACAGAATGTGTTAAAACTCATTAAGGATGGATTATCTGACCTGTTTAATACCTGATCCCAACTTCATATTCCCTTATCAGGCTAGTGCCACCCTGAAGATTTTTTAACACATCCTTTCAAACTGGGGTGTAGCAAAATGAAATTAGAAGAGGCAATTCACCTGGAAAGATCACCTAAAGAGCTACATTCATTATAAATATCCCTGATTCAGGACTCTAGTAAAAGTTCACCAGCCATATCTAGCAGCAAGCTATCCCTGGAGCCATTGCCCCAATCCTCTGTGTATCCCCTTAAGGACGAGGAGAGTTAAAATGCTAAATCATACCTAGAAAGATGAAGAAGTTCCCACTCCCCATGCTCTTGGGAATATGTGTGGTCTGGGCTAAAGTTCTTCTACTTGATTTCTCTAAAACACAATCATTGACATATCCATGCAGAAAGCTAATTGTTGGGTAGTTAGCTGTCACAGATACATTTTAAATAAATAAAACAGGTGGGATAGAGTTGTCACCTGTATGGCTTTAATCTTGCCAGAGATAGACATCAAAGCCACTACTTTAGGTGCTAATCCTTCAACTAACTTGTCAGTGAGTTAAGCTAAGTTGCTCTCCAATGTGTCCAGAAAATGAATGCCTACTGGAAGACCAAGATATTTTGGGTACTCAAACTTGGGGTTGCTCCTCCTGATTAGAATATAATTTTCCTTACCATATTTGATCAAGGCTGATTTTTTAAAACTGCAGACCAAACCAGAAGCCTCCCCAAACTGCACGGAAATATCAAGTACTCCTTCCAGGACTGCAGGTAAATTAAAAAGGATGTGACTAAATCTCATACCCTCATCCTACTGGCCATACTGCTTAAGTAAAGAAAATAAAGTACTCCAGATCCCCTCTGTTCTCATAATGCATAAGTAAAGAAAACAGAGTACTCCAGATCTTCTCCGTTCTCCTCATACCACATAAGTAAAAAAAAAGAGTACTCCAGATCCCACTCCAGATCCCCTCCATTCTCCACATACCACATAAGTAAAAAAAAAGAGTACTCCAGATCCCCTATGTTCTCCTTATACTGCATAAGTAAAAAAGGCAGAGTACTCTAGATCCCCTCTGTTCTCCTTATACTGCATAAGTAAAAAAGGCAGAGTACTCCAGATCCCCTCTGTTCTCCTTGTATTGCATAAGTAAAGAAAACAGAGTACACCAGATCCCCTCTGTTCTCCTCATATTGCATGGTAAAGAAAACAGAGTACTCCAGATCCCTTCCGTTCTCCTCATACTGCTTAAGTAAAGAAAACAGAGTACTCCAGATCCCCTCTGTTCTCCTCATACTGCATAAGTAAAGAAAACAGAGTACACCAGATCCCGTCTGTTTTCCTCATATCGCATGGTAAAGAAAACAGAGTACACCAGATCCCCTCCGTTCTCCTCATGATGCATAAGTAAAAAAAAAGAGTACTCCAGATCCCTTTCCTTCTCCTTTTATCCTTCAGAAAGGCTTTTATCTTATAAGCAAGTTCTTCAATTACTAAAAGGAAAAGTCCAGTTGACAAGGAACATCCTTGTCTAGTTTGCTACTGAATTCTACCAGTTTCTGAGAGCCCTCCATTAACCATCACCCTGATGGATAGAGAGCTATAAAGAGCCTTTACCCATCCAATGAAGGGGTCACCACAGCTTCTGAGTGTCAAAATGTGAAAGAGGAACTCCCACCTAACTGTATAGATGGCTTTTGTGATGTCAAAGAGTACCTACCCTGTTTTTGGTGAGGTAGGGTCAAATGCCTCTAAGAAGATGGACAAGTGCGACCAATTGCTGGAAATGGCTCTGTCCTTAACAAACCCATTCTATCCTCTCTGGATTAATGAGAGCAGCAACCTGTTCGGCCTGGATGCCAGAACCTTGCCAAATATCTTAGGATACACATTGATGACAGAAATTAGCAGAAATCACCTCATTCCAGTCTACCTTCATGTCTTTAGGGGATAAGACTTATTAAAGCTTTGATTGCTGCTTGAATCAGTAACAGTAATAAGGTTTGGGGAATTGTAAACCTGTGTTATGAATTGCCAAAGTTCAGGTCTGTCTCACTTAAAGAATTCAGGAGGAAAAACAGTAATACCTGGGACACTGTTGGGCCTCAGTTTGGAAATGGTCAACTCCACTTCTGCGTCAAGAGATGAGCGAACTTAAGGTTTAATTGGAAGTATTGGAGAGGTTGCCAAGAATTCCTGATGGCAAGAAATACTCACAGTCTAGTCATAAAGAAAGTCACAGTAATTTCAAAAGCCTTCCCTTTAAGCCACTATCACCTACTATGGGATCCTTTGGAGTTTAAAGACTTTAAAAACAAATGACTTAGAAGACCATTGATGAAAAAACAAACAAACATCGGATACATCTGAAATCACTTTTCTGCTTTAAACACCGATACTGAGTCTTCCACATGAGCTTGGCCTCTGCCTTTGATATTTCTACCCTTTGTATCTTAGTTTACATTCTGATCTCTACATCTTTAAGATAGTTAATGGAGCCTATCTGTATTAAGTCATGTTGGACTTAGTGCAGCTCCTAAGCTTTAGTCAAGATGACTTTATTCTTCTCTCATCTTCATCTGCCCACTCTTTGCAAAATATTTCTTGTAATTGCTGCTTTACACCCTTCACACAACAGTCTTTCTGATATCCTACTCACAGTGAGATTTGTTTTAAATGCATCTCTAGTAATTGACTGCAATTCTGCTTTATTATCCTTACTATTCCATATGTAGGGTGCCCACCTAAAGAATCTATGATTACCAGTCTTGTCAAGCATACTTATCATCGGGTCATAGGGGCATAGTCAGACAATGATATCTCATGGATAGCCAGGCTTAGTACCCTGTCCTGGACTTTACTAGGAAGGCGAATAAAGTCTATCCTACTACCCTGCTTTGCTAAATTCATGGAAAATATGGAAGTCCACTCTGACTGAAATCATTCTCTCCAAATGTCCACCCAGCCATGAGTCCTTATCCAGGTCCTAAGAAGAACCTGTCTTCTTCTATGATACTCCGCACCTTCATAATGTCTAACCTATGTTGCATCCAGAACTAGGTTAAAATCATTTTCTAGGAGTCAAAACTGAGCTTGATTTGTTACATTTCTCCAATGTTTAAGAACGTCATCATAAAGCTGTTCACCATCCTTGTTGGAAGAATATAGGTTTTTAGTAGCCAAAGCTCATTATTATTAATCTGTCACTTATATATCAACCATCTGCCACAGTTGTTTCTGAGAAAAAATTCAGTAACAATCTGAAGGTGTCATTGAAAAAGATTAACCCCCTTTCCCCCTGATCTCCATATACTAATCTATAGTCCCTATTCTTAAATTGATAAGCTTCATGTGTCTTAAACTTCATTTCAAAGAGTCAAACTACACGGGCAGACTCCCTCTTTACTCTTTGATGGATCCTTACTTGCCTAATTGGTTTGAGCTGCCCCTTACATTCCACAATGGATACTTGATACATCCCTTAAATGAAACTGTGGCCAACCAGGAAGCTGTTTTATTGATGAATCCCTGACAGTTATCCTGAATATATCCCCACCATCAAGGTCCAGAGGCATCCCCTGGATTAGGAATAAAGAAAAAAAAAATGTCCACCCTTACGCGCTGCCACACCAATGCCCAGATACAAAGGCCTCTAGTAGCTGATGAAGCAAGATGGACCTTTAAAATAAAAATACCTCCAGGGCATGAAACAAATGAACAACCTTGCAAAAACTAACAATCCAACTCCATATCAGATTAGAGGGAAATAGTTGAATACATTTTGATATAACAGACACCATTAAGGAGAAAACTGCACTAATTAGTAACTCATTGACAAAGTGAAAATATTTGCAATAAACAGTCTTTGACCACAGTTATAATGAAAAAAGATGAGTAACAGAAAGAAGCAGACACACCTCTACAAGTCAAATGTCATCTTCTATCATGGTGACCACTTAGTAAACAAAGCAAACAAAAGGGGGGTTATTAAAGCAGCAGTACCATTTTTACAGTACATTAAATACCTAACTCATCAGACAAAGTGAGCCAGTTCAACAAAAGCAGTCCCAACATACAACTAGTTCACACTTCTCAATAAAGCTATCAAGCATAATCTGCAATAAAAGGTCATAGATTAACACTTAAGACATGATTACAAATGCAAGATGAGCATGTGCTCCCTTCAGTCTAGGCTTGCCCGGACTATCAGGAAATCAAACTGATTCTCATTCTGTTTCAAAAAGGAAACAGACTATCGGAGTCAATGGCTGATTTGCTATGCTTTTCTGTAAGAAAAGCATAGTAATTGCTGAATGGAACGCTTTCTTTTTTGGCCGCTTTTTGTGCTTTTTTATGCTTTTCTTTTTTTTTTCTGAAAGCAAGCTGCCATCAACAAAGGAAACGTAAAAAAAGAAGGCGCCCTGCTGAGTGATGCTGTCGTGACATCACAAAATGGGTATGTTGTATGGGGGGGGTGGGGGGTGGGGGGTACTGGGTGCCAGCGAGGGGCGGCGTGTTCGTTTTAGCCGTGAACGAAGGTGGCAACCCTACTTCAGTCACACATTTATTCAATTTTTCAAGACCCCTAGCTGCCCAGTATTGCTCATCTGGTGAATTACATGAATCTGAAAAGATTTACGACCAGATCTTGCTGCTTGTGGCATTATTCTTGCCTGATAAAGTACTAAAATCTAAAGATTTGTTTTGGGTGTTAGAACCCCATTACTCCAGGCACTGGTAGTGTCTGAGGTTCTATGTATGTTCTTTTCCTCCTCCCCAAAGACACTGGCATAGTCCCTTATTCCATGAAGTAAACTCACAATCAATGGACAGGGGGTGTTTACTACTGGAATTCATAGTTCTAGTGGATTTCTTGTTTGGAGACCATCATGGGTGTCCCTGGTTAATATCAAGTACTGATATCTGTCTTGAGCCCCTGCTCATTTTATGTGTTTTTGGCCCATGTTTTTTAATGAGAGAAGGTAGGTGATGCCATTTATCATGTGCCAACTCCAATTCTGTCTTATTATCAGTCCAGCGAGCTTCACCCTCTTCATCTGCCTGGTCACTGAGCTTTTGCTTGATGCTACTGACAAATTTACTTACATGAAAGAAAAAAAAAACTTTTGTTCTCCCTTTGTCTGCCACCAAGAGGTCCAAATATGCAATAGTGGCCTTTTAACCTAGTTCAATTAACTCCTTTGATAGGGAAGTAGTGCTTTGCATAGAGTGAATAATCACCGGGAGAAGTCAGCAGTAAAAATTAATAAATGCTTACCCAGCAGATGCTGTTTTGCTTGCAGTTCATTGCAGTAAGTCAGTCATGAGTGCAGGAAAGGTTTAGTGATATTAGTACATTGCCTACGGCGCAGTGACTGTTTTTTCTTTGAACCCACTCTATGGAGCCATTTAACGGCAGAGTTAAGGTAGTTAGCAGCATATAAGGTTGAACTGAGAATATTCTCAAGAATAAACACACATCCTTTTCCATTATCTTTTTAGGTACTCCTTTAAACACGTACATTCACCTGCCTCATTGACCTTTTGCTCCTGTCTTTCCAAGTTAATCTTTAGCATGCCTATTTTGTTGTTGATTTGGAGTGAAGTCTTCCAAAGGGGGCCAAGAGATTGCCTTAAAAAAAACAACTCTGACTTGAGCTGCTCAAGATGTTCCTCTTGCTGTATAATAATAGACTGGTAGGCCCCTATCTCTGAGACCATGAAGGGCAGGTGCTCAAACACAAATGAGCAGATGGTCAACAGTAGATGCTTTTTTTTTTAATTTCTCAGGCACTGATACTAATCCACTGAACTGCTCATATAAGTGGCCTTAATCCAAGGATGAGAAGCTGACTATAGACAGTAAAACATAAGATCTACAGACCAAAAGAAAGATTCAAGCATCCATCTTGCTTTGGGCTACCCACACCCCTGGCATCCCTGTGGCATAATTGATTGAGGATCTGTGAAGACAGATCAATAAAGAGAGGAGCAAACTTACTATATAGTATAAGTAAAACTTCAGAAGCCCACACTTCACTACACAATACTGATAATGCAAGGCTAGCTCTGAATCTGTAAGCACCTACCCCTGTGTGCTCATTGCTCATAGTGTCAGCAACATGCATGTCCAGGCATCAACACAATCTCTTCTCTGCAATATGAATGAAAAGGTCAAATGATCAATGCACAGGAATGGCTGTCAGAAAACTGCACTACCAGGTCTGCATATTCATACTCATTGTAAAGATACATGATAGTAACACTGTCTTCAAATATACAACTTCAGCCAGAGTCACATTTAAAAAAAATGCAAAAAATTTAAGATGAGATATAACATCTCTGGGATAAATGTATGAGTAATATCTTCAAGGTTATATGTTAGGCAAGACTTTAGCAAGACTAATCTGGCAGCTGAGACTAGATGCTTTCAGCCTTCCCAGTTTAAATGAACAAATGTCATTGTTCCCATTTTTAAAGTTGAGAGCCAGGAAATTATAGATAGCTCTAATGTAGACAAGGTGATCACTGTGTTTTTCTTGGTTATATTAAGTTGTACTAATGCATAACAGTTTTTTCACAAATTATATATATATATATATATATATATATATATATATATATATATATATATATATATATATATTGTATTTAATATTATATAACACTGTATTATAAGTGTAGTATAATTCATAAAACAGAGGGTATTTTAAATTTTATTTTCTTATGCTTTAACATGATTAATGAAATGTTTCTTTAAGGAAGATGTAATTATGTCACATGATTGGATTAATTAAGTATTTTATACTGTTTAACAATTTTTGGTTGTGGTTCTGATGAAGTCTGACTATTTTAAAGGATGAAAGAGCTTAACCTGACCTTAACATGTACTTTGCAAAGTATTTATTAATTTATTCAGTGGATATTAACATCTGGGAGTTTATACTATTTTACAGTTGTCATTTGTTGAACTGTCCCTTGTTGGTACACTATGCAAGCTCCTTTTTGCTTACCCCCCTATAAGTCTCATCTTCTCTGTCTAGGCCCTCAGCAGGAAACTCCTGTAAATGCTGATATAAAATAGAAGGGGTAACCAGGCTAAGGATTCTGTAAGCCACCATTCCTTGATCAGGGAATGCCACCAAATATAAATCAAATGTAAAACTGGCGGTGATTTGATCATGTGACTGTTCCCACCATGAAGTCACTAAAATACCAAGTCCAGTGTATGGAATTAGATAAGAGTGTCAGAGGTAACAACCTGAACAAACCCACATCCCTTTACAATGTGAAGGAATTATTTTACAAGAATGACTGACTCTTTAAAAGTTCTGATGTTGACATCACTCAGAACTTACTGTCTAGATAACAACAGCAAAGTTGAGTCAAATAAATCTGACCACTCATGACTGAATATTCTCACAGTACTTGTTATAAAGTGGAAGAGCAAGTGCCAACAGTTTGTCCTGCACCCAAGACATATATTAAGGGTCAAAGTTTCCAGCCTTGCCTTCTTTTAACTCTGTGAAGGAATGGAACAAGATGGGTACCCCAAATCCTCACTGATCCAGCCAGGAATGATCTGTGAATAGAAACCTATGCAACATTATAGCTGTAGGAACAGGTCTATGGTTGGAATCAAGCCAGGTATGTGTAATAAATGCCAGAATGATACTCTGGGGTAATTTCTTCCTGATAAACGTGGTACTAGAGTGCAATACCTTATATAGAGCTACAGGAGAAGTGATCCCACAAACCTGTCCCCTAGAGATAAGAGATGTCTTTAAGTGTAGGACCACATCATGTTTATCTGTGTCATTTTTTCTCCACAGTAGAAACCACGTAGTCCTAGAATACAGCACTGCATACATTCTATAGGTCTCTAATGGTAGTGCTAATGAGTTGAGGCATCTTTTAACAAAACTTAACTTCCTACAAGAAGCACAGGAAGAATTTATTGCATCAAGGCAAAAAAATGGTCTCAAGAATAAGTAAAAAAGCCAATCACTTGGCAAAATGAGGTGCAACTTAAGAATAGCTCAACAATCAAATTAAACTGATTAGAAGCTAAGAACACTGTCATCAGAATACTAAAAATTAGTTAATTAAAAAGTTATAATAAAAACAGAAGAATTCTTATGCCAGTGTACCAAACCACAAACACTAACACTATAAAGCTGAGTAGCAGATCTCCATTTTAAAAAGTAAAATCATGTTTTCATTCTTTAGGAGGAATTTCATCAGACCAAAGATATGCATTCTTGGACTAATTGGAGATGGGGTTATGTGAAGGGAGATTCTGCTTGATGAGGGGTTCAGTGTAAAGCCTATTCTTGGGTATGGAAACTGTAAGCCATATCCAGGACAGCACTGAATATTTTGTGCATGGTCTTGAGGACAGGCTGCACTTAGTGAATTATTTGTGATTTATATTCATTGCATTGACTATCTTTCTTAATAGAACAGAGCCTGCGGTCACTACATCTGACTTCGAAGTTTTCTCAGAATTTTGTCATTCTTTAATAGCCTGTAGTCATTACATCTGACCTTGAAATTGCAGGAGCTCTGCCACAAGGCCCTACACCAGCAAGTTTACTTAGAATTTTGCCATTGTTTAATGTAAGCATATTTATCATGAGGAACCTTGCTGTGTATTAACTTTAAGTAGTTACATACATGCCTACTCTGTGATTGAAAATCTCTGTGATATAGTTTGTGCACTTTAAAGACTTCTTACTAAGTTAGCCAGTGTCCCCTTTAGCATGACCAGTAGACGATACTGCATATGACAGTTATTTAGTCCCCAGGAAATATCAACCTGCTTTACTTGCATCTCTTTATTGACCACTGTGTTCTGGCTATAAATCAATTGTTCTCAGTTATAAATTGACCTGAGACTAGTAAGCCCACAAGGCTTAGCTTCATTTCATCCAATTCCTACTCTCCCACTCTTACTCTAATATTATACTTTCTACATACATATTTCTCTTGTGACTCTTTTTCCCAAATCCTCCCCAAATGACCTTGCTACTTCTATACATACACTTCGGTTTCTTGTTTCCTACTTCTCTATCTCTATTTAATTTTTAGCCCCATTCCCAACAATCTTTCTCTCTCCTAGACTGCTTTGCACTATATGCATTTATAATCACAGCCATCCATAACAGTACCTATTTATTCTACATTGTATATTTTTCTTTTCCCAAGTAAACCCTTATTTCTTCTTATTTTGACTACATCATATTCTTGCTTTTTATACACCTCTATTCCTTAAATTCTAGAGAACATACCAGGACAACTTGCCTCTCTTCTTTTGTAGAAAATACTTCTCTCCTTACCTATCCTCTTCCAGCTTTCAGAAGCCACCATCACTGACTCTCCTACTGTCCTGCAATTTCTTGTTTCCTTCTTCATCGCCACTTCCCCACTACCTGACATCTATAAAATACAGATTCTTGTACTTAATTATGCTACTCTTCAGCTTATCCTCTATTCTTCTCCTCCTACAGTGCCATATTTCATCCTACCATGACTCAATAATATGTCTCAACATCTCTCCAACTCTGTCCCAGCCACCTATCCATACTTCCTCTTTACACTGTCCAAACATTGCACCAAACATATTTAATACTGCACCTCACCTTGATTCCAAATACAGGCTGATTAATTCCACTTAAACTCAAACAAAAACAAAATTAAGTGCAAAAATACTCTCCAAAAACATGTATAATCCCCCAATATAATATAATCCTTCTAGGGGGAGATAAACAACCCAATCCTGGCCCAACCTATCATGCTGAGCACAAACATAATTCTCTCCCACACACTTCTATAACCCAACAACAGCCAGTCTCTAGCCCTGGTGACCAAATTTTTGCTGCAATAAATGTTAGAAGTATAAGAAATAAAACTGCTGAACTACATGCCTGGATTACCCAACATAAGCCTGATGTTCTTGCTGCAACTGAAACTTGGCGTAAACCCAGCATAAATGACTCTAAAGTGATATCTCCTGGCTATACTATTATCTGTAATGACTGTATAAAGAGGAAATGTGATGGTATTGTTTAATATTTCCCAATAGCTATCACATTTCCCCTTACAGCAAATCCACACCAAAACTGAGTTCAGCAGAGCTTCTTATTGCTTTTCTCAAAATAAACAATTATAAACAAATATTTATTACTGTCCTTTATAGACCTCTCTGTGACAATGCAGCTATATTGGAAGATATCCTACATTGGATATCTATAACATTTCCACAAGAAAAAAAATATTACTAGGTGATGTGAGTGCCAATTGGTTGGACATAAACTCTAACTGACCTACATCTAGCATGAACTTACATGATTTCACACAACTAATTAATATCCCCACACATTAAACCAACACATCAAATTCTCTATTAGACTGGATCCTAGCATCAGATCCTAGCAAATACTCCACCACAGGTACAATGCCATACTCTCTCAGTGATCATTTCTCAAGCTATGCAACTAGACATCACACACATCCAGTTAAACAGCATATTTATAAAACAACTCATAACATTTCCAAGTTTAACCCAGAAATGTTCATGACTACACTATCATCTATTAACTGGAACTTCCTAAAATCCTCCCCTTAGACGATGCAATAATTGAATTCAATACAATTTTTCTAATTATTCTAAACAGTCTTTTACCTCCTAGAAGGAACACACTGAAAACACATATTGCAATTTCTGAATGATTTCAAAGGTGTACTGATAACAAATGCGCACGGAGCCCGAATAAGTGCACGGTCACCTTCTGTTAACAACTGGAAGAATACGCTTCTCACCGCTGTATGTAAAAAAAATCTCTGTTTATTTCCAACAAGGAATAAAAGACAAATGTCCCAATAAATATCCACAAAAAAATGAAACAGATGTTAAGCGCTTTCACCCGCAAATACGGGCTTCCTCAGAACAATGTATAGCAGTTGAAAAGGTCTTAAATAATTTATTTGGCGCCAAAAGGTGTTTTGAAAAATTTGAAAATTTAAAGGTACATAACCCTATTGGTATGCCCACTATGAGTCACTAACCCGCATTCATTCAAATTACTATAATAATAAAAATAAAAATATATCTGATTGTGAATTCTAAGAACAGATAAATAGGTCATTATATTACAGTCATATACCTTCAGGGAAGTTTATGAATATTGATTTTTTCATCACCACCATATAACTTACAACAATATATTGATTACACATCGTAATCAAAATTATACAAGTTCCTCGGTTGTAAGATAATAATTGTGTCTATAAACCGCTTGTTTAAAAAATTCTTATCCAAAACATGCTATAAGATGAATCTTTAAATGTACTCAATGTGTGATTCATACTATCTGATCAACCTTGGCCAGCGATACTCCCCTATGTACATAGTCTACTTTAAAAACATTAGCCTCATCATACAATTTAAGATATTAAAGCAATAATGAATCAAATATTTCACTACATAAATATAAATTTACCCAACCCAAGTGGTTTAAAAATCATCATATTTAGTATGATTGTGTATAACCAAATATAACCTAATTCAGTAAGCATTCTTATGTAATAGTGTATGTTGTTGATCTATCAACTACAGCATACTGTTTTTGTAATTTTTATAATAACTGGTTCAAAAGTGAACCAGGACTGTGTCAGGGTTACCGGACATTTACTGTTACTCCTGTAGTGAATAAATTTAGAACTCCAACATACTGCTCTTCAACTGCACTTGTAATAGATAAATGCAGATAATCAAATAATGTTTCCCGATCCATAATTCCTGTAACGTCACTCTTAATAATGTGACTTGTAAGGGGTATATGTTGATGTTTACAACCTAACTGTGAAAAGCCTATACTTAACTAAGGCCTGATGACATATGTTAAACCCACCAGTCAAATTCAGCCCGCGTACCGAAGATATGTGCTTACAACCTATTGACTGCCTATAATGAAAAACTAAAATCAAAAAGATCTAAAAAATGAAAAGTCAGTCATTGGATAAATAGAACTACATAAATAACTATTGTAATAAAACATCTATAAGAGAGGGACAAGTGTGTACTCTTGAAATTTATTTCCATACTGAAAAAAAAAAAATATGTATATATATATATATATATATATATATATATATATATATATATATATATATATATATATATATACTCTTAACTGTGCAAAAATAATAAGTAAGAATGTGAACATAAATTAAATGTCCTATATAGAAATACTAACAAAAAAAACGATAAAATAATAATAATATTAAAAAATAATGATGTTAAAAAAATAATAATATTGGAAAATACTAATGACAAATGTATGTGTTGTATTCATTAATGTAATAAGATGGGTTTTAAAAAAATGCTGTTGCTCAGCCGTGGTGCGGTAGTTGCATCAAGATAAATTTGCCACCATGCTTCCTTATACATTAAGTGCATCTTAGACTCTCCTCCTCTCACATCAGGTTTGATATTGTCTATTATTGCAAATTTAAATCCTTTTGTGTGGCCCTCAGTTTCTATGTGTCTTGATAAAGCATTAGTGGAATCTTTCTTTTCAATGTTATAAATATGCTCGTAAATACGTTTGTTTAACCTTCTCTCGGTCTTTCCCACATAGAAACCGGGACATTCATTGCACATCGCCAAGCATGCTACCATATTAGAGTTGCAATTTCCCTTAGAGAACTTTATCTTAGTTCCCATGATATTTTGCAATTTAATTCCCTTATCTTCATAAATATACTTGCATTGGCTGCAACATCCACATTTCTTAGTATAATTTTCAGTTGAAATGTTGCTCATCCCATCACCTTGCGTGTGATGTTCCAACAACTTTTTTAAGTTTTTACCCATCTTATATACTATTCCAGGTTTCTTTCCCATTAAAGCTGATAATATGGGATTACCTGTAATTAAGTACCAGTATTTAGCTAATAAATCAATAATATCTCTAGATGAAGAGCTGTATAATGTAATATAGGCTCTGTGATGATCACAGTTAGTTGTAACCCCTATATTGGTACTCAGATGTGTATTGATATCTCCTTCTATTTTGCTACAGGACCCTAATAGGGGTTTGTATTTTTTCCCCCATTCATCAAGGACATATTGTGTCACATTATTCATCATATCGATAGGATATCCTCTGTCTTTGAACATATTGGTAATATTATTAATTTCACAAATCAGTGTTCCTTGGTCAGATGTCATTCACGAGGCCCTAATGCATTGACCCTTAAAAATATTATACTTTAGTTTGGGGGGTGGTAACTGTGATATTCTAAGTAATCATTGGAGAAAGTGTCTTTCCTATATATTTTAGAGTGTAATTTCCCATTCTTTTCATAAATGAAAGTATCCAAGTAGGCTAAACCATCTGTATTGTATGAATAAGTAAATTTCAAAAATTCATTACTTTTATTGAGGAACTGTATAAATTGTTCCAACTGATCAACACTAGAATTCCAAAGAATATAGATGTCATCAAGGAATCTAGAACAGTGCTTGATGTGGGGAAAAAATGAACTGGGAAACAGTGTGTTAAATTCCCAGTCCAACATGAACAGGTTGGCAAAAACTGGAACATATGTTGCTCCCATAGCTACCCCCCTGGTCTGTTTAAAATATTCCCCTTCAAAATATATGAAATTATTATCTAAAACTGGACTCATACATTCCGTGATTACATTGATTTCATCCCCCTCTAATGCAGAAAATGTCCTTATACTGTTTGAAAAGGCTTTAAGTCCTTCCTCCTTAGGAATACAGGAGAATAAGTCAATCACGTCAATAGTGACAAATAACCATCCCTTTTTCCACATTTCTGTAGGAAATGCCTTCAAAAATTCCCACAAATCCTTCACCATATGTGTTATTTTCTCATATATATGCTTGAATCTCACATCAATGTATTTCCCTATACGGAAAGTTTTGGATTCGCTTCCAGAAATGATAGGTCTAAATGGTGGGTCATCCACACTTTTGTGAATCTTTGGTGGTGTGGGGGCAGTGTTGATTTTAATCCTACAGTAATTTATCCAAACAAGATTCATAATGAGCAGGAGAGTGGTAATATTGGTATTTCAAGTACAACACCATATCTGACCTTTAACATACTATGGAGATATGAGATGGTTAAAAAATGTATTAATGAGACCTGGGATTTGTTCAGAAATGTATCTACTAGAACAAATGCGTTCCAAGGCAATATAAAATACAGTTTTAGAAGAAATAAAAATCTCAAAAATTTGATTGAAAGAAAAAAGACTAATATAGAAGGGACTAATAAGAAATGTGGTACGTTTAGATGTGGTAGATGTGCACAGGCTCTTATATAGCTGGATTAAAGGAAGTGAGAATACCTAGCCTAGATTTGACTCTTAAGGCTAGAAGGTATAATAGTTGTTACTCAAAAGGGGTAGTTTACTTAGTATTTTGTCAAGCATGCTGGAGTTACTATATAGGGAAAATGGAGCGCCATCTTAGATCTAGGATTTATGAACATATTACGGACATAAACAAACACAATGAGAACAACGCCCTATACAGGCATGCTTTGACTTGTAATATGGCTGACTATAAATTTTGGATTATAGAGGAGGTCGCTCACCCAGATAGGGGTGGTGACTGGGAAACCCTTTTGGAATATAGGGAAATGATTTGGCAGTTAAGGCTCGATGCATGTTGTGGTAAGGGCCTTAATAACCATATTTCTATTACCCCAGCACTAAAATTGTTAGCAGCTGATCCAAAGATTAAAAATAAAAATAAAAATAAAAATAAGTAAAAACAAGATGATTGTATGATTATGTAACCCCCCTTTTCCTTTTTAAATTAGACTTTTAAATTGTATTTTAAATAGTATGTTTAGACCTTTGGTATTTTATATTTTATATTTATATTTATATTTTTTATATAATATATTATACCTATTTATTAGATTTTTATTATACCATTATAGAATATCTATTCCATTTAATATGTATCACATTTATGCACTTCTATTATTTATTCCTTCAATCACTTTGTATTGGATTGAATTTTTGTATAACAAAGTATATTTATATACATATATATCTTCATTTTTTATTATACACCTTTCACAATATATACAGCATATATTAGGTATCTCAAGTAAGTCTTGGGTTAGTTTTTATATTATATTTATTATTGTTATATATATATTTTTTCCATGTACTGTTGGTGGGCATTATGTCCTTTGTTGGTGTATATGTTAGCTCTTCTTTCAAATGCCAGCCCTTTAATGTTTAATTGGTTTAATTAATTAATTGTATTTGGTTTAATTAATTGTATTTAGTTTAATTAATTTAATTAAGGAATACACTGTTAACCAATGATTTTTGAGCACCATGTATTTAATGAGGACCATCTGAAAATGGTGGTAGATTCTGAAGAAGTCTCTGGAGGGAGACGAAAGCGCTCAATCTTTTTTTTTTTGTAACAGTTTTTACCTTGGTGGATGTGATTTCAGTGTAATTAAACACTCTTGTTTTTTATCGGATTTCTGGGATTTATTTAGTACCATCTTGGTCTTCGAATACTGTGACAGCCTTCATTGTACCGGAACTGCGCATTGTGTGGTGGTTTGTGTACATTTCACCTTTTGGTTACCAGTTGTAATATTATTAATTTCACAAATCAGTGTTCCTTGGTCAGATGTCATTCGCGAGGCCCTAATGCATTGACCCTTAAAAATATTATACTTTAGTTTGGGGGGTGGTAACTGTGATATTCTAAGTAATCATTGGAGAAAGTGTCTTTCCTATATATTTTAGAGTGTAATTTCCCATTCTTTTCATAAATGAAAGTATCCAAGTAGGCTAAACCATCTGTATTGTATGAATAAGTAAATTTCAAAAATTCAGTACTTTTATTGAGGAACTGTATAAATTGTTCCTACTGATCAACACTAGAATTCCAAAGAATATAGATGTCATCAAGGAATCTAGAATAGTGCTTGATGTGGGGAAAAATGAACTGGGAAACAGTGTGTTAAATTCCCAGTCCAACATAACCAGGTTGGCAAAAACTGGAACACATGTTGCTCCCATAGCTACCCCCCTGGTCTGTTTAAAATATTCCCCTTCAAAATATATGAAATTATTATCTAAAACTGGACTCATACATTCCATGATTACATTGATTTCATCCCCCTCTAATTCAGAAAATTTCCTTATACTTTTTGAAAAGGCTTCAAGTCCTTCCTCCTTAGGAATACAGGAGAATAAGTCAATCACGTCAATAGTGACAAATAACCATCCCTTTTCCACATTTCTGTAGGAAATACCTTCTGAAATTCCCACAAATCCTTCACCATATGTGTTATTTTCTCATATATATGCTTGAATCTCACATCAATGTATTTCCCTATACGGAAAGTTTTGGATTTGCTTCCAGAAATGATAGGTCTAAATGGTGGGTCATCCACACTTTTGTGAATCGTTGGTATTCCTACTAAAGTGGCCAACCTAGGATGTTTAACTGTCATGAACTTATATAATTCCTTACTAATTCTGCCATCTAATAAATATTCCTCTAAGTATGAATCGATTCTCCAATAGGCAATATTTATTTCATTGAGTGAAATTGATTTGTAGTTGCCAGTATCGTATAAAATATCATACATTTTCCTATTATATTCATGACTCCCATATATGACAATACCCCCACCTTTATCAGGTTTCATTACCTTGATGTCAGAATCCATTTGTAATTCATGTAATGTTTCTTTTTCTTCCGTAGTTAAATTACTACTTCTTTCATTAAGTTGTGTCCTATATACAATTGTAAAATTTTCTTGTCAATATTTTTTCATACAATTCAACAACTGGGTAATTTGGGGGTATGAATGAACTCTTAGCTATAAATTCAGAGGTGGTGTGATTCAGTAAATTACCTTGCTGTTGTTTGTTGTTATAGCTTTTATCTTTAAACATAATAGCTAAGTTCATCTTCCTTGTTAATTTTTTTAGTTCACATATACTCTCTACCACATCATACCTAGGTGTAGGAATAAATTTAATTCCTTTAGCTAATATGTTAAAATGTTCCTCATGTATTTTCAATTTAGAATAATTATAAATGTTAAATCCATTAAAACTGTATTGAAAATGTCCACTTATCCTTATTACTTCATTCTTGGAAATGCTATTACTTGCTGTATTTAGCATGTCCTATTTTTGCTGTTGTTCCACCCCCCTCCTCCTGTGTATCTGTTTCTGTATGGTTGTCACTGTATCACTTGTTCCCTCCAAAATTTTGAATTACTTGGGGTATATTCCCTCTCTGTATACCCTTCCTGATATTGAGCAACTGAACCATTCCACTGATTTGTTTTCCCATTTCTTTTATCTGTGTACCATATATATGCAGTCCCATTCTTATATTGATTAAAATCTCTAAATTTTTTTGTGTTTTATTTTACACATATTATGCATCCACCTTTCGGCTATATTAAATTGTTTTTTATACAATCTCTCCCACTCGGGAAATAGTAAATCTTTTAAAATAAGCTCATTAAGTTTTTCAGTTTCATGAACCAACTTGCTTAACTTTTAACTTGTGCATAGTAGGTTTAACAGGCCAAAAGTAGAGATAACAGATAGAATAAAAGAAAAAGGTACAGCAGTATGTGGAAAGTGTACAATTTGTAGATATGTTACTGTACGTTTTGATAAAATTAATAATAAAAATTTTGAAACAAATGAATGTTTCTCATGTAAAAGTGAGAGAGTTATATATGCTATCAAATGCACATGTAATAAATTTTATATAGGTGAAACAAAAAGACAATTTTCTTGTAGAATAAAGGAACACATAAGGGATGTGAGGAATAATAAAATAACTAGTCCTATAGCCACACATTTTAATGAAATACATAATGGTAGTCTGGATGGTTTTGAAACGACAATTCTGGAAAAAGCAGTTTGCAACAAATTTATGAATGATGAACAAGTGAAACATATATTAAGAAAAAAAGAAGCGTTTCTGATATTGAAATTTAACACTATGTCCCCTAGGGGACTTAATCAAGAATGCTTCTGGAGAAGTTTTGTGTAATTATGTAAATAGCTTCTGGTGAAGTTTTGAGTAACTATGTATATAGGTATGTGTCTTTTTAAAAAAATAATTGGTTTGAAAAGTGTATATTTAGTGTAATTAATCAATTATGTTATTAATCAATTTATAAACTGCTATATATAGTTGAGTGATTTTTAAAAAAGTGTACTCTGTTAAAGGCTGTTGGCCAAGGCGCTAGAGAATTTTATTTCATCTTGGTTTTTCAAATAAATTCCTTCTGAGGAGTTGCTGGCTTGCAGTTTGTGGTTTTTCATCATATTTTGTTTGCGGTGGTTTTCTATCATGAACCAACTTGCTTAACTTTTCATCATTGTGTTTTAACAACAATTGCATAAACTTAAAACCACATTCATCAAAAAAAGTGTTGAATTCATCTATAACATTAACAGTCATATTGATACCCGTAGGCTTCTTGAAAAATCTTAACCCTTTAGTTACCATTTTCATCTCCATACACGTCTTTAAATATGCATTTTCAGTTTTTACTCCACTAATGTCTTTAAAATAGTTTCCCATGGTGTAAATCATCTCCTTCAAGGTACACCCTTTAACCATATAATTATTCTGAACTGCACTGGGCTGTTCCACATGGTCTAAATCACAGCCCATAGATAAAAATAGGTTAAAATGGGTCTCCTCTCCATCTTTACCCTTATCCAGGTTTCCATTGAATGTGTTATTATGATTTACAGTACCTTTGGGATATTGTGTGGCTCTTCCAACCACATTGGAATACGTCTTAGTCGGATGTGATCTCTTGGGTTTTGTTCCCAGTCTAACAGCTTCTTCATCGATATCATAGACTGAGAAATCAAATGTAAAGCCCGATAAGTTAATTTTGCTACTATTTAGGGGTTCAGTAATGTTGAATGGTAATTCGATGTCAATCAGACATCTAGTCCTGTTGGTTGTCTGTCCATTAGGTATGGCCATACTATCCTCCAACTCAATACTGCCCTCAGGATGTGTTTTGTCCCCTTTTCCGACAGGATGTGGAAGGCTTGTACTAGATCTGTGCCCAATTTTTGCATTACCACCATCATTCGTAATTCTATCACCATATGAGGCCAATATGCTGGCTCCATTGTGATTGATGTGCTGCTTAGATGGTTGGACCAGATCAACAGTCACTTTATTAACTAGTTCAAATAATTTGCCAACCTCATCCTTCAAGACAGTAAGCTCCTGCCAGAGTAGTGTGAGTTCATCACCATCTTCCTTCTTTTGCACAGGTGAAACTTCACCGGTAGTCTCCATGCCTGGGTCAACTACTGAATGATTTCAAAGGTGTACTGATAACAAATGCGCATGGAGACCCAATAAGTGCATGCTCACCTTCTGTTAACAACTGGAAGAATACGCTTCTCTCCACTGTATGTAAAAAAATATCTCTGTTTATTTCCAACAAGGAATAAAAGACAAATGTCCCAATAAATATCCACAAAAAAATGAAACAGATGTTAAGCGCTTTCACCTGCAAATACGGGCTTCCTCAGAACAATGTATAGCAGTTGAAAAGGTCTTAAATAATTTATTTGGAGCCAAAAGGTGTTTTGAAAAATTTGAAAATTTAAAGGTACATAACCCTATTGGTATGCCCACTATGAGTCACTAACCCGGATTCATTCAAATTACTATGATAATAAAAATACAAATATATCTGATCGTGAATTCTAAGAACAGATAAATAGGTAATTATATTACAGTCATATACCTTCAGGGAAGGTTATGAATACTGATTTCTTCATCACCACCATATAACTTACAACAATATATTGATTACACATCGTAATCAAAATTATACAAGTTCCTCGGTTGTAAGATAATAATTGTGTCTATAAACTGCTTGTTTAAAAAATTCTTATCCAAAACATACTATAAGATGAATCTTTAAATGTACTCAATGTGTGATTCATACTATCTGATCAACCTTGGCCAGTGATACTCCCCTATGTACATAGTCTACTTTAAAAACATTAGTCTCATCATACAATTTAAGATATTAAAGCAATAATGAATCAAATATTTCACTACATAAATATAAATTTACCCAACCCAAGTGGTTTAAAAATCATCATATTTAGTATGATTGTGTATAACCGAATATAACCTAATTCAGTAAGCATTCGTATGTACTAGTGTATGTTGTTGATCTATCAACTAAAGCATACTGTTATTGTAATTTTTATAATTAATTGGTTTGAAAGTGAACCAGGACTGTGTCAGGGTTACCCGACATTTACTGTTACTCCTGTAGTGAATAAATTTAGAACTCCAACATACTGCTCTTCAGCTGCACTGCTAATAGATAAATGCAGATAATCAAATAATGTCTCCCGATCCATAATTCCTGTAACGTCACTCTTAATAATGTGACCTGTAAGGGGTATGTGTTGATGTTTACAACCTAACTGTGAAAAGCCTATACTCGACTAAGGCCTGATGACATATGTTAAACCCACCAGTCAAATTCAGCCCGCGTACCGAAGATATGTGCTTACAACTTATTGACTGCCTATAATGAAAAACTAAAATCAAAAAGATCTAAAAAATGAAAAGTCAATCATTGGATAAATAGAACTACATAAATAACTATTGTAATAAAACATCTATAAGAGAGGGATAAGTGTGTACTCTTGAAATTTATTTCCATACTGAAAATCTATATATATATATATATATATATATATATATATATATATATATATATATATATATATATATGTACTCTTAACTGTGCAAAAATAATAAGTAAGAATGTGAACATAAATTAAATGTTCTATATAGAAATACTAATAAAAAAAACGATAAAATAATAATAATATTAAAAAATAATAATGTTAAAAAAATAATAATATTGGAAAATAATAATGATAAATGTTTGTGTTGTATTCATTAATGTAATAAGATGGGTTTTAAAGAAATGCTGTCGTTCAGCCCTGGTGCGGTAGTTCCATCAAGATAAATATAACACATACCCCTTACAGGTCACATTATTAAGAGTGACAGTAAAGGAATTATGGATTGGGAGACATTATCTTATTATCTGCATTTAACTATTACAAGTGCAGCTGAAGAGCAGTATGTTGGAGTTCTAAATTTATTCACTACAGGAGTAACAGTAAATGTCTGGTAACCCTGACACAGTCCTGGTTCGCTTTCAAACCAGTTAATTATAAAAATTACAATAACAGTATGCTGTAGTTGATAGATCAACAACATACACTGGTACATAAGAATGCTTACTGAATTAGGTTATATTCGGTTATACACAATCATACTAAATATGATGATTTTTAAACCACTTGGGTTGGGTAAATTTATATTTATGCAGTGAAATATTTGATTCATTATTGCTTTAATATCTTAAATTGTATGATGAGACTAATGTTTTTAAAGTAGACTATGTACATAGGGGAGTATCGCTGGCCAAGGTTGATCAGATAGTATGAATCACACAGTGAGTACATTTAAAGATTTATTTATTTATTTATTTTACATTTGTTAACCGGGCTAGTCCAGCTGGATACATGTCCATTTTTAGTGGAGGCCCGAGGAGAAAAGCTCCGCTACAGTACTAAATAAACATATTAAAGATAAAACTAGAATATTTTCAAAATATACAGAATTAAACTAAAGTAAAATGAAACATAAAAATTACCAAGGTATGATAGAAGAAACATACAAATTGAAACTACTGCAGTTTTGTATGGCATATAACTACATTTCTAGCATGGACAGAGATTGCTATCAATGTTACATACACAGTTGCAATATAAGGAAGGTTGAAGAATAAGTTTCTTTTTTTGTGAGTGGAAAAAAGAGCAGTCAAGCTAGGAAAGGAGGTCTAATTTACTAGAGTGAGGAGAGTAAGAAGAAATGGGTTTAGGAGGGAAAAGATAGTATGGAAATAAAGGGAAAGCAAAAATAAAGGAGAAGAAAAGGGTTAGTCAGGTTATGGCAAGAGCATATTGGTGGTTGGAAAAGGAATAGTTTTAGGTTAGTTTTGAATAGTGGGAGAGATGTAAGGGAAGTAGGTCATTTGGTAGTTGGTTCCATATTTTACCCACTGAGTTGGAAAAAATGGTGTCACCTGCTAAGTTATTAGATAAAGAAGTATGAATCAATATTTTGTTGGATGAGCCGTGAGGGCCTCAGATTGTTGTAGGGCTTTATGAGGGTGGAGAGAATAGGTGTGTTATCGGGGTGGTAAAGGGCTTTGTGGGCAATAGTAAGTTGGTTAAATGTTATTAGTTGAGGTAGTTCTAGCCAGCCTAGTTTTTTTAGGTTTAGACAGTGGTGAGTCCTATATGGAGAGTTTTGGGCAAATCTGGCAATATTGTTATAGGCTGTGGAAAGTTTGTTGAGATTATATTTGGAGAGATTAGTATAAATGGAGGAGGCAAATAATAGGGTAGATATTAAGTGGGTTCTAGCTATAGTAGTTCTTGTTCAGGAGTTAGGAAAGATTTGATTCTGTAGAGAGAACCTAGTTTTCTGTTAGTAGATTTGATTGTAGCGTTTATGTGGTTATCAAATTTTAGTTGATTGTCAATTGTAATACCTAAGAGTTTGGTGGTAGGATCTGGGCTGATAAGGGTACCATTATTGGATGTAAGTATGAAGTTAAGGGAGGGAGATAAATGAGTGGGTGTAAAAAGCAGGAGTTTGGTTTTCTTAGGGTTGAGGAGGAGACAATGGTTAGAGAACCAATGCTCAATAGTTGTGAAGGTCTTTTGTGTAATAGAGTGAAGTTCAGATTGTGTTGAGGCAGAGCAGATAATGGTGGTGTCATCTGCTTATTGAATGCAAGTTGATAGAGGTGCGGCTTCAGGGATGGAGGTCGTTCATAAAAATGGAGAACAGTAGAGGACTCTAGAATAGACCCCTGTGGGTTTCAACCCCTATAGAGGTGGGAGGAGGTCAGAGAGATGGTTATGCCAGAGAACAGCCTGTTTTCGGGTTATCAAGGTAGGATGAACCAGTTTATGGCAGGATCATTGTCAAGAGAGAGAGAGATTTTTAAAATGATGGAGGAGCAGTTGATGATTGACCATGTCAAATGCTTTGGACAGGTCTACAAAGAATGCTGAAGAGAGAATATTTTTATTAAGGTTGATGTTGATAGAGTCAATGAAGGATAGTAAGGCTGTGGAAGTACTATAAAGCGGAATGGCCGAAAGCCATGTTGACAGTTAGCGCCAGGAGGTTGCATGGTAATAAGTGATTTAGTAGCTGCTTGTGGATACATTTCTCCATTATTTTTGCAAGAGGGATAGTAATGTTATAGGGTGCTGGAAGTTGGAATATTCCAACGAGTCACCACCTTAAAGAGAGGGATAATATGTGAGATTTTCCAGATAGATGGAACTACACCTTCTTCTATGGTCCTATTAATAAGTATGGAAATGGGGTAGGCAATGGCTTTTTGCACCTAGTTGGAGTGTATTCAGCTGGTAGGTTGTCAGCTGAGGGGTGGGAAGGCCTTTAGTTTCTGAAGCAAGGATGAGATATAAGAGGTGGGTATAGGGTTTGAGGTGAAATGGGGGTGGGTGGAGGGTGCTGGGGTTGGGAGTTTGGAGGTATCAGGGCATTGTTGGCTGTTAGTTTAAGCTATAGTGCTGAGGTGAAGAAAGCGTTGAAAGCGCATTGGCAGTTTGTAATGGGCAGTCAGGCACGGTAGAGCCTAGTGGATTTGGTGTAGCCACTTTGCCAGGGACATTAGCATATTAATAGCAGTCCGCAAATTTTTTAGGTTTGATGAAGGGATGATTGTTGTGCTGAGTGTAAAACTTCTTTTTGTCTTGCAGGATAGCTTTTTTGTGATGTTTCTTTTTTGTCTAAAAAGCCATTGGATCAGTTGTGTTTTTAGTGGTTCGCCATTTAGCCCAGGTTTTATTTCTGCTAAGGATAAGTTTCCTAGTATTGTTTGAGAGCCATTGGGCTTAGATTTGATTCTTATTGTACGCATTGGGGCATGATGTTCGAGTATAGCTAGAAAAGTATTATTGAAGTAACTAACAGCATCATCTATAGGGAGAGACTTAAGAGGTGACCAGTTAATTTTCATAAGTTCATTTTGAAAGAGATTGGATCATTCATCTTATAGTATGTTTTGGATAAGAATTTTTTAAACAAGTGGTTTATAGACACAATTATTATCTTACAACCGAGGAACTTGTATAATTTTGATTACCATGTATAATCAATATATTGTTGTAAGTTATATGGTGGTGATGAAAAAAATCAATATTCATAACTTTCCCTCAAGGTATATGACTGTAGTATAATTACCCATTTATCTGTTCTTAGAATTCACGATCAGATATATTTGTATTTTTATTATCATAGTAATTTGAATGAATGCGGGTTAGTGACTCATAGTGGGCATACCAATAGGGTTATGTACCTTTAAATTTTCAAATTTTTCAAAACACCTTTTGGCGCCAAATAAATTATTTAAGACCTTTTCAACTGCTATACATGGTTCTTCCAGTTGTTTACAGAAGGTGAGCGTGCAGTTATTGGGGCTCCGTGCACATATTGCAATTTTGCTATCCAAAAAGAGTAGAATGCTAATGCTGGACAGAGAAAAAGCAGGGAAAGAATAGAAAAAATATAATACACCACAATATTTTGTAAATTTCAGAATGCCTCACAATTGTACTAAAAATAAATAAAGACAAAGAACTGCACTATAACAAATTTCAGAATAATACTAAACACAACCCTAAAACGTTTTGGACATTCATTAAAGAAATCTTACATCCTGACTAAAAATTCAACCCCGACCCCTCTCCGAATAACTCACATTTGAAACTGCAATACAGTTCAACTCATATTTTATAGACAGTATAGAATCTCTAACCAAGGATTCCTCAACATCTAACCCCAACCCTGCCCAACAGCCACAAAATACCACATCCGCTTTCACCTTCAAACCTGTGCCCACATCCTTTATAAAACTACTCTTAGACAAACTTAAACCATGTTCTTATTCAGCTGATGACCTTACAAGTACCTAAAAATAGCAGCCAATAGCATTGCCTATCCTGTCTCAATTCTTACAAATACTTCAGTCCAGGAAAACCACGTTCCCTCTCTCTGGAAAAAATCACAAATTATCACTCTGCACAAAGCGGGATATTCAACAGACATTAATAACTTTAGACCTATAGCAATCTTATCTCCCCTTGATAAAATACTTGAAAAATGTATGCAAATACAATTGCTAGACTATCTCCTGCAGGAAGAGCTCCTATACCTTACACAACATGGCTTCCGTCCTTCCTAAAGTGCTTACACTGCCCTCCTAACATATATAGATACTTTCAGAAAAGCTAGAGATAATGGCAAACTAGTCTCTTCCTTATTTCTAGACTTGTCTAAAGCTTTTGCTACAGTTTGTCACAGCAACCTTCTACTTCAAATGTCCTCACTAGATCTCTTTAAGCCCACCCTTCTGTGCTTCAAAAGCTACCTGTGCAATAGGTGTCAAGTCAGTAAAATGGCACTCCATGCTCTCTCTTTACATCCCAGTCACCGGTGTAGCACAAAGTTCTACCCTTGGTCCCCTGCTTTTTAACATTTTCACCAACACCCTCTATACTTCCACACATCAGGCCACCATAATACAATATGCAGATGATTGCACTCTCGTTTGCACATCTGACAACATGGTATACCTCCAAAAAATTACTCAGGAAGGTTTAACAGCCACTGAAACATGGCTTCATAACTCACAACTCATGCTCAATCCAAAAAAGAGCAAATTACTACTTTTTCCCCAAATCCCTCTCTCATGAAAAACAACAAAATTTAAAGTCATCTCCCTTGGGATTCCATCATACCCATACCCTCTGTCTCATCTTTCAAAACCACACTGAAAGATTTCCTAGCTAAAATCTGGCTTTATTAGTGCTCAAAACCAGGATAAGCTATATCCCTAAATGTGAACTAATACCTTTTTATTCCTTTTACCTCCTTATACTCCCTTCTTCACTTACTTCCTTGCTGCTATTTAATTTTCTTCACTGACTTTCTCCCTAAATATACCATAAGTATTTTTCCCCTCACTTCATATTGCAGTTCCTGTTTGGATTAGACTAACTTACCTTTAATTTCTCTATAAACTGTCTAAAATTTCTCTAAATATTAACTGATTGTTATATGCCTTGTATCAATTCTTAACTGATGTTTTATATTATGTCTAATTTGTTATAATTATCTAAACTGCAGATGTTTTGTTTTACTTTTCACAATTGTACAATTATTGTTCTTAAAATTTTTTTTAATAATTTGGAGTTTTTCTCCCAGGACCTCTGCTGAAAATGGGCTTTTACCCAGTCTGACTTTCCTGGTAATCAAATGTCAATAAATAAATACATAAATGTATATTTGTGGGTTCTCTTTATACATTGTTTGGCATCAGTGATGTAACAGGAGACCGTACTCCTGGTAGTCAATCATATAGATTGTCCCTGGTGGGATACAGACCCCATCTGTGGACTCTCTCTCTGAGTTTGCCCAGGCATTTGCTTTGATCACTTAAGTTTTTTTTAGTAATAACAATACAACATCATATGTTCTTATTGATCACTGCTGCAGTAGCCTTAGCTATATGGGTTATATCCTGCCAAGAATATAGTGGCCAGCCAGCTTCCAAAGTTTCAGGGTACCTTCCATGTGAACAAACAGTCAAGTAGCTCAAGCTAATCTGACTGAAACACAAGTCTGGACATGAAGCCTTACAGAGGTTTCCCGCCATCCAAGAGTACACTCCTCTAAGGTTTTTAATGATTGATGGTTAGCTTGTGCTTTCCTTTGCTGGACAGAAAAGTTCAATCGGTTTTCTCTTCTTTTGGAAATGTCCATGGGCAACTACCACAAGCTTACTCACAGAACTTATCTACTCACACAAGAACAGTGGTGTTTGATACACTCTGACATCAATCATTTTCAACTGACTACCTGGATGATAGGGTCTTAATTTATTTTATGCACCTGTTTACTGAAGATGTGCAGCAGGTACTAATGGAGGCAAGAAGCCTGCTTCTAGAAAATCATATATTAGCAAATGGAAACATTTTTCTAGTTGTTGCCTGTGACAATAGGAGGTACTGCCAGCTATGCCAGGAGAAGTAGGGCAGTGGATGTGTAACATATGCCAGAACAGCTAGCTGGAATTTAGTGAAGAATTATATATTATTTGAACATTAAACTGATTTGTATACATGCTTGTGTTGAAAAATGTATTTGTAAACCCGCTTGTGTTAAAAATGTATCAACAGTTTGCCCTGCCAAATTATAGAACATAAGCCAGACATAAGGAGAAATGTGATGACAAATGCTTTAGCTAAACATGTTACTGAATATGGTAGTGCACACACTTTTAAATTTAAAGTCTTGGAGGTTGATTATAGGAATATAAGAGGGGGTGACATGAATAACAGATTAGATATAGCTGAATATGGACGGATAACCAGATGGATGGATAACCAGATTAGAAGCTGTCAAGTTCCCTGGATTAAATAATATGGTTACTATAAAGCCTTATTTAATTGAAAAGCAATATGAAATATAAGTAATATGAAAAGTTACAAATATTTATTTTCAGTATGTGCTAATTCATTTTATATGCATGCATGATTATATTTTATTTTATATTTTTTGTTAATATGTGCTTTTAAATTAATTGTTGGTTAATATGTTATGTCTTTTCATTGGTTGGCTGTGTCATATGATATTATGCTTTTGAGAATATAAAATGAGATGAATTTTATGTGGAATATATTCTTTGATAACTGAGGAAGGGTACATCACGAAAGCTTTTATCTTGTTTAAATAAATTAAGCATTCCTACTTTTGTGAGCTTTTTTCTATTGGAAATTGTAATGCTGTTCCTTGTGGTTTACTACAGTTGGTTCATTTATTTCTTATTTTTAATATTCCCTGTGATTGGCACTCTGGTGTTTACTGTAAATATATATTTATTATTTTCATATTTTTATTATTTATCATTCAATATATTTAAACTTTTCATCCTTGCTGGTCCTTTAAAAAATATTTTGACCTTTGAGAGTACTTATATCTATCATTGACACTGTGGTCACTCCTGAAGTCTGGCTGTTTGTCAGCATTACCATTTGTATTAATATTAATTTCACTCAGTATAATTGGATACCCTTGTAAGAGCCTTAGAACAGCTGGTTTTGGAGTATCTGGTGGCAGGGTAACTACCTTATAGTCTGGGCAGAAGGGGGCATAGCTAGTAAATCTGTGCCAGCCTTTCTCAGGTGCATGTGTGTGTGTGTGTGTGTGTGTGTGTGTGTGTGTGTGTGTGTGTGTGTGTGTGTGTGTGTGTGTGTGTGTGTGTGTGCGTGTCTTGGCGTGTGTGTGTGTGTGTGTGTGTGTGTGTGTGTGTGTGTGTGTGTGTGTGTGTCTGTGTGTGTGTGTGTGTGTGTGAGTTAGTTGGAGTAGGCACATGAAGCACTGGGTTCACAGATAGGGTACTGGAGAACTTGGCTTGGACACTGGGCTGAGGTCTCAACCTTATAGCTGTATCAGTGGGGAGTCTTACTGGGGATCTGGAGGGAGACAGATAGAGAAATCTGGACCCTGGGCTGAGTGTATGCCCTGTGTGCTCTTAAGGAAAATTGTGCTTGATCCAGAGACAGCTGCATCTGGAAATACTGGGTAAATCCATTTTTGTTCCAAGTCAACATCCCTTTCTAGTGTCAGGACTGAGGATCCTTGATTACTGGCCCAGAGTGGGCATGTCATATATTGGTGAGCAGTGGTATGGATATTAATTTTAACGTCTGTAGCGTGTAAGCAGTTGTTACTAAAAGTGTGTCCTCTCAGCAGCCACAAGGTAAACATTCATAGGTTCATAGGTTCATAGGTTCATACTAGGCTATCTGCCCGAGGTCATTTATAAGCCTAGCCCATAGTTTTGTGGCTTACGCCACCCCTTTAGTTTGGAGAAACTATGCCCATTATTTTGCTGTGCCTCTGTCGAGCAGTGACACTGAGGTAACCCCTGGGGTGTATCTGTGATCTCCCATCCATTGGTCAAGATTCCTGTTGAACAAGGCCAGCGAGGTGCTCTGCCTCACATAAACCGGGATTTTGTTCCACAGCATAGGGAGTCTTTGGGTGATGAATCTATCCCTCCAGCACGTCCTAGTAATAACCGTGTCGAGGTTTAAGTCTCCCGCCCTTGTGGCTCTGAGGGATCTAGATTTTTTGAGATGAAGCATGTTCATCAAATCTGGGTTTGACATGGCCTTGTATGTCAGGCATAGGTCACCTCTGAGCAAGCGGTAAGCAACTGAATATAACTGGAGTTCTTTCAGTCGGGCAGCATAAGACAGATTTTTGAGACCCTTTATCCTTTTGGTGAGGAACTTTTGTGGCCTCTCCAGCTGCTGCAAGTGTCGGGACAGATACATTCCGGATGGGGCATTGTACTCGATCATTGGTCTGATGAGTGATGAGTATAGGGAGACTATGACTTCCCTTGATCTAGATGTGAATCCCTTCATGATAAGGTGGGCAATGTAGAAGGTCTTCCTAACTACTTTAGCAATATGAGTGTCGAATGAAAGGCTACTGTCAACCTGGGTTCCCAGGTCCCTAATAACTTCTTCTGTGTTCAGGGGATTGCCACCTATATGGTAGCTAGGGGTAACCTTATTTTTCCCAAAGGGTATGACTATGCATTTCTTGGCATTTAACTTAAGGCCATGGCTCTGGCACCAGTTATCCATTTCTGTGAGACCCTTCTGAAGGATGTCTGTGTCGGATGTGTTTTCAACTACGGCGCCCAGTTTGCAGTCATCTGCAAACTTTGTCAGCCATAACCCTCCTGTGTTTGCTTGTACTTCAGAAAAGTAGATGCCAAACAAGAGTGGGCCCAGGACTGAGCCCTGTGGGACACCACTTGTGACAGGCTTTGAGTGTGACATGGCACCAGCAACTCTGACCCTGTGGGTTCTGTCACTCAGCCAGTTTGCAACCCATCTTGTAATGTATGGGTTTATATTTAAGTTGATGAGTTTTTCAATGATACCCGAGTGAGGTATTGTATCGAAAGCCTTCGCCAGGTCTAGGTAGGCTGTATGGACTGCCTTTCCCTCGTCAATGGCCTTGGTGACTGTTTCGAAAAAGTCAACCAAGTTTAAAAGGCATGATCTGCCTTTGACAAAGCCAAACTGGGTTGGATGCAAAGTCTGCAAATTCCCTATGTCTTTATTTATGAGATCCATTATGATCCTCTCCATGGCTTTGCAGATAAGGCTTGTCAAGCTAATGGGATGGTAATTTCCAGGGTCGGTGGAGGCACCGCCTTTGTGGAGTGGGACCACAGTCGCGCCCCTGGGTACGTATCCGGAGGTGAGACTAAGATTAAACAGCTGTCCTAACTGTGGGTTTAATTCCTCATTGAGTTCATGGAGCACACAGCCGGGGACACCATCAGGTCCCATGGATGCTGTGTTCTTTGCCTTGGAGAGAGCAGTTCTCACCTGGGCGTTAGAGATGTTTGGAGGGCTACAATCATTTGGTATAGATATCTCTCCTTTAGGGGGGGGGAGAAGTTTGCACTGAACCTGTCAGCCAGTATGTTGGCAATGTCTGTAGGATCAGCAATCTTCACATCATTTTGAACTAATTCTGAGCATATCTGGGAGTTTCCTCCTAGGTTTCTGACATAGCTAAAGAATGCCTTATGGTTGTCTTTAGAGTCCTTAGCTATTTTTTTCTCAAAATTAGCTTTGGATGATTTTATGAGCGCTCTTAGCTTTTTACTTATAGTGATCAGTGGTGTCTTACCTTTTAAGGATTTTGCTCTATCTTGTAGTAGCTTTCTCCTTTTGTTGTAGAGTTTGTTTATGGCTGGGGTCCACCAGACTGGACGCTTGCCTTTGGTACAAAGAGTCTTTATTTTGCTTGGGATTGCCTGATCCATGCAGCCCGTCAGAGTTTCATTTCACAACAGTTTTTTTGTTAGTTTAGTTTAATCAGGGAAAGCAGGAAAAGGTGTCAGCAGAGGATTATGGCAAGCTGACAAAGAACCAGTTGGCCAAGGTGTGTGAAGCCAAAGGACTGGTGCATGCCAACCTGACTGGCAATGATTTCAGTCTTACTTGCAGCTCAGACCAGCAACCTGGAGGATCATCAGTCTGTTGATGGGAGTTTGCAGCCCTCAGAAACAGAACAGTTCAACTTTTCCTCAGAGGACTTAAAAATCTATCTGGAGTTAAAGAGACTTGAACTGGAAGCCAAACGTTTGTAACTAGAATCAGCAGAGATACTGTTGCATTTGGAGGCTGAAGTAAAAAGAGAGACTGCAGTGTTTGGAGGTCAAGGAGAATGATAGACTGCGGCATTTGGTGGCTGAAGAAAATGAGAAGCAGTGTCAACATGAGAGGTAAATGCTGACTCTTGGCCAGGGTCATGGAGGTAATAGAGAAGGGAATAACCAAACACCAGAAGCAATAAAGGTCAGTAAATTTCTTCCACAGTTTACAGAGGATGATAGTTTTGACAGGTTTATTCACATATCTGAAAGGGTATGTAAACAGTATATTACTGACCAAGGGCTCAGAGTATGGTTCCTGAACCCCTTACTTCATGGTAAAGCTGTAACTATTGTTTCTAAATTGTCTGATATTGATGTTTAAACTATGAAAAAATAAAGAAATGTTTAATTGAATGTTTTAATTTAACACATGAAACTTACAGTAAAAAAGTTTTGTGAGCATACACGCAAGGCAGATGAAAGTGTGTGTGATTATATTGCTGAGTTAAGCACGTATTTTCATAGGTGGGTGAGTGGGTTACAGGTAACCCCTTCTGAAGGGCTGGCAGCCCTTTTGGTGAGTGAACAAACCCTTAACACTTTGCCTAACGACATGAGAATCTGGTTGGCAGACCAAGAGTATAACTCTGAGATGAGCTAGGGAAAAAGGGGGATCTCTACTTAGCAAGCCGGGCATCACTGCACAGGAAAGGGTACGCAGTGCTGCACATGGATATAAGGGAACTCATGGTGGGCAGCCTAAACCACCCCAAAAGAGTCCACCAGTAACAGGGGAAGCCACTAGTTCAGGTGCATGGCCAGGATCAAAGGTTAAATGTTTTAAATGTAACCGATAGGGCCATGTATCATACAGAAGGTAGGGTACAAATGATGGGGTAGCCAGCAAGTGGGAATAACAGTATGCCAGTGGTAAGTTGTATGGAGAAAACAGGGGTGCCAAACTATCACAAGAGGTTATATCCTATCTTAGTGGATGGAAAACAGGCTAAGAGAGACACAGCCTCTGACCTAACCATTGTGAAGCCTGCAATGGTTACAGAGGAGCACAACTTGCTTGGGCACTCTACTCCAGTCAGAGCTTTAGGAGTGACCCCATTTCAAATACCTCTGGCTAGAGTTCACCTTGACTGGGAGGGTGGAAAAGGAATCAAGAAATTAGGTGTGTTTGAGGATATCTCTGCAGATGTCATATAATGCAGTACCTTGTATGTATACAGTTTCACACAGTCAGGCGTGGAGACAGGCATGTTGGTCTGGTAGCCTGGGAGATACCCAGACAGACACCACACCTGAAGCCAGGGCTGGTAAGGTGGCTATTTCATCGAGGGAGCTACCCTGTAGCAATGAGCCTGAAGGTGAGCCACAGCTGCTGGTAGGTGCTGATGTTCCCTTGGACACTGCAAGGGCAAAGGTGAGTGGCAGTAGCCAGACTGACAGTGAGGCACTGCTGTCAGAGGATACCAGACTTCCTGTGGGAGGGAGCTGGGAAAAGTCACAAAAGTAGAGCTGAGACAGGCTCAGCTCTCAGACTCTACATTGCAAGGCTTGAGGGAGGTAGCTAAGGCAGTACCTGATTATCAAGGAAAGGGGGAATCTGTATACTGGGACAAAGGGTTAATGTATCGAGAGTAGACCCCTGAGGAAGGGCTAGAGAGTGAGGTAATTCAGCAGTTGGTAGTGCCTAGATCCTGCCGTCTGGCACTTCTAGTCATATTCCATGACATTCCTTTTGCAGGTCATATGAACATAAAGCATACCAAGAGATGTATTATGCAGAACTTTTATCGACCTGGGATTGAAAGGGATCTAATAGGGTACTGCAGGGACTCTGAGCAGTGCCAAAAAGCAGGCAAGGCAGGAGAGAAGGTCAAGGCTTCTTTGATACCTTTGCCAGTGATTCAAGAGCCATTTCAGAGGGTAGCTATGGATATTGTGGGGCTTCTGAGTACCTCAAGTTCCACAAGGAAGAAGTATATCTTTGTGTTAGTAGATTATGCTACTAGGTACCATGATGCAGTGGCTCTGTACTCCATTGAGGCAGAGAAGATGGCAAATGCTTTGTTAGAGATTTTCTGCAGGGTAGGCTTCCTGAGAGAAATACTGACTGACAGAGGTGCCAATTTCCTGACAGTCCTGCTGGGTTGTTTGGTCAAGCTCTGTGGGAGTAAAGCTCCTAAAATCACCTCCTACCACCCTCAAACTAAGGGCATTGGGTAGACATTATACTCTACACTAAAGACCATACTATGAGCATTTGCAAACCAGTTTAAAAGAGAGTGGGACAAATATTTGCCCCATCTGCTGTTTGCATACAGAGAGGTACCCCAAGAATCCACAGGTTTTTCATGCTTTGAGTCACTGTATGGACATAGGGTGAGGGGCCTTTAGGTTTGATTCATGATGAGTAGGAGTGTGAGTGTGAATCCCCCATGGAGTCTGTTGGGGCATATATCCTAAACCTCAGGACAAGGCTTAGGGAGCTCAGGCTTGGCCCAGGAGAACCTGTCAGGAGTCCAACAGCAGCAAAAGGTCTGATATGACAGCAATGCTTGAGTCTGAGAGTATGCTGTGGGACAGAAGGTGATGCCTCTCTTTCCTGTCAGAAACAGTAAGCTGCAGGCAGCTTGGGAGGGACCCTTCAAACTGGTAAGGAAGGTCAGTGAAGTTAACTACATGATAGAACTGCTAGGCAGGAGGCAGTGGTACAAATTGTACCATGTTAACATGATGAAACCTTACCATGATAGGGAGGTTCTTGTGCCAAGTATTTGCAGTAGGAGGAAGGAGGAGTCTGAGGGGAATCTATGGCTACAATGAGCCTGCCAGCAAAATGCCAAGTTACTAAGGTGGAGCCTAGGTTTGCAGCCATATGGCATGATAGGGGATCACTGTAATGGGGTGAGAAATCCCAAAGCAGATGGAATCTCAAGACAGAGTATGGGTTAATGTGTTTTCAGATAGACTCATTCCTGTCAATCAAGGTTTCTCAGGGGGCACTTGAAAAATTAGCTTGAGTCTTCAAAGGGGCAAGAGATGTGATGATAAGGTGTACTGCCAGCTATGCCAGGAGAAGTAGAGTAGTGGATGTGTAACATAGGCCAGCACAGCTAACTGGAATTTAGTAAAGAACTGTATGTTATTTGAATATCAAAGTGAGTTGTATAGATGCTTGTGTTGAAAAATGTATTTGTAAAGCTGCTTGTGTTAAAAATGTATCAAGAGTTTGCCTTGCTGGTCAGAAAATAAATGTACATGTATTATTGTAACTGTTTAAATGTATGTATTGTAACAGAGGATACTGGAAGAGAAGAGATTAATCTCAATCCACCTGACTTTGAGAAATAGTAAGAAAATTAAATTACTGGGCCTAGGTCACAAATATGTTATCTCACAGTTTTGAATGAAGCCAGAAATGCAATGTCTATAGCAAACATGGTTTATTAGTCTCTGTAGGAGAAGTAGAAGTCTGTAATTGTTTTATGACTTCCAGAAGCTGCACCAGAACTGAGCAAAGCTCTTGTGTGTGTATTATTGACATGTAGGTGCTAAATCCTGGCAGTTGCTAGAAGTGGGGGGGGGTTGCATGGGAACAAGAAGTCAGATGACCAGATGTATGTGATGTCATTCTGTACAGAAATAATGTTTTAACATTTGGTGAGACAGAAGTCGCAGGGCAGTCTGTTCCTTAGAACCTGACATAGCAGGATGTCTCACCTATTTCATCTTGTCTTGCTCTAGCAAGTAACTAGGGAATGATTCTTTAGATCATTCAGGAAAATATAGTGAGATCAGTTACGTATCATTTTTCTGATAGTGAGATCAGTTAAGTATCATTTTTCTGTAACTGTGTGAACCTGTCCACCTGTGTTATTTTTTATATTTCCTGTGATTGAAACTCTGGTGTTTACTGTAAACAGATATTTAGTATTTTCAAATTTTTTTATTTATTATTAAATATATTTAAACTTTTCATTGTGGCTGGTCCATTAGAAACTATTTAAACCTTTGAGAGTACTTACATCTATTGGTGACACTGTGGCCACTCCTGAAGCCTGGCTGTTTGGCCAACATTACCATTTGTATTAATATTAACTTCTCTCAGTATAAATGGGTATCATTGTAAGAGCCTTAGAGTAGCTGTTTTTGGAGTGTCTGGTGGCAGGGTAATACCTTATAGTCTGGACAGAAGGGGCATACCTAGTAAATCTGTGCCAGCCTTTCCCAGGTGTGTGTGTGTGTGTGTGTGTGTGTGTGTGTGTGTGTGTGTGTGTGTGTGTGTGTGTGTGTGTGTGTGTGTGTGTGTGTGTGTGCACATGCATGTAAAAAGCAAATCTCACAGTGTGTCTGTATGTGTTTGTCAGCTACTTAAAGCAGGGACATGAAACACTGGTTTTACAGAGAGATTACTGGAGGACTTGGCTTGGACACTTGACTTAGGTTTCAACTCTATAGCTGTACCAATGGGGAGTCTTATTGGGGACCTGGAGGGAGACAGAGAAATCTGGACCCCGAACTGAGTGTGTCCCCTGTGTGCTCTTAAGGGAACTTGTAATTGATGCAGAGAAAGCTGCATCTGGAAATACTGAGTGTATCCATTTTTGTTCCAAGTGAATATCCCTCTCCAGTGTCAATGGTGAGGATTGAGGTTCCTTGATTACTGACACAGAGTGGGGACATCACATTGCCAGCAGCATAACCAGCAACAATTCAGGGCTAGTTGTTCTATGCTTTTATAGTATTTTTTGTGAGTTACTATCCTATAGCCCTTCTTATCCCTCTATCAAGTTTATATTTGGCCATTTCAGCATGTCAGCCTATGCATCCTCCTCTTTCAAGGCAACCACATGTCAAAATGTTCTTGAAAGTTTTTTTTTTTTCATAATAGTCCTGCAAGTAAACCAGTGGGCCCTCCTTGGGATCTTAATTTTGTGTTAAGGAATCTAACACTTGCTCCATTTGAACAAGCTGATCCATCTGACTTGACATTCTTAACACGAAAACCAGTTTTACTGATTGCTCTGACCACCGTAAGAAGGGCATCTGAGTTGCAAGTTCTTGTGATGGATCGACTTTACCTCATTTCCATAGGGGCAGGGTTTCATTGAGAACTAATCATTCTTTTATGTCTAAAGTGGTATCCAAGTTTACTTTTAGCCAAACTATCACTCCCCCCATTTTTTCCAAAACCTAAAAATGAGGGGAAATGATAACTCCATGCCTTGGATGTCCACAGACAACTCAGGCTCTATCTTGACAGAGTTAAATATTTCTGATCTTCAGATCAATAGTTCATTTCTTGGGAAGATAAGAAGAAAGGGCAATGTGTGTCAAAACAAACTATATCCAAATGGCTGACTAAGGCTATTACCTTTTGTTAAACTCACCATGGCAGGTCTATTCCAGGTAGGGCCAAAGTCCACACATCCAGTGCCTTAGCTTCATCTATGGCTCTTTGGTGAGGGTTAGATTCTAGAAGTATTCCAAAAGTTACTACTTGGTCCTCTGTACATACTTTTAAAAAGCACTATAAGCTTGATTCCTTCTCTAAGTCTAGATCAAGCTTTGCTAGGAGCATTCTCCAGGGGATCCTAGGCCCTTCTCCCTCCACCTTCCAAATATAGTTTGCTATAGTAATCTACCCATATAGCTAACACTACTGCAGTAGTGATCGATACAAAGAACACAGAAGAGTTGTGTAAGCTGAACTTAACATAACAGTAGAAGTTTGAATGATCACTGCTGCAGTAGCCACTCCCTCCTTCCACCCCCTTTTTTTTTGGTCTGTTTTCCATGCCAGGGTGAGGACATTTTTTTTGTTATTCCCAGCCTTGACATCTCTGGGCTCAGCCCCTTTTTCTCTGCTGGCAGGAAAAGGTCTGAAGGGCTTTGTGCCCATACTTGGCCTTTTTTGTCAGCTCAGCTTGAGCTGCTTGACAGTTTGGGTACATGGAAGGTACCCTGAAACTTTGGAAGATGGATGGCTGTTATATCCTTGGCAGATATAACACTCAAAGCTAAGGCTATTGCAGTAGTGATCATTTGAACATATACTGCTATTATAAGTTCGAATTATCACTGCATAAAGTACATGAACATAAAGACACACACACACACACACACACACACACACACACACACACACACACACACACACACACAAAATCATCACAGTCCCTGTACCTCTCCCTACCCAGCCATGTTTCATGGTTTCTGCTATAACAGTTTGAGTGCCAATACAGGATGTATCTATTAGCCCCTGGAGTCTATTATATCCATCACCCTCTGATCCTCCTACTGCCTTTGATGCTGGTACAGCTATGTAAACAATCCCCCTTACTGCCATTAGTGCTGGTATGCCACTGTAAAGAATCATCATTGGTGCCCTGTGGTTTCCACCACACTCTAATCCCCATTATGATGTCCGTGACCATAGTCAGATGGGGACTGGTTTCTCTCTCTTTCTCCAGATCCCCAATGAGACTCCCCACTGGCACAACTATAGAGTTGAGATTTCAGCTGAGTGATCAAGCCAAAACCTCCAGCACACTCTCTGTCCAACCAGTGCTTTGTGTCCTTGCCCAAGTAGCTGACATGCACACTCTTTGAGGTTTGATTTACACAAACACACACACACACACACACACACACACACACACACACACACACACACACACACACACACACACACACACACACACGCCTGGGAAAGGCTGGCACAGGTTTACTAGCTATGCCTCCTTCTGCCTAGATTATAAGGTAGTTTTCACTGCCACCAGCTACTCCTTATCAGCTAGTTTAGGGCCCTTAGCAAAGGATGTCCAATTTTACTGTGGAATATTAATACTAATACAAATAATAGTTTGACCAAGAGCAAGGCTTTTAGGAGTGGCCCACATAGTGTCACCAAATAAATATGCAAGTACTCTCAAAACTTACATATCTCTACACAGATCAGCTACAATGAAAAGTTTAAATATATTTAATAATAAATAATACATGAACCTGACAATACTAAATATATATTCACAGTGATATCAGGGTTAAAAACACAGGAAGTATTTAAAATAACATTGAAGTACAGGCTCACACAAATATAGAAAAACAAAATGTAAACTAAGCTTTGCTATATTCCTGACTGTATCTAAGAGAGTTATACTGTTTCCTAGAAACTTACTTCATTAGAGCAAGTCAGATGTGTGAATGGGTCTTCTTGTTGTCAGGTCCAAGACAGAATACAGAATGTTCTGTCTCACTAAGAGACTTCTCAAAATAATATCTAAAATATTACTGCTGGGATAGCTTGCAGAATGACATTATTTCTGGTCATCTGACTTCAAGTTCCCAGGCAAAACCCCCATTGTTGAAGCTGGCAGTATTTAGCATCTACCTGTAAAAATACTCATACAAAAGCTTTTGCTCGGATCTCTGGCAGATGCTAGAAGCCATAAAACAAGTGCATTCCTTTATGCTTTCAGAGTACAGATTAGTTCACCCTAAAAACAATACAGAAAGCTTTCTAGTACAGACTTTGCGTCTCTAGATGCATTGAAACCTGAGAGATAGCCTCTTTATGGCCTAGCCTATAAACTAATTTAATTTCAAATATTTTTATAAAGTTTGCCAGACTGAGGTTAAACCTCCAGTTTTCTCTGTTGACATATACATTTAAACAGTTACAATAGTGCATGTACATTTCTGTTCTCTTCCAGTAGGGCACACTGTGGGTACATTTTAAGCACAAGCACTTTACAAATACCTTTTCAGCACAAACATTTGTACAAAGCAGTTTGATATACACATGACATACAATTCTAATACATTTGTAACACCAGCATCTTGCATAAATTAGTTTGATATTTACAAATGACATATAATTATTTACAAAATGCCAGCTAGCTGTGCTGTCAGTTCCTCCTTTTGTCACACCCTGTGTTACCAATGGTGCCATAATGACACTATAAGTAATCCCTGGTCTCTAATGTATCTCCCCACCCCCAATCTCTATATTACTGCTGGTGTCATAATGGCACTTCAAGTAACCTTGGTGTCTAAGGCATCCTACACACCCTCATTCCCTGCACTGTTGGTGTCATTACATTACTTCAAGTAATCCCTGGTGTCTAGTGCATCATCCACACCCTCAGCCCTTGTACTGTTGATAAGATTACATCACTTCAAGTAATCCCTGGTGTCTAGCACACCTCCTAATCCCAGATACCCCATTCTACTACTGGTATCAGAACAGTACTTTATGTAATCCCTGGTGCCTAATGTACCTTCTACCCCCAGATACCCCATACTACTTCTGGTACCAAAACAGCATTTCATGTAATCCTTGGTGTTTAATGCACCACCTACCTCCAGATACCCCTTACTACTGCTGGTACTATAGTGGCACTTCATGTAATCATTGGTGTCTAATGTACCTCCTAGCCCCAGATACCCTATAATACTGCTGGTACCATACATGACATGGTAGGGATGGTTGTGCTGGTCTACATGGATGAGGAATTTCTTGAATCACTTGGCCATTCAGATGCTTTCCTGTAGGTGGTTCTAAGGAGAGAGAACATGGCTACCTAAAATATGCCTTCCCCCAACCCCAGAATGCTTCATTACCATTCAGCACAACCACAGGACCAGACTTTGTTCATTTTCATGACAGAGGACCACACATACATAGACATGCTATATGCCAAACTCCTGTCTTCTTTGGCACTTGTGCCACAGTGTCACAGAACTTCTCTCACACTATCCATCCACCTCTTTGCTGGACACCTTCATTTTTTCTAGCCTTCTTCCTGTCTAACCCCAAATCATCTTCACAAGATTATTTTCTTCTTTTTGGCAGGTGTGTCTGAATCACTATAATCCATTCTCTTTTAACTTTTTTCTGCATTTGGAGCTATCTTGGCTTCTGCTCTTATGTCCTCATTTCATTATCTGTCCCACAGTGAGAATCTTACCATCCATCTCAGGCACTTCATCTCCATCACCTCTAGCCTTCTCAACTGCTCTGCCTTTATTGACAGGTTTCTGTATGATTGCACCACTGTTTTGTACACCTTTTCATTTTCTTTGGCATTCTTCTGTCATTTATTACATCTGACACTCTGTGCCATTTGGCTGCAGCCCCTCTGATTTTTGCTTTGACCTCCTCATTCAGACTTCCTTCTCTTTAACCGCCCCTCCCAGATACTTAAAGCACTTAACCTGTTCCACTATTTTCCCTTCTATATCATTTCTTAGATTCTTCTAATTTCCCCATTTGCTGTCATTATAACTGTCTTACTTATACTCAGTTTCATTCCATGTGCCTTCAGTTTTGCATTCCACTCCCCTATTTTTGCTGACAATCTTGCACAGAGTCTGCCTGCAATGCCATAGCAACTTTGTTGGGTTGTCTCTTCTAACCTAATTGCTAATATAGTCCATCACCAGTATGAATACAGTAGGCTCAGAGCTGAACCTTGATGCACACCCACTCCCACTGGGAACACCTCTCTGAGACTGAGCACTGATCTTTTTTGAGTTATTGGGTCCTTGTACATAACTTGCACTAATTTTACCAATGTTTCTGGTACTTTGAACCACCACAAAACTGCCCAAATCTGCTTTCTTGGAACCTTGTCATAGGCTTTCTCCAAGTTTAGGAATGTACACTTGGACTCTTTCTTCATCTCTACCTTCTTCTTGACTATCTTTCTCACTAAAAACATTGCGTTAGTTGTGCTGCATCTTGATCTAAATCTGAACTGCTCATCTCCCATCTTACTTTCTACTATTCTGCGTATTTGTTTATCGATCACCCCTCCAGAACTTTCATGCAATGTGACAGGAGTTTTATATCTCTGTACTGCCCAGAGATGCTAATGCTCCCTTTGCTTATGAACACTAGCATGGACATGCTTATTTGCCAGTCATTTGGGATACACATTTTTCTCCATATTGCTCTAAGTACCCTCAGGAGCCATTTCTCCCCTATCTCACACAGCATCTTTACCATATGTGCTGTGACCATGGCTGAACCTGCTGCTTTTTCCGACTTCATTTTCCTTAGTGCTGTTATTATTTCTTCTATGGTGGGCTGTTACTCTTCTCTCATCATAGGCTGTGTCTGAGGTAGTACAGCTTCTGTGGGGTTTTCTTCATTCAAAAGCTGCTAGAAGTTTTCCATCCATCTGCCTTTGATGTACTGTGGAGTGGTGAGCAGTTTGTTGCTGACATCCCTTATAAGGGGGTGTCTGAATATCTTCTATATCCTTCTCTCTTTGCTTTGCAACCTGACATAGTTTCTTTGTGCCTCCTACTGAGTCACTTTCCAAAATCTGGTAGAGTGCCTCTGATGCCTTGTTCTTTGCTACTACAACTACTTTCTTAGCTTTTTTGTTAGCCAGCCAGTATTCCTTCCTAGCATGGTCCATCTTTTCTATCTCCCATAATTAATAACACATAAATGGAGTCTGGATATGAGGTGTTTTGCTTAGTCCATGGAATGTTCAATGCATGACCCTAGGCCATAGTCAACCCCATGATCCATGCTACATTGTCCTCTACTTAGTCACTAAAAACAAACAAAAAAAACCAAGATATAGCTGCCTATTTAGCAACTATCCATTCCAGATGCAGTTTTCTAACTCTTCACTTGACAGACACCTTAAATTACTCATTGACTTCACTGAACTATGCCCAGCACACTTTAATAAGTTATGTCTTCTGCAGAAGTAAGATTTCCAATGTTTGCTGTCATGCTTTAAAGTTTGAGACCGCACCTTTCTCTCCTCTTTGTATGTCACTCTTTTTTACTGACTTCTTTCATGAGAGGGACTTGCCTAAATCTCTGTGTAATGTGTGGCACATAGTTAAAATTGCTGCTCTGGGTTTTGTTTTGCTGTCAATTGACTGATTTCAGAGCTGACTAGTTATAATTTAACTAGATGGAACTACTGATTGTCATTTCAGAGTAAACACACATGAAAGACTGCAAGGAAGAACGCTGCCAGGAAGAACAAGGAATGCACTATACTTATTGCTTTTATGCAAAATGAAGAATGCATTGCACAGAATATTGACAGGCAGACCAAAGAGAGTGCTGTGTGGAATAATGCCAGGTAGAGTAGGGAATACAGTGTGAAGAATGCTCCTAGATAGAGTAAGAATTGATTTTTGCCTGCTTCGCCAGCTCTTCCCACATTTTTGGAGTGGTGCTAGGGCCTGGAAATTACATTAGTTACATAACTATTCTAATCTGTGGGATGTAAGGTATATGTGCACTTAGTTAAGATAAAAGATGTGACTGGATAATTATAGTTACTGGGAGTGGAAGATCAGCAACTTACCTTTACAAGGATTTTTTGGACACAGTGAAAAGCTCGAAAAGAATACAAGCCTAATGCATGAGTGCAAAGTAAAATAGTATAAAATGAGGGCATACTAACATTCACAATGCTGGCCTGAGTCCATATTTACAGATAATACAAACAATCTACGATGCAAACATTTTGCACATTGTTCTGTTCATTTACTGTAATTGTAAAAAAAATCATGTCACTAGAATTACAGAATGTACAACACTAAGCTAAACTATTGCAATGTTTAACAAATCACTGTTTAAGAGAGTAAAATAAATGAAAATACATTTTACAAGCTATCCTTCACTAGTGAAACTGCAACCATCTACTTAATTACATGCAGTAAAATCCCTTTTATCTGAGACTCAAGCAACTGGCACTATTAAGCAACCGGTATTTGATTGGCTCGTATGTCGGCATACGAGCCAATCAAAAATCTCAAACAGGAGTCACTTCTACTTAGTACAGTATACAAGCCAATCAAAAATCGCAAACCATATCTCAAGCAACTGGAACATACACTTAAGCGACATCTACCAGTCCCCACGGGTGCCAGTTAAATGAGACTTTACTGTAGTGTGAAATCAATTCCTTGTTACATTACCTCTGTCATAACTGAAAACTAGAATGAATATTTTACCATATGTCATCTTTTTTTAACCATTTCATTCAATATTTACAAGAACTGATACAAAACAGACAGGTGTTGACAATGCTTGCTCAAGTTTTGGTAAGTCAGCAGAGCCACGACTGTGCACCAGCTGTATTTTTCACAAGATGATATGCTCTCGCACTTCTAGTTCAAGTAATGTGTGATCACTACAAACAGCTGTTGTGGCACATTTGTTTTTGCCCTTGACTTTATCTCTGCTAAGTGTCAGTGACTGTAATTAGCACAGTAGCTATACAATGGAAGAGATGATGCAATGGTTCTTGGTTACTTACCAGACATTTATAACCTGTGAAACTATTTTGTCACCAAAAAGTGGGTGTGCCTTTGCAGCCACAAGGTATAATATGCAGCTGTTCGCATTCATTGCATAGCATTTTTTTGTCACAGTAATCACAATGACTAGCAGATGATGAATATTCCAATATGTCAGTTACACAGATGGTTAATGAGTGCAAATCAAAAGGATGTGCACAAACTGATTTAAATAAGGATAACTTAATAGCTGCCTTGTGTGCAGTCAGTGCTCATTTCACTGGATGTGGAGACAGCTCAGCAGAGATGGCAGGTGTGTACAGTGCAAATCATGGGAAGCTGCAGTGGTGGTAAAGAAACAGCATAGATTAGACCTGGAGACGGAATGGACAGAGACTGAAGCAGCTAAAAACATAAAACAGCTTAAAGCTGCTAACAGGGAGAAGGAGAGTGAAGAAAGAGAAAGCAGTGGCAGCATGAAAAGAAACTCATGGCTATTCACCAAACACATGAGAGTAATAGGTGTGAAAACGTGGCCCTAGAAACCAGTCTCAGTACTAAATTATTATCTCTATATATAATCAGATCCAGATTAAATAAGGTCAATGAGCAAGGTTTTTAACTCCTCTGCTCACTGGTTCAGTAGTAAATGCTAATTGTGTAATGTTTTGCTATGCTGTAGCAGTGTGTCCATCTAGAATGATTTATTATTTATTTATTTGTCTTTGTTGATTGGAAAAGTCCAACTGGGCAAAGCCCATTTTCAGTGGAGACCCAGGGAGAATAGCTTCAGTAGATGCATTTATGGTGTAAAACATTTTTTTATAAATATACATCATATAGATATTACATTACATAGGCACTTCTTAAGGTATCTTGGTACAAACAGACAATTGTTCTGTACTGACACTATTCAAAGGTAAAACAGGTGTTTCTTCACTGAAGACATTATGTATGATGTTAAATTCCAAGTATACAATATTTTGTGTGTAAACAGTTCATGTGCAATATATGTGACAAATGGACATTTAATATCAGTTATAAAATGTTTGTAAGGATGGTTATAGTATAGATGTTTGGAAATAGTTTGTTGTATAGAAGGGGATAGAGGTTCACAGTGGATAGGGATTATGAGTTGGCAAAGTTACCCAGGTGAGGGACATGTGCATAAACATGAGTGGCTGGGTGTAGCATTATTAAGGACTTGCAGGTGGAAAGTTAAATGGTCTGTTTTAAGTATGTTGGGAAGGTGTTCCGAAGATTAGATAATGTCTTAAACCCAGAGCAGAGACTTATAGAAAACAAAGTGGGAAACACAAAAGAGAACCAGACAAGAAATAAGCACTTTCAAAGTTAGGTAAGTGAATGCCAAGGTACCACTTTTGAAATGCTGGGAGACCTTTTGATTATGGAGAAAGCATTTAGTACTTAGTTTGACAAAATGATTATCTGATTTTCAGATTTGGAATAAGCTACAGCTGAACAAATAGGCAGAATGGATTGCCTCTCTTTACTGTGTAGTGCACAACTACAAAGGGGAGAGTTTACTTGGCAGTACATATGGGTATAATGGAAACCATGAGAGGCAGCTTGAACTATCTTCTCAAATTCAATAGGTAAAGCGGACATCACCAGTTCCAGTACATGCCATGATCCTTGGGTTTATGTCTTCAATGTACTGTTAAAATTTCTAAAAACACATAGAAATAAACAAAAGCCATGTAAGGGAGTTAGCAGGAGTAGCACCTTAAAGGAGTACTGTTAGATTTTATGAATATAAGACTGAAATTAATTCTGTTGTAAATATGCTGAAAGAAAAAGCTTGCTTAAATGCAGAAACAGAGTTTAGTAATATGTGATCAGCAATCATACTAAATGAACATGGTTTGGAAAATAAGGAACCTGCTGAATGGACATTATTTCCCTTACAGACTTAAAAACAGGATGTATGCAAGAGCAAAAATGCAAAATCTGCTTTTAAAGAATGGACAATGACACTGTGGCAATGTGTTTCCTCAAAAATATGTTTTTCTGCATGGAAAACAGGACATGTTTATCAGCATTGGCACAAGAACAGATGTTCGTATACAAAGATCCAAATAGAATACAGGATGTTCATACTGTCAGAAAAGCTGGTCTCTTACAATGTGTTTCCTCAAAAACATGTTTTTCTGCATGGACAACAGGTTACTGTTATCAGCATTGGCAAAAGAACAGATGTTCTTGTACAAAGATCCAAATAGAATACAGGATGTTCACACTGTCAGAAAAGCTGGTCTCTTACAAGACATTGTTAGACAAGGAAGCTTAGTATTGTTTCTACAGGATGAGCAATTCTCCAAAATAGAATATCAAGAGGAAATGTGTATGTTTATGCATGACTAAAAGTGTATATAAAGAGCTGTATAAATCCAGTTATGTTAGAGGTATGGTAGGGACTCATTTGTCCTGAGGTAAATGTTATATCTCTCACATCATCTGTACTATATGAGAAGTAAAGTTGGAACAGTACTTTTAAGCTGCAATGTTGTTCCGTTTGGTTTATTATAAAAAGTTATTTGTTACTGCTCTCTAAAGTTGATGCTGCAAAGTATATTCTCTCATCAGTGTATATTCTGCAAGTTTCTGTATGCAACAGACTGTGAATGCAAATATAACCAGACTTTGAATTTTAGCAGAATCCAGCCAGCAAGACTGAGTGTCATAAGAACACTTCAAATCCATCACACCAAGTAGTAAGCAGCTCAATATAATTTTTCAAGTACTGCACCCACAGACTCAAAAAACATGTTTAAAACATTATGGCATGATGTTTCCTACACTTTAACAGCACTCTGGGAATGTTTACAGGATTTTAAATATTTTTATATGTAATTCCAGACTCTGACCACCTGGAGGCTGGCATATTGACGTGGTTTGGATAAATCAGGTTGCCATTCAGTATCCCAGAAATCATTGTTTGGCTCAAAAATGTTACATCATGCAGGCCTCCGTTTGCCTAAAGTTCCTGTCATTTCATAGATGCTGCATGCGTACAAAGTACTGAGTATAATAGAACAGTGTAAGTAACATTCCCTGCTGCTGAATTTCTACTTAAAACAGAAACAGTGCAAATGCCACAGAACACACTCAAAGTGCTGTTTACTGCTGCCTTTTTTTCTAATTTAGTTTAAATGGCACTAATTTGTGAGACTATGAATTCCAGTCCATTTTCTTCTCCCCTCCCCCATAACACTTAACTTCCCTAGCTGTCAAAGTCCTGAGGGTAATTTGACCTGGTAATTCCATTGATTGGCAGATCTCAGCAGGGTGCTTGACTCATGTAATTTAATCTTTGCTCTAGCATTTCCTTTGTTAGAGGGGACTTTTTTTGCTGCACTATAGCCATGGCCTTACTTGACTGCATTCACATCCAGTAAGGTCTTGCACCAAGGAGCTAAAGAATAAAACATTTATATTATTAACCAGTTTAGATCTTTATTAATTTAAGTGTTAAGGTATCACTTCATGCTTCCACCTTGTTACAAATTGAGATTTACATGTGCAGAGTGTGTTGGTATGCAGTGTTTGCCTTCATATGTTTTTACTCCACTGGTTGGTTTGCAAAAAAAACCTTTTGCAGTGTCCCTGGATTTGTCTTTGTACATACAAACCACATTGCTGTATTTCCCCCTTCCTTTTTCTTGTGTCCAGAAGTCACTTATAACAAAGTACATTTTTTATTGATTTTTTTTTAAATAAAGGACATCAAGTTTAATTTACCTTGAATCAGATAATGGATGCCACTGCAAAGAATCACTTTTGAAATATTTGTGCATGGACAAAATCCCTTACTAAATCTATTTGCCAGCCTCCAGTTCAATTGGTGCTATGGCTTTAACATACTGGTGTGTTTGCTCATGCCTTCCAAATATCTCCACCATTACATACCAGTTTTGCAGTGTAGTAACCACCCGACATGCCAATACACATTTAACCATCAATATGCAGCTACTATGTGAGTATATGAATTCATTTTCAGACTTAAGGTGTGGAAGCTGCACTGAATAATTCTAGGTGCTTGTTCAGATTTCACATGGTGCTTGCTTAGAGCTACTCTCATGTTAAGCCACTATGAATATGCTGCACTGCCACCTCTGATACCAGGGTAATGTTTTAATCTTGCTATTCCCGCACTGCACACTAGCAGTATCTGGTGCAAATACAACAGAGAAGTATGCAAGCGATACACCACCTAAGCATCATTTGCCATGCAGAATGTACAAGTATGCATACCAAATTTCTGTGTTTCCAAACATCAGTGTTACTACACTACTACTGAATAAAATGAACATATTAAAATGTAACATGACCTGTTACCAGATGTAATTAAGATTTTTTTTCTGTATAAACAAATTTCCATGATTCTCTGGCTGTTTGGTTTGATTCACTTTACTGGCTACCTGTAGAGGTTTGCTCTTTCTTAGCAAGTTGCAGTAAATATTTTGTTATCCTGTTGTTTACCTGGTTAGTTTGACTGGGCACACTATGAATGTTTCCAACGGCATCCCGGGGTAAAAGCTCAAAATGGTGCCATCTCAATGGTCTGACCTTGTACTGTAGTCCGTTAACTGCAGCCTTGAATATCTTGCATAAGGCAGATGTGAATTATCCATTGCAATGTCCAATTCAGTGTTTCATCTACAGATTGTGTGCCTACTGCCTTTGACAAATGCATTGCCTAGGTTACAGTAAAAAAATAACATTGCAATAGGGAATGGATGGCAAACCAAAGAAACTAAGACAGTCACGACTACAGCACACAACATTAGAATACAACTTACGATTTCCTATCCATCTAAAGGTTGCAGTAGTAGAACCCACAGCCATATGCATAAAAAGCAAATATACTCACCAATGTCCTGCTACCACTGCTTTCAAGTACTGTAGCACAATCACTGATGACCATCTGCTAAACAAAACAATTACACATTGAAAACAAATTTCACATCAAGACAGTGACAAAAATAATGTCAATGCAAATACAATCAGAAGGAATTCAGAAGAAACTGCACAACCTACAAGCTCTGTAGAGAATACAGAAACATCGGATTTGTGACATTACAATGACATGGTTTAAAGCCACAGAATGTACTCTGTCAGTGCAAAACTAAATTGCCTTGCAGACATGTAGACCATGAGGCACAAGAGAATGGGACACAAGGTGGAAATGTGTCTCAGTCTTGATTCGCAGCAAGTTTGTTTGTGTCTTTCAGCTTTTCCCGGTTAGGAGTCGCCACAGCGGAACTCCGGTCTGCTAATGATTGGTAGTGGATTTTTACATACCGGATTACCAGCCCTGATGCACAACCTTCAACGAAGGCACGCCCCATTCACGTATGCCTCCACACAGAAGACGCTCTAACTGAGAATCGGACAGGACAACATCTTGCTATGAGGCGACAATGCTACCGCAGCACCACCACCGCAGTTATTCTTCAATATTTTTCAAACTGAATGACACCCAGGCATTTACCCACATGCAAATAACTGGAGAGTGTCTCTTACCATATCTGAGCAAGCTACAGGTCATCATCTGTGGCACAAGAAATCACAGCTCAATATAGGAATGAATGCTGATTATCATCTGCTGTTAAAATCAAGTAAAAACACTAACACCCTATGCAAAAACTCAGAATAAGTTTTGCAAGGATCTGCCAATGCACACATGATAATATGCTGATTATTAGTCAGAGAAAATCAAATGTAATGTTCTTTGGCACCCCATAATAGCTTGCTAAAACTCTGCACCTGACAATAACTGACACATCAGGCAATATGCTGCCTGTACTAACAGAGCAAAAAATATCCAGGATCGCATTGGACCCTACTCTCTTATAACAAACCATACAGACAATATTAGCGGATCCTTAAATAACTAAATTTATGCTACAAGCTCTCATACCTTCTCGCCTCCAGCATGTGCACAACCAAAGCTATAAACATACTTATCCCAAAAACTGAGCATGGTCTCCCTTTAATAGCTCTTCACTCTACCACAAATACAAATAACACTTGTACTGTTACTTTTACAAAGATCTGTAGATTTGAATTACTTGCAGAACCAAATATGCATCTTTGCTATTTCCTCCAATGCTTAAAGTAGCTACCCATCAATGAAAGAACAACCTTTCTACTTGGTTCAAAAATATAGAAATTATTAAAATGGGACTTTGTCTACCTCTAAAATCCAAACTACATATTAACCAAACTCTTATCTGAGAGACATTCAGGAAGATGGCTTAATACTTATCAGACCATGTTTCAAGACAACCATGGGAAAACATGCATTCTCAAAGCTGGATTCAGCAGGTTGGTATAAACCCCAGGAGTAGCTATGGAGCAAAGCAATCTGGAAGCATTCAAAACTAAATTAATAGAACTGCTGTGGGATACCAGATGCCTGTGCTATTGTGACAATGGCTGGTCAGTTCTTGATGTTGGAGTGAATGGCTAGCCATTGCATACCATGCCTATGCCAAAACACACCTGCACTATGACTGTAGCATTGATATATGTATGGTAAATAAAGCCATCCTGAGGGAAAGCACTTTGGATGACATTATCATTATGCTGAATGGTGCTACTGTTTTTAGCAAAATAGATGTGAAGGCAGGTTACTACCAAATGGAGGTGAATCCTAAGAAGAGAATAACAAATACATTTTTAATCACAAAGGTCTTAGAAGATACAGGAGTTTAATTTGGGTTGTATGATTGGTTGAAGAAATTTTCAGATGTATAATATACTTTATCCCAGGCATTCTGAATGTAACATTTTATTTGACGATGCAGCCTATGGCAAAACACAGAAACAATGATTCTATAAGCCAAGTTTTAGCAATATGGAAATAATTTTTAAACTGAAATGCAAATTTAATACATAATTTCTCAAGTTTTATGGTTATATATATTCAAGGAAGGAAGGGTCACCAAATCTAAATAAAGTTAAGGCAATATACAACATGTCACCATACTGAAACGCAAAAGTAGTAAGATGTTTTCCAGGCATGGTAAATTACAATCCCTTGTATGGGTAGCTCTTTAAATGATAACTGCCTTTCTAAGGGTTTTAAGATTAGCAATTTAAAAAGTGTTAGTATGCCATGGTGGTACGGCGGTAGCATTGTTACCTCACAGCTTGGGAGTGCCTTCTGTGTGGAGTCTGCATGTCCTCTCCGCAGTTGGGTAGCGTTCGAAAGATATGCGTGTGTAAATCGGTGTGCCTTCATTGAAGGTTGGGTGTCGAGCTGGTACCTCGGCATTTTGTAAAAATCTACTGCCAATCATTAGCGGACCGGAGTTCCGCTGTGGTGACCCCTTACCGGGAAAAAGCTGAAAGACAAACAACAACATGTAAATAAAAAGTGTTAATATGGTGCATTTTATTTTTTATGAACAGGAGTTTCTTACTTTACTGATCACTCTCTCATACACACACACAGGCACTTCAAAAGTCATACACATGCTTTCCATGCATTCCTTTACTGTTCGCGCTCTGACACACATGCAGGCACTTCACAAGTCATACACACACACTCCATGCATTCCTTTACTGATCGCTCTCTCATACACACATGCAGGCACTTTTACATTCATACACACACTCTCCATGCATAGCTTTACTGTTCACTCTCTCACACACATGCAGGCACTTTTACATTCATACACACACTCTCCATGCATTCCCTTACTGTTCGCTCTGTCATATACACATGCAGGCACTCCTACATTCATACACACACACTTCATTCTTTCCCCACACACTTGCAATCACTGCCCAAACAACACAAGAATCAAACCACTACCCTTATGTCTGCAGAGAGATATATTTTAGATAAAAAAAATTTGTAGGTGGCAAATAACCGATGGGAGAAGCTCAGCAACACAATCGAGTGTTTGTCGGTGTGAGCATGCAATTACGCTCTAACAAGCCATTACTTTACACTCATTAAGCTGTTTAGCGAGTATAAAATAAGAAAAAAAAAAGTAAACAGCTAAGCGAGTGTAAAATAATGGCTTGGAAGTTCATAATCGCACAGTCATGCACACACAAAACTTCAGACATCGCAGGGCCATAAAGAAAAACAGTTGCTATTGGCAACCAAGACCACATGGAACAGCTAGCAAAGGAATGCCACAGAAAAGGAAATTACATAAAAAAAAGAAGTACAGGGCATTAAAGAAGTAAAACAGTGCCAATTTGCAAATTGAAGTGGGACTAATGCATCAGACAACGGACAGCAAGTTTTTTCATTACACCTTCTCAGTGAACACATTACAAGACGGCACAACCACTATCCATATTGAACAGGAAATCTTTAAGCTAGTCAGTGGTACTGCTCTTTAGGAAAGTTAGAGAAAATAACTTTGGGAAGAAGACAATTTTATAGTAATAATTGCCACTGGCAACCAACACCATGCAGAACAGCTGGAATGCTGCAGCAAAGGCAAATAAATATAAAAAAGTACAGTACTAAAGTGCCACAGTTCAATACCAAGTACATACATGTATCCACAACAGTTGTTTGGTCAGCCGGACCCAAACAAGCAATGTTTAAACATTTTTGAATGCACGTGTGAACTTATGCAGCACATCGACCGAAAAGCCAGGAGAAATTAAGCTGCCACATTAAAGAGATACTGATACTTTGCTGTCTTGAAACATCAGTTATTTCAGATTATCTTAAGGGTCTGTACCTTATCCTGGTAGAGTGCATAGAAATGATTGCTTAGAGGATTACTTCATCAAACATCGTTATTGTTAAAATTGTGTCTGTTAGACAGGAGCATTATATTCCTGGGCAGTCCATCGCAGCTATGACTATGGAATGGTCACCTTTTCACGTGCCATCGGTCAGGGTTAATTTGTCTTGAAAAATAGGACAAGGAGTAAAGCAGGTAGTAATTTTGTTGCTATCTTGGTAGATGTCCTAAAGGGAAATTAATTTGATGATACAATACCTTGTGTACATGCAGTTACATGCAGCCAGGCAAGAAAGAGGAGAATGCATAATGTGGAGATCCAGTCAGTATCCACACAGTTAATAGGAGCTGGTGATGTGGTTATTTCAGCAATCCTGAACCAGAACTATATGTCTCAAAAGGTACTGGACGTCTAATGAAGGACTACTTCAAGGGAAGGTGAAGGATAGTTGTTAACATTAAAGTAAAATTTGAGCCACAGTTTTTAAATGTAGTTAGAATTCCTATGGGGAATTAAAAAGAGATAGAGAGAGAGAAAGAGAGGGAGAGAGAGAGAGAGAGACAGTTGTGACAGGTACAGCTCTTGGATCCCACTGCAAAAAATCTGATAGATGTAGCCAAGGAAGCTTCTGACTTTCTAAAGCAGACAGACTAAGAATGCAGAAGTGAAGAGTTATTGTAAAGATAATTGACCCCTGGATTGGATCTAGCAGAAAAAGTGCTGTCTAAACAATCTGGAGATGTATTTATCTTTAATGAATATTGATACACAACCTCACTTAGTTTCACGCCTTCAGTTTGTGATCTGAATCTATGGAAGAATTGGCAACACCATTGGGTACTCTTTTCAATCATACTCCAAGCACCGGTTTCATCCCAGCTGAATGGAAAAAGGCTACCGTTATACGCTTGCACAAAAGTGGTACTTCCACTGACCCTGGGAACTATAGATCTATTAGTCTGATGAGCCTTATCTGCATGGCCATGGAGCGTATCATCATGGACCTTATCAACAAAGATATGGGTAATCTCGAAACACTTGACCCTAATCAATTTGGATTTGTCAAAGGGAGATCATGCTTGTTAAACATAGTAGACTTCTTCGAGACAGTCACCAAGGCCCTTGATGAGGGGAAATCTGTGCATACAGCCTACCTAGACTTATCCAAGGCTTTTGACACTATCCCCCACTCAAGCATCATTGACAAACTCACCCAACTAGGTATCAAGGAGTAGTATTGCTGAAATTAAATTCATCCTCAAGTCTTGGTGACTTAGACCATGGCTATAAATTGCCTCCTAGAAAACAACAAAGTGTAAAGACTACTCATCTTCTCTTTGTCGATGATTTAAGACTGTATAGCTCATCAGATGAGGAACTGAAAGTACAACTGCTTGTTGTCAAAACCTTTTCAGATGATATAAGAATGTCATTTGGTTTTAATAGATGTGCAAAAGCAACCTTTAAAGCAGGAAAACTGCAACAGCAGGAAAACATCAGTTTGGGACAAGAATCTAATATAAAAGAACTTGAGCAAGAAGGAGTGTATAAATATTTGGGAATTGATGAAGGATCAACAATAAAATGCAAACAAATGCAAATAAAACTTAGTAAGGAATACTTCAGAAAACTTAAATTAATCATGAAAACAGCAGTGATATCTAGGAACAAAATCCAAGCTATAAACCAATTTGCTCTTCCTGTCCTAACTTACAGTTTTGGAGTGATTGACTGGCCCCAGAACATGTTGGATAGATTAGATAGGAAAACAAGAAGGATGCTTCATGCTCACCAAATGATTTATAAAAATCAGTGCATACCAAGATTATATATTCCCCATTCCGAAGGAAGGACATGCCTCCTTCAAACTGATTAAATGTATAGATCTGCAATCGTGGGACTCCACACATAACTGCTGACCTCACAAGACCCAAATGTAGTGAAAGTTTTGAAACATGAGGAGAATAAATCTAAGATGACTTCTCTGCTTAATCTAGCAGAAGCATATTGGCATCAAGCAGGAATGGAAATCAAACCAGAAGTAGATAAAAAGCAGGCAGCAACTGAATGTGCCAAAAAACAAAAGAAAGAATATAAGATGAAGGATGAGATGAGAAGGCAAGAAATGTGGAAAATGCATAAATATAGTTGCAAGTATAGAAAACTTCTGGAAGAATATCATATTGATCATGAACACACTGCAGGAATGGTTAAGGAGAGGCAAATTCAAACCAAGAGATGAAAAGTTAATATTGGTGGCTAAACTTCATACGTTACTAATTTCCCCTTCGTCTTGTATTGTTAATGCAACAATTATCCATGGGATTCCTGAAGCTTGTGCCAGGCACAGGTGTAGCGTAGGCGGAATAATGCCAAATATGGCCGGTGAGCAATTCAGATATGATCCAATACCATGTGCACTACCGGCATACGCCAGAACTACGCAGCCCTCGGCATAGGTATGCTAATCACCCCATGCGCAGTGTCACACCATGCAAATGAAGGCAGATAGTATTCATGAAGTGGTGCAGGTGTAGCGTAAGCCCACGGAAATGTAAACCAAAAAACACGGTTTAAATTTTCCCAAACAGAACATCGGCGCTATGGAAGCGGACCAGGCTCATGTATTACAAAGTGAACATATGCCAATGGTGAAATACACAGTCAATGGCATAAGAAAAGATGCACAACACCTAAAAAACAACATTTAATGATGTCATGTCCACAGTAATGCACACTACAACTGCAGGGCATGTGTGCGCAAACTGGAACATAAAGAAATTATATAAAAATGTCATAAAATCGCAGTGTAATACAAATCAGGTTTACACCATAATACACAATGGTAGGCATGGAACACCACAACCAAGGTGCAAGGGTTGCTAAGGGCCTGCGACAGTGTTCGGCGCGATAACTATGAATTAGTAGTCAATGCCATGCAAATTAGGCAGATAATACTGAATCGCAAATGTCCCGCCGGATGAAGGTTGTACCATATGGCACAGTGCTATAACACTGAGGAGTGGCTCAGAGGAGATACATGACATCAGCAGAGGGGTGTGCCACCGTAGCAGTAAGCACATTGGAGCAATGCAAATCTGGCCTGGCCATTGCTAAGCAAAGCTGCAGGACAGGGGTGGGGAGGAAGGTATAGAATCGTTTAGCTGAGAGCACACATGGTGCCCAAAAGCACATGTGTACGGGGATGAAAACGTGCCTGAAACCCAGTAAGCAGATGCACGCACCGCGAACAATAGCACAAACAGGAAGGTCAGGGGAAGAAAAGAAGGAAATGCCGAAGTAGGGTAATTGGAGTACTAATGAGCAATCACCACCAATCAACTCACGGCGGCCGGTCGACAGCAGCTGACAAGTCTGCTCGCAGAAACCTGCAAAACAGGATAGGGGAGGCATTGGAATGCAAGGAAAGGAGGGGAGGCATTGGATTGCAAAGATAGGAGATCTGTCATAGCAGAGCAAAGCAAACCGACAGTAGACCGGCAATAGCACACATTACGCAAGATACGCCAGGTCTAGGAAAGTACAAATGAAAGCAGGCTGCTGGATGCATGCCAGAAAATGCTAGGTGGAACGTGCAGAAATGTAAAGGGAAGGTCAAGAGGTAATCCACGGCAGCCATATGTAATTCAACACCATAGGCACCACAATAGTAGTTCCGGTAGTAGAACACATAAGATACCCTGTATCTATGATCGTACATACACACCCTATGACATCATCGGTGTTCACAGCACAATAGTATAAAGCGTGAAAGCACCCTACATACACCTGTGTATTCCCAAACACTGCACCATAGGTGTAAACACACGGGGAACTTTTAAAATGTACATGTTGGGAGCTGCCATAGCTGTGATTCATCAGCATGTGTTAGAGACTGATGGTAAGGAAACAAACGATGAGTGCACCATGGACTGTGAAGTAGACTCCAATAAAACTCCAATAAAAACTCCAGGTAAACGAATGCCCACATTTATTGTTAAAAAACAAAAAAATAAACAGACTGCAGAAGAGTAAGCGCTTTCGCGTTGTTATACAATGCTTCATCAGACATATTTGCAGTTAAAAACACTCCTCCTTAAATACAGGTGCATGATGACATCACAAATGCATTTAAGAAAACAAACCAATAATAAAACCACAAAATTCCTAAAAGTCATAAAACTTAATATAAAACTTAATGTTTAAGTGGTCTAGCAGCCAAAAATGGCTTGATGGTGAACCTATCATTAAGCCCAAATCTGTGGGCTTGTAGTTTCATTATCCATTTACCCTCCCTCTCCTCAGTCCGATTCCTAACGTTACCTAATCTACCACTTTTGGTGACCAATTCCAGAACCTGAAACTTGAAACTATGTGTGCTACCTTGATCCACTATATGTTTCGCCAATGCATTCGTAACATTGCCTTTGTCAATTGCATAGATGTGTTCCCTAATGCGTTCACGTAACGATCTAGTTGTCATGCCCACATAAAAAATCTTGCAGAGTTGGCACTCAGCAACATACACCAAATTGACGGACTTACAACTGGCATAGTGTCTAAATGTATATGTCCTCTTAGTTTCAGGGTGTATAAAACTATTGGAGTTTGAAATGTATTTGCATTGGTTGCAGGTATGACAGGCAAATGTGCCAGACTTGTGAATCGTGTGAACTTTGGGATAAATCCTGTCATAACAGAGTAACCTGTTAAGTGAAAGCATATTCCTATATGCCACCCGAGGTCTCTCATCAACCAAAGATCTAATCTTTTCATCCACCATTAAAAGGCCCCAGTGCTTGTTGAAAACGTCCAAGACATATCTATTCCTATTTGTATATGGAATGACAATCCTATTGACACTAGCCATATTCCTGGTCTTAGGTAGATTAGAATGGACATAGGGTCCATTGATTAAAGGAGCTCCCTCATCAGACCTACAACGATCACCTGTAGGGTGACTGATGGTGTTGTGGAAGATGATACCAACAACCACCGCAGGCCCCGGAGGAGGAGGAGAAGAGTGTTCAGACCAAGGGTAACCTACCAGGGGCTACATGATCTGGAGATAGTAGAGCGTTGCAGGGTGGACAGGGATATCTTACAGCAAATAGTGGAGCTGTGCCGGCCACGCCTGAGAACCAGAAACAACAGAGGGGAACCCATCCCAGTGGACACTAAGGTATGTGTAAGCTTGCAAATACTAGCCACATGTACCTTTCAAAGGCCAACTGGAGATATAATGGGGATCTCACAGGCATCAGCATCCAGGGTACTACACCAGTTCCTGGATGCCATGTTACCACATGCCAATGAGCATATATACTTCCCCCGCACTCTGGAGGAGTTGGCCAGCAATATCCGTCACTTCCACCATGTGGCACACTACCTGGAGGTACTGGGTGCGATAGCCTGCACACACATACAAATCAAGTCACCACCCGGTGAGCATGGTAGGGATACATAAACCACAAGGGATTCCACTTCATCAACTGCCAGGTCGTGTACAATGCCCAGGGCATTATCATGGATGTGTGTGCTGGCAGCCCTGGAAGCTACCATGACTCCCATATCTGGCATGCCTCACAGCTGTATCAGGTATTTGTCAGGGGGGACATCCCATATGGCCACCTTATGGGGGATGCTGGCTATGCACTGGAGCCATGGATGATGACTCCGATCAGAAATGCACACACACCCATGCAAGAACGCCATAATGAGGCACACGCACAAACCAGAATCATCATAGAGCGTGTGTATGGGATGCTGAAATCACGGTTCCGGTGCTTGGACACATCTGGTGGAGCTTTGCAGTACTCTCCAGGCATGTGTGCCCACATCGTCATAGTATGTGCCATGCTACATAATATGATCCTGCGGAAACAGCTGCAGCAGGGACAAAATGGTGAAGGCCCTCATAGCCCACCGCAATTGCCAAGGCCATCACAGGCACAGAGGGGATCAGACCATGAACACACTGTGCCCAATATGCCTACGCCTTGGCAAAGAGGGAATGTATAGCACATACTCTGACAGTGTAGGCCCCTATGGACTGACACACCACTCCACCTGCACACACAGTAAAATGGATGGCACACAAACACGACAACCTGTAAATTGTAATGTATAGGTGGCCCACTGTGTGAATCCTACATAGGCAGCCCTCAAACATTGTACACACAACAGCTATTGGAAAACGGAATGTCAGCACCTGAACAGTACATGCGCCTATCAGCATATGGTGGTGCTGTGTGTATAGGTTCCCAGGTACATCGGTAGGTACACAGCCGATTGTCAGAGGCCATACACCAAATGGGGCAAACAGTGTCCGCTGTCACCACAACATCGAGTAACCAACTGTCGCTTAGTGGAGCAGAGGCAATCGCGGGAGCACGTGTGTAAGCACTGTTCTGCACACACTCAGCACGGGGTCCCTGCTGCGTTAATGAGGGGCTCCACACAATATAATCATGGATGTTGTGTCAAGGCATGGGGTGTACCCATGACAGGTATTCGTCACCCCAGCATGCTCCACCTACAGTCGTTTGAAGGTGTATCACATTATCATGTGTGGCTCACTGTGATATACATACACAATGCCGGAGCACATCTAGTAAACATCACATGGACATACCATTAACTGGACTCATCAATATGTAAACTAACTGAGTTACCCATGTGAGTGCAGTATGGAGTAACAGCCGTAGTATACTCCACGTACAAAACGACATAACACGTGTACAAATCCCAGATGGCTATGTGTTAAATGCAGTGACCATCGTGCATGTTCCCGGTTTCACGTCCTGCAAGGGATGTAATGTAATCCCGAAGGCACGAGTAATGCATGTTGGATGCAGGTCATCAGATCATATGTGTAGCACCCGTTAGAGGGGATATGCATTGCCCACTGCTGGTAAGTGACGTTTATATATGACAATATGGATATGCGCGAAACAGGGATAAGCTTCGCCGAATATCGCGCAGATCATGGTCAGTGATATCCAGAACAGGTAAAACTAGCATTATTCACCCCTGTACTAATAGCGCCTGCTCTGAAGGGTAAAACGACCACTGCCAGGAGTGGAACACACAATCATGTATAGAATCACCTAACACTATTGCTAGCCAAGATGTACCTATGGTAGGGTTGCCACCTCTTCAAATGACCAATGTGGGACATACGTCAGATGTCTGCAGGCCGACACATACACCCGGCCAGTAAGAAATGCAGAACTTCACTATTTTGCCTAGATAAAAACTCCTTCTTGTAATGTTTACTTACTTATTCTGTTTCTATAACATATAGGAGGTTCAGATACAGAATAACTGTTTTATGCAACTATTACATAAACTATAGGAAATAAGTATGTTCTAAAATCTCAGGACATTTGTCATGTTTACAAATATTTTGCAGGACACAACTGCCCAAAGAGAGACTGTCCCTCGCAGAGTGGGACAGCTGGTAACCCTAACCTATGGCAGGTGTGTAATGTGACAGGTACAGACACAAACGTGTGGAGTCCAGGAAACAGTATACACCAGCAAGTACACAATGAAAGATGTAGCTTGCCTGTCACTTTCCCCGTCAGATACACACACACACACACACATATATGTATATATATATATATATATATATATATATATAGATATATATATATATATATATATATGTACACATATATACATATATATAATACAGATAGAAAGGGCGATAGAGTGATATATGTTGATATATACAGATTCAGCGATATCTGCAAATATATATAGATAGGTCAACGACATGCATAACACCTTGGAGGTACAAATAAATAGGATACCGCCAACTATGGAATGTGTAACATACCGACATGCGTAACCACGAGGCAGAAAGACCGAAAGAACACAGTACCGGAACAGTACAACCACGAGTAATAGTATGATGATATGAAGGGACATTTAGTTACCACTGCCGGTGTTGCGGTCCACGTAGGTACTATGTTCAACTGTGTTTGTGAGTGCCGTAGTCTGTGTATGTGTGTGTTGAGGGTGCCATGTGCGTCTCCGTGTGACTGTAATGTGTGTGTGTGTGTCCACATCATGTGCCTGTTAGTGCCAACTCAGAGGTAGATCATTACAGTAGGTGTGGGTATAGCTAGCCGTAGGCATACGGTTACCACCTATCCCACATTAGGAGGGACAGCCCCTCCCTGGGCAAGTGTGTCCTGACATAAAACATTACAAAGGGCAAATGTCTGGGATTGTAGGATATTAATATGTCCCATATATAATGTAATAGTTGCATTAAATAGTTATGCCTGTATGTAAGAAACGTAAATGTTACATGCAATATGATAAGTATCCAAAGTCCCACAACAATAGGTATGTATTGAGGATAAAAGTATGTGCTAAGCTGTGTACTGACCATGGCTATGTTTTGGCCTGTAAACACCGCTGTGTGTCCCGCAAGTGTCCAACAATGGCCATATGAAAAGGTGGCAACCCATGGCAAAGAGGTTCTGTTACCAACACAACGCAATGACTGCAAATATCTGGGACAGAAATACATGGGATAGCTGTCATTTAGACATATCCCTTTACATATCGCTGCAATTCCGGAGGTATGGAAGTATCAACCTCACCTGCATACTATATAGAAACCAATTAACAATGGCCCAATGTACAATCCCATAACATACGTCTACTAACTAATAGCTTTTTAATTAGGGATGGAGCCCACACACACACATATATATATATATATATATATATATATATATATATATATATATGGAATATGTAGAAATGCAAGCCCCACAAACCTGTATATGCTACGTACACCCACCGACATCCCCCACACTAGAAACTATAGCAATACAGACTGTAATAACAGCACAAACATCCAGTCAGTCAATTACATCTGCAGAACCGTCAACATACCTTGTGAGAGACACAATTAAAGGTGCCATGCAAAATTGCAGCCGTTGTATAATGGAACAAACGGCAATGTTACAGGTTTTGTTTGCAATAGTCCGTTATCAGATGTTGGGATGACAGGTGCACCCACATGTGGAACCACATACTTTAGCTGTCACACACAATCCATGGGGGACATGAATCCAAAGTATACTTGTCTCTATGCATGGCAGTTGCAATTACACATAACAAAACACAATACAGGCTGTCTCCCCGAAGGTAGGGCAAATGGGCAACGCCCAAGTGGAGAATTCAATTATACCCCACTGTTGCCACATAATTGGTGAATGGAGTAGCTGCACAGCTGATATGCAAGTAATTAGTCACTCAGGAACACCAATTGGCAGGAGGAAACCACATGTTACAGGTATCGACGTATATAAGGATGACTTGCCAGACATTCAAACCGTATGCTCATACAAAATACCTGTTTAAGCAGTGTGAGAGAGATAGAGACGAAAGTCCGTAACGATAACAAGGTATGTAGAACACTCGGTATGTAAGTTTATGTATAGCATGTTTTTTATTAATTATTTACTGTATGTATAGCCTGGTTTGCATTAATTAAAAGTGTCTGCAATGCATAAAGTGGGAAAAGGTATTTATGTAGTGATGTCTTGCTGAGCATACTAACGCTCATAGAAACTGTGCATCCAGCAGTGGGCCACAAGGTACACATCACCACAGACACCACAAGGGATGCTACATGAGGGCTTTAAACAGAACAATTCCATACAACCCACAGTCAGTGGTAGGGTATGTCCAACAAGTACGTGCCATAGCAGGGGATAGTATATGTTGATATACTGTCACAGTAGGCATGTGTATGGGCATATAACGACAATGACATGTCTAAGGTGGTCCTGCTGTGCAAATATGCTTTGCATTATGGGATACTATGTGAAATATGTGTAATGTATAGTATTGTAGGTAGATATGTCAGATATTCTATGCAGCATAACAGGCATATCATGCATGCCAAAGGTATTGTTTATTGGCATGTACAATAACAGGATACATATGGCTTGTAGGCATGGGACATTGTAATAGCATGATAGCTAATCTAAATGGAAGGGCTACCAAGTAACCATGCACAAAGGACATGTAATAGCTTCACAGGTTCATAGTGGGGTACTATGCAGTCTGGTAAATCTATGTGTAAGCACAACTGCAGTGGTCACATCAGTGGCACCTCTCTAGGGTAGTGTCCTGTGAACAGCAGAGCCATGTGTTACCTGCACCTCTGCACAGTACAGCCACTGCAGTGATCCCTGGTGTACATGTGTCTCCCAACCACCAAGGGAGGTATCATATGAACAGTGTTACTGAGTGTCCCTGCGTGATGTACATTGGACTCATGTTCCAAAGCATGGTGAGTGGCCAGTTTGGGAATGTAACCCTCAAGCACATCCCACTCATTGTTGTGTGTATGCACATATCCATGAGCATGTTGCTCACAGTGGCTTTTGCTGATGTCGCGTATGTGGAGTATATCCATTAATATTGTTGTGGACATGGGTCCTGTCTGTTCAGCAGAGGTCAACTCTGAGTGTGTAGTATGCAAATGTGTACAGACGTGGTGTCCGTAGTTCAGCCGCATACTTTAACTGTCAAAGCTCAATAAACGTCATGGTGTGTTAATGTTGTGGTATGTAAAGTTGTAGCTGTTGTGTAAGGTACACCCTAAATGGGGTGGTGTACCCTTGAATGTGTGTAGAAGTCTTGAGTTCAGAGATACAATGGGTGCCTATGTACCAGCTACACACCCAGTACAGATAAGTGTGGCCACGTAGAAGGATATCCATGCCACAGTGGCAATACGGTAACCACAGGAGTGGGTGCGACATACGTGTGTACTACAAACATGTACAATGTGACATATATGTAGGGGACTACCACCTATGTGATAGTCAGTGGGTGAATGGTGTAATGCAAAGGTGATGTTCATGCACCTTGTGTAATGCAGCTTGAGGCCATGATATTCATATCAGGTATCTGTCACAGTGACACCCATATGGATGGAGTCAGTATCAGCTGGTGGATCAATCATGGTGCTTTGTATGCAGGGGTTTGTAAAGCTAGGCAGGCAACGTCCCTCTGTGCTAGCCTGTACCTCAGGGAAGCATATACTGAGCATGAGGGGCCCTATGACTGAGGACTGTGGTATACCAAATTTAACTGAAATGCAGTTGGTACTATGGTATGCTGCCCTCATTGTGTGTGTCCTGTCCATGAGCTACATTGCATAACATCCTGAGACATAGGGTATGATGTGCAGGTGGATGTGTATGTTGTCAATACCAGAATGGAGAACGGTGATGAAAGGCAATGAGAGGATAATGTAGGATGTGTGGACTCCCGTACCATCATCAACTACCCTGGTAACTGTATGAAAGGAGTCCACCAGGTGTAATGGCCATGCTCTGGCCCTAACATGTCCAACCCGGGTGGCATGAAAGGACCGGAGCCCAACAATGTCTCTGTGAATTACGTCCTTGATGATGTGCCCCATAGCCGTGCAGAACACATCGGGTGTGTAGGACTATAGTCCCACCTGTGCATTGTGGTGCCACCTGTGTGGAGTGTGATAAATGTTGCTGTGTGCCATTCAGGGGCCACAATGTCTGATACAAGGCTATTACTGAATATGGTGGCCTAGTGGGGAGACATGTCATTCAGAGGTTTGTGGACATCACAGCCTGGGACTTTGGAAGGTGACATGGGGCCAGTGTCCCAGGACATATAGAGTGCAGGTTAGTACTGTGTAGGTGTGACCGCAGGGACACCATAATGTTCCTGCATGGATTGTGGCCCTGTAGTGAGTGAGAGGGTGTAATGTTAACATGGAATCCATCTGCCAGCATGTTGCCAACATCACCTGGGTCTGTAATTTTCCTGAGTGACTGTTGTATGTGTGAGCAGATGTGGGTGTTGCCATTGACTACTGACAAACCACCATAATGCCTTGTGGTACACCCCGGAATGTGTCGCAGTAATGTTTACGTAGCTAGTCTTGGAGTATGTGATGAGGGATCTCATGGCCCCACCGAGGCTGACCAGTGAGCTACCCCATCCATGGGATTGTACACCACTGTGCAACAGCCTCCACCTGTTGTTGTACATTATGTCCATGGAACATGACCACCAGAGTGGCGTCTGTTATCTGGTGTGTACCATCATGGCTCTGTGTGGAATAGCATGATCCATGCAGTCGTGTACGTGCTAATGAAGTGCACTGAGGTATGTTTCAGCATTTGTATGTGCATTATCCATCTGCACGGGTGTCATGACGTTTACAACCGCTGTCATAAGACGTCTGTAGTAGGTGTTGTAGTACTCATGTACTGTGTATGCCGTGAAGGGTGTGGTGCCGAGATGTGGCTAACAAGGTTGATTAGCATATGTTCGGAATCCACCAATGAGGGAATAACCCCAGGTGTGGAACACCAGTCACATGTTGGTAGTGTTCATGTCAAGGTTAATGTTGGTCTTGGAGGTGGTGTGTATGGGTTGATCCAGCCGAGTGGAGGTTATGACTCATGGATGTGTTGGTACATGAGTGGCTATCCCAGTTAAGTGTGGGGTGGTGTCAGTCACACATCAGTAGTAGCTGTCTGAGCCATACTGTCCAGTACACCAACAAATGAGGTCTGGTAACCGTGGGGTATGTTGTTGAATCTGTAGCATGTTACAATGTGTATAGCGGTTCCAGACACAGTTAGTTGCACGTGGAGCACCTCTGCTGCATTGTGCTAAGTAACTAGCCAGGATGTGTGTACAACATAGTGGGATATGGGAACACCTCAGCTGTGGGTGTGCCGGTCCAGGTATGTGCCTGAAAGGTATGGTCTGTCTATAACCTGTCATTGCAGGTGTGCTCTGCAGAGCCTAGAGGCAGGTCCCAGTCACTGCAGAGATATTGGAGTGATGCATTATAAGGTGTGCCTTGCCTGCGTGCATCACAGAGGAAGATGCAAGCATTGTCACATGACCCCATGTCTTGCTTGCCAGTTCCCATTCTGCCGGTGACTGTTACTGGAAACTGTGCAAGACAGGCAGTATAGAAGCAGCAAGAGCCTTACATGTGATCTGTACTCCCAGGGCTGACAGGTGCAGGTCATCTGTGCCAAAGCATTGTGTGTGACCAGGTCAGTCAAAGTGGACAGATACCAGATGCCTGTGGAATGACAGCAGAAGCATAGGCAACTGTTGAAGTGACACGGTCAGTCGTTGTACAGTGGTATCAGGTCCGGATGAATGCATAATGCTCCCCAGAGCTTGGCCCACACCTTCAGGGCTACAAGACTGGTGAGCTATTGCATGTCCCTGCACACGTAGTCTGTGAAGTGGCATCTCAGGGCAGTCACACTAACATGGATAATGACAGTCACATTGTACCTGGTGAGGTGTGGCATGGGTGCATAGGTTATGTTGCAGAACCAGTTACCCGACAGCAAGATGTAAGCGACTATCGCCTTGTGTAGCCTGCTGTGTGGAATTGCAGTGTGACTGCCTACAGAGTCACCTATGACTGGTGTGTTGTGTATGTTATAACACCCTATTGGCTGTATGTGATGGGCACACATGAGTCTTTGGGCTATAAGTTGGTGATGTTGTGTTCCGTGATGGGGGCTGCCTCTGGTGCCTACACAGAGTATGGAGAAGTACTGCACAAGTTGTCCTCATATGTGTGGCCTGTGGTGGGATCATGTGAGACTATGTGATGAGTGGGGTGTGTTGTGAATGTTACACATCCCCACATGACTGTCAGGTGCAGTCAGGGTTGGTGACAGCATTACCCCCAGCAGGGCTGCATAAGTGCATTCCCCCACAGGCTGTAGTGTCGTATGTTGGGAGGTGAGCATTGAATGTTTACATGAGACAATTGCTCTATTGCCACATGTACGACATACCCATCATATAGACAGGCAATAGCACTGTTATGTGACAGTTGGACATGCCTCTATATACAACCATGTCTCACAGGATATGTGCGTTACGTGTGTACAACAGCTGTTGTACCATAAGTAAGCTGGAAAGTTTAGGACAGCCAGTGTACCTGTGGGAAATGGTGTGGAATGGGTGCTATATTAATCAGTAGCTCATGACATGCTCACAAGTTCTGAACAAGTGCCTAGCATGACCGTACAATACAGATAGGGTGTTGGATAATATCAACCCACAAGTGGTGACGACAGTCATAATGGGTGGCACCGCACTATAACCCTTCTGAGTATGGTGTGCATGTCCATGAACCATTATCACTGTAGATGTTAGCAGTACAGATATACAAGACAGTACGGATGTTTGATTACAAATACCTTTGTTTGTCACAGGAGTGTTCTACCAGTGGCCTGTTGACAGACTCACAACTACAAAAAGTGCCAGAGTGACATGTGCATATCACACCAGTGCCAGCTACAGTAGAACAGGGTTAATGTGTTGTACTCCACCCTCATTGTAGCCCATACCACACAGACAAATGTTAGGCATCTGTGTATGTAAGGATGTGAATGGCCATGACCTATGAGGAATAGCTGTGTCAGTGTTGTGAACAACATACAGAATGGGCTGTGTGGGTGAGGTGTGTGACATATGTGCACATTCTGATGGATGATATCAGCATTGTCACCGCTAGGTAAACATCGCAGTACCCATTAACTACCACCTAGGCTGTGGTCAACATTATGGACACTGTGTAAGGGATGGTGCTGTGCAGTACACCTCCCTGACTTGGTGATGTCTCCAGGCCCCTTAGGTAGTCATACGAGGTACCCATGTCATGACAGGGTGCCATCCATGAGCACGGAGATCATTGGACAGGCATATACAGAACTGGGGTGACCAATATTGGATCACATATCACCTTTAAGGGGTAATGGCCATGCGTGGATGGGTGATACCAGCCTTCACAATCCTCACCTCCACTATGCAGCATGCTGTCTACCTTGCATAAAGACATTTGCTACACCATTGATGATGGACATGCTACATGTCCATATCCTGATCTGTAAGACATACATCATGGGCAGCCACAATCCTAATACTAGGACCGCCACATGCTGGACAGATCCCTGTGCCATACATGTGACATACTCCTGCCAAACCATGCAACCCTGTCCATCAAAGCTGCACATGTCATCCCAGTCATACATGGTGTGATGGCCACATGGTAGATGTAGTATCAACTGTCTGGATCAGTAATGTGGCACTGATGCACCTCGCGGTGGCATAATGGCTGTCTGTTACAGCTAGGAAACTGTGCCCATACATGCTATGTTTGATAACCATCCCTGCAAATGACATCCGACTAGCCATTGTCCCATGTCTATCACATGTGCAACACAGGCGATCCGTGGCAGGATGTTGAACAGCTGTACAGTGCTGTGTAGATGTATATGGCAAAACACATGCATGTACAGGTGTCCATGCATATGTGTGCATTGTCACTGCTCAAGTCCATTAAGACTGTGTCTGTGCTGATATGTGACATATACACAGCATCACGGCCAACAGCATTACCGTCGACACATCCAGGCACGTGCAGAATAGGTAAGAACATCAGTGCAGGCAAATAGACATTTCAACATCAAGACAGCATTCACATGGAGTATGAACAATGTAATGAGATGACACACATATATGGTGATGATATCCAATGCATAACGGGTGTGACATGTGTGTGACACAAACACGTCAGTCGTGTCAGTGTCATGATGATTTGCAAAGATTACTGTGCAGATGTACTAGATGTCATAGAAATGTATGTGCAGCAGTATCGCTGTACATCTCTGAAACTGTGACCTGTCACCATCATTATGTCTTACAGATAATGCCTCGTACACACCTACCAGTGTACAGACGCCAGGAGGATGATGTCCTCATCCCATACCTCCATGAGAACTATGAGTTGTTGTTCAGCCATGTACCACAGCATGCCCAGCAGCGGGATGACCTGTGGCAGGATCTACGCAGGAGGGTGAACGATGTGGGTGGCCGTAACTGCACCTACCAGCAGGTGCGCAGACACTGCATGGACTTGATATGACATGCAAAACAGCGTGCCACTGCAATCGCCAGGGAACAAGGTGGAACAGGTGGTGGGCCACCAACCCAGCCCCCACTCACACACACCGAGGAGCTACTGGCCAGTCTGGGGACACCCTCAGAACAGCATCCACAAACACTAGCTGCCATCGTGGAGGTGGGTGTCTCCCAACCGATGAGCCTGGAGTTGCCTGGTAAGTCAATACTGTACATATGGCTATTATATCCCATTTAGTTGCATGTGTCACTGTACATTATGTAAAGTAACAACATATGCAAGGTATATGGACACACATGCTGCATACTACAGTATGCTACCCTGTGTATGCACACATGTGCATACTATATGCTATTATACAGGCGAATGTGTTAACATGCACAGTGCACCCTGTGGCTGTCATACAGTCATGGATAATGTTCATACTGCTGTGTCAACCCTATACAGGTACATCTGGCATGCCGCACAGACATGAGTCCATTGCAGGTGAGACTGTCATCAGTATCAGGCATGTTAAAGTGTAGATTTATTTGCCATGTGGCCAGTTAACACTTCCAGTCACGATATACAGGTCGCATTACCCATCATTCACACAGGCCATCCATGTGCAATATATGCAAACGAAATGATACACTGACTTGAAACCACAGTAGTTGTCATTGCTACATGTGTGGTTAGCTGTGCATACAATGGTGGAGGTGTTCTACAATGGAGGCATGTGTAGTATGCATTGGAACAACATGTGTGGTACGCACACAGCACCACACAGTGAGCTGTGATATGGGCAGCCCACAGGTGTCACCATTGTGTTATATGCCTCTGCATTGGGTGCACACGTTGTGATGTGCCATCTGACATGTCCCAGACACGTAGTGTTCTGGCTGCAATATTGTCACACTATCCCATGACCCATACCTCACATACCAAACATACAACCCATTGTCTGCATAGCCCTGTGTATGGTGTCATATCTGACATCTATGGGTGTATGTCATATGTGACAACACAGACATGTGAGATAGATGGCCATCACACACTTTTGGCCAACACATGTGCACACATGGCCATGGGGGATGGCCAGAGTCACGTAGCCACACAGTAGATGTGATGTGTATATACCCTGTTGCACATTGTACACACATGGTCCAATTATAGCCTTAGATGACTGATTATACAGGTGATGTGGTCCACTTGACATCCTAAAAGCCTGTGCACAGCTAGTGGAGGTATCACTGAAGTCTTCCATATAAGATCTGTTGAACATCATGACTGTGTCATAGCATGTAGTTATGGCTATGCAATGTGTACATATTATACATTGTACAGCAATATAGATGTCTCATGATGCCATGCAATGGCACAGTGTCTGTACTTCACACTGTATAGCAATGTAGACGGCTCACACTACCCTTCCATGCTCATGCACATTTGCTAAACATGCATTCTATCTGTAGGGCATACAGACAACACCACAATGTGATGCCCATTATGATGCTGTACATGTGTCAGGGCACCATTGTGTCAGACATGTATGCATGTTAATGCACATGTCAGCAGATTACATGTCAAGGTCACGTCAGCCATGTGTACTGTTATCCTGTTCTGGTCCACATGGTGTATCACGGGGATGCATGCATACTACCATGATTGTGTGAACTGCATGGCTACTGATATGACACCTACTTGCTGTAGTGTGCACCCCAGGGAGGTATGCTTACTAACACTATTAATGTCTGAGCTGCATGCCCTCTGCTGTATCACAGGCATGCTGCATGCCATCTGTCAAATCACATGCATGGTGTGTCTGTGTGTGTCTGTGTTTGTCTGTGTGTGTGTGTCTGTGAGTGTGTGTGTGTGTGTCTGTGTGTGTGTGTGTGTCTATTGTAATTTAGAGTCTTTCTTTGCATTCACAGGTGATGTAGGTGCTTTACCCTCCTGCGGTCCATCTGATGTTAGTGGCCCCACGTATACTAGCAGTGATGAACATATGCATGAGCCACAGGCAGGGTTGTCAGGGACTGAATCTGTGCCAGTGGTTGCCATTCCAGCTATGTCCCCCTCTTCCCCGCACACAGTTCTGCTGCCAACACATACCGCATCACCAGTGGCCATAGAGGAAGGACAGTCAGCGTCTGTTAGCGTGGAACAGGAATGTGTGGTGGCTACAGAAGGTGTGTCTACACACCATGGTGTCAGTGTAATGACTGCAGATGTGCCACACAGGCATGTGGCCGGTGCTGCTTGTAGGAGGACCTCTGGCAGACATGCACCTGCAGGACAGAGCACAGCAGCTGGTATCACCAGACGCATGTTCCAGACTGTAATGGCAGCACAGGCACGTGCTGAATGGCAGAACAGAGAAGGGCAGAGGCTGCAGAGGGCTGCTATCTGTACCCTAATTGACAACATCCAGGCAATGGCAAATGCTCAACAGCAGATTGCTGATGTTCTGGACAGGCGATCCTTGACCGTGGCTTGAGCTGTCTCTGCTGGAACATCTGGTAGGAGTGAGGAGTAGGCCACATGGACGTAGGCCAGCTACACCACCTAGTGCAGGTCAACGTGAGCATGCCACCTCACATGCCCGCTCCCATAGTACCAGTAGCAGTAGCAGTGCAGCTGGTGCTGCGCTGTCCACACCAGGACACAGCAGGCCACGTGGACATGGCCCTGGACATTCCCAGTGGGGACACGGTTCCAGTGGACATGTGTCGTCGGACAGTAGCCAATCTGTAACTCTGCCTGGTAGTGCCCATGCAACCCCAGGCAGGCACAGGTCACATGGCCGTGGCCGGACACAGTGAGCTGTACAACCTAGTCTGTACAATCTGGAGCTGTCAATAATACCCTGTGTAGGCCTTACAAAAGGCAGAACTGTGTGCACACATACACGCACACAGCAAAGATATCTGTAGGGCACCACAACACCCACATGCATACTGAACAGACATGTCCAATCATATCACTGGCCCTTACCCACACACATGATGTCATCCATTGGTGCAGCCTATGCCCCTGGCAAACATTATCACCCTGCGCATATGATGAAGCCTGTGCCACATCCCTGTCATCCAAACCATTGGTGCAGGGACATGCTCAAATGGTCTGATACACAGGGTGAACAGAATAGTGAGAAGTGTATATTACATTAGTTGTGTAAGACTAGTGAGAGAAGTGTATATTACATTAGTTGTGTGAGAATAATGAGAGACGTGTATATTACATTAGTTGTGTACTGTTGACATGCACCAGACATACCATGTAATACAGGTTTAGCATGCATTGTTATATGTTCACAGTTTGTGTCTCGGTTACAACAGTAACAGCATGTTGGTAATGATGCCCTGGTTCCCTCCTTATGGTCTACTTGCATGTGCCTACAGGTAGCACTGTTTGCAGTCTCCCATGTGTAACTGTGGAGTACTCACAGGCACATATGGCAATATCAGCATGCTATACGTAGCCTCAGCCTGACTGTTGGAAAGTCTAACATAACATAGATGTCCACACATATACTGATCCAGAAGCATGTGAGTGGTTTAATAGATTACAGTGGCTAGATACATGACATCCATACCAGGTTACATCACAGATATGTTGACATGGTGCAGGGGTTGTACACAGCGGTCTGGCCAATGATAATGTTAGAGGCCACTTGATAGCATGAGGCCTCACTGTGTAGCAGTAATACCGTCACATTACAGGAACATGCTCACACTCACTGGGTCAACAGCACTATAACGCACACACCATAGTGTTGAGGTGAGGACACTTGCCTATGTGGTCATCACCATCACAGTACTGTGCACCCACATAACGCAACACAGAGAAAGAACATGTACAGGTAGCCAGTGCGGCTGAGACTGATGGCATCAACAGGGTAGTGGACTGCATCACCATGAGGGGTTAGGGATCCTGTGTGTTCTGTATGGTAGCATACACCCTCACTCCATGCACCAGACAGCCATACATACCTACATACACACACACACTGTGGAGACCACAAATGGCATACACATATGGATAGCTGATGTGTGTGATACACACACCACACCTGCCTACATCATGCTTTCCACACTGCAGTATGTACAGATCTCTACAACAGTGTACAGGGGTGTGTAACAATTGGGATGTATTCTCCACCATATGTGGCATATATGGTCACACAAGCAAACACACATGGCAGTACTGTGAATGATACACCTGCTATATGATGATACGTCTGACAGACATGCAGCAGTATTGGCCGCATTATGTGTACCAATGCTACCTTCGGCGATTGTGCTGTTATATGCACACGGGAGGATGTAAGTGTTACAGGTGTCATGCGACGTACTGTCAGTAACACCTGACCGCTGTGTAGGTTTTATGTCTCCACCGTCAAGTAACGGTAACATAGCGTACTGTTTGCACATGCAATAGTAGGATGGCGTGTGACACACCTGTGAGCTGTCCCCGGCAAGCATCCATCTACACAGGTGGAGCACCACTTTATGTACACACATCCATCCATACCCGCTGTACATTTTACCGTACTGTCAGTATGTCAACATATACAGGTGTCAACGATGGGGCTGCATTGCAACTGCATGTTGTAGTTAGGCACAGATGAGTTACTTACATCAGCTACTGCACATGCATGGTAGCTGCATGCACACTACAGATTGTACATGTGTGTTGGTCCTACATGCCTGTCATGTAGCCATGTTTGTATGCATTGCAATTCGTGGACATGTGTGTTGACATACATAACACATGGACTGTTGTATGATATGATGGGTGTCATGGGTAACTAGTACAGAGAGAATGTGTCCTCGGTCAACATGCTACCTCATGTACTGTTAGCATTCAACAGCCATGGATCCACCTTCCATTTGTGTGCGTATGATTGCTGTAGCCACTTGCCTGCATGGAGGACAGCAAAAGCTATGCTATGTACATATGTGCTGTGTGTGTGGTCTATGCACATATCCACGTCAATTACATGTATGATATAGCCAAGCATGTGTGTTCATTGGTGTACAGCGACAGTCATCTGTCACAGCTGTGTAATACCCAGGGCCCAAGGTATGTGTAGAGCCGACCTGGTTATGTACAGTGGTATCATTGCAATGCATAACACATGATGGAACCCTGTCGGTATATGTGTAGTCTGCACAGTTACTGTAGACCTATGTACAGTCCACTGGTCATGAGTCACATGGTGCTGTGTTAATGTATGGCTGTGTATTGATGGCCCAATGACATGGTGATGTTGGAGGGCTACATTGTAGATTGTGGTGTGTACCTCTGTGATCTGCACCTGAGACATCTGTGATAGCTCCTGAGTGTGTACTGGTCAATACATTTGAGTGGCCTTCATGTACATGGGGACAGTAATACCATACTGTGCCCTTCAAGGTTTAGAATCCATGTGCATGCAAGACGGCCCTTTGCAACTGCTAAGTGTGTGAGCATGCCCTGTACGCTGTTGTGTAGATGGACACACATTACATTCCAAACTGCGCCCTTCCGTGTTTAGAATCCATGTGCATGCATGCAAGACAGCCCTTTGCAACTGCTGTGTGAGCATGCCCAGTACACCGTTGTGTGGATGGACACACAGTACATTCCAAACTGTGCCCTTCCATGTTTAGAATCCATGTGCATGCATGCAAGATGGCCCTTTGCAACTGCTAAGTGTGTGAGCATGCCCAGTATGTCGTGTAGATGGACACACAGTACATTCCAAACTGCGCCCTTCTGTGTTTAGAATCCGTGTGCATGCATGCAAGACGGCCCTTTGCAACTGCTAAGTGTGTGAGCATGCCCAGTACGCCGTTGTGTAGATGGACACACAGTACATTCCAAACAGATGTGTGATACTAAGCGTGAGGGCATGGCCATTGACATCCTGTATAGCGATGTTGGTCATCCAGGCAACAGATGTCCATTTTCAATGTCACGATGGATGCCTACATTGAACACACTGGTTGCTGTCTTGAAGGGTGTACTGTCTGTGGCGTATCCCATATCTATGTAGTGTTGTTGTAGTGCTCCGTAGATATTTAGTTGCCCCGATCACACCACTGCCGTGTGTTTGTCTACGTCTACCTTGGGACAGTAATATGCATTCAGACTGCTCACTCTCTATACATTCGCTATCGGCATCCTTGCTTTGCGGATGATGTCACCCACCTAGAAGTATGCCTCTGGGAGTGCTGTGTTCCGTAATCTTGGTAGCGCGTTCTGTAAATGCGTAATGCTGTAGTATGATAAGGTAGTTAGGTGTATGTTCAACTCCCAGCCCTGCCAAGTGTGTGTGTGTGTGTGTGTGTGTGTGTGTGTGTGTGTGTGTGTGTGTTGTGTGTGTGTGTGTGTGTGTGTGTGTGTGTGTGTGTGTGTGTGTGTGTGTGTGTGTGTGTGTGTGTGTGTGTGTGTGTGTGTGTGTGTTTGTGTGTGTGTTTCCAGCTGCCTGTGGACACAGTAATGCTTTTAGATGCCTCACACCATATACATTCCCTATCGGCATCTTTGCCTTTGTGGATGATGTCACCCACCTAGAAGTATGCCTCTGGGAGTGCTGTGTTCAGTAATCTCGTTAGCGCGTTCTGTAAATGCATAATGCTGTAGTGTGATAAGGTAGTTAGGTGTATGTTCAACTCCCAGTCCTGCCAAGTGTGTGTGTGTGTGTGTGTGTGTGTGTGTGTGTGTGTGTGTGTGTGTGTGTTTCCAGCGGCCTGGGGACACAGTAATGCTTTTAAATGCCTCACACCACATACATTCCCTATCAGCATCTTTGCCTTTGCGGATGATGTCATCCACCTAGAAGTATGCCTCTGGGAGTGCTGTGGTCAGTAATCTTGGTAGCGCGTTCTGTAAATGCGTAATGGTGTAGTGTGATAAGGTAGTTAAGTGTATGTTCAACTCCCAGCCCTGCCAAGTGTGTGTGTGTGTGTCTGTGTGTGTGTGTGTGTGTGTGTGTGTGTGTGTGTGTGTGTGTTTCCAGCTGCCTGGGGGCACAGTAATGCTTTTAGATGCCTCACACCACATACATTCCCTATCGGCATCTTTGCCTTTGCGGATAATGTCACCCACCTAGAAGTATGCCTCTGGGAGTGCTGTGGTCAGTAATCTCGGTAGCGCGTTCTGTAAATGCGTAATGCTGTAGTGTGATAAGGTAGTTAGGTGTATGTTCAACTCCCAGCCCTGCCATGTGTGTGTGTGTGTGTGTGTGTGTGTGTGTGTGTGTGTGTGTGTGTGTGTGTGTGTGTGTGCATTTCCCGCTGCATGACAGCAGAACATTGCTTTTACACTATTTACTCTCCATAGAATCCGTACGGCATCTTTGACTTTGATGCTGATGTCAGCAAGCTAGACATATGCCTGTGTGACTGTGATCTAGTAATCATGGTAGCGTGTTCTGTACATGCATAATGCTGTAGTGTGATAAGGTAGTTAGGTCTGTGTTCTAATCCCAACCCTGCCAAGTGTGTGTGTGTGTGTGTATATATATCTATATGTAATATGTATGTGGATATTAGCACTATTGAATGCGCTGCCTTATCTGTATGTGATCACCTTGGATGTATCTAAATCTGCTATGGCTCTGTGATAATGCACATACTGTGTGCTGTAGTGATCCTGGGTTATAGTTGTGTAGTGACCAGTTATTTTGTTGCTGGGTATTACAAGGGACATTGACAACAATGATAGTACAGCACCTTTAAACGGTCGTGTGCACATCTCAGCAACAGTCAGCAGTGGTTATTACTTTGGAGGATGAGTATGGCTCATATAACTATGTATTAAATTACAATACTATGCAAATCAGGTTAACATTACTGACTCCCGTTTATTCACAGGTTGTAATACAGATCCCAAGAATGGATGTGTATACATTGCCAGGTGCAGGACTGGAATATTGATGAATGCATGGAGGGGTGTCCATGGCCAGAAATGGCAATCTGTACAGCCTGGCAGGTACAGTTTGTGACTGTCCCACAACCTCCTGTATATGGCTGACACATGCTGAAACTGTGTACATGCAGACACACACATAACACAAACAGCTAGGGTTAACACATACACACACACATTGCATCAACATTGGGCCATGCAAAAACTGTTGTCCCTCACACACACACAAATACATACAGTAATGGTCCCAGCATTACTGCGGCGGCACAGTGGTGCAGTGGTTAACATTGTCACCTCACAGCAAGAGGTTCTCCGGTTCGATTCTCGGCTGGGGTGCCTTCTGTGTGGAGTTTGCATGTTCTCCCTGTGTTCGCATGGGTTTCCTCTGGGTACTCCGGTTTCCTCCCACATTCCAAAGACATGCATCTGGAGCATTTCTCCCCGGGCCTCCGCTGAAAACAGGCTCTGTGGAACCTAGTCGGACTTTCCTGGTCAACAAATGATAAATAAAAATAAAATAAAATAAAATGTTGAATGGATGGCTCAATGACAGGCTCTGGAAAAGAAACAACATACCCTTGTGCATATGATGACACCTGTGCTACCTCTTGCAATGTGTAACATTGATGCAGGTACAGACTAACATGGTGCTGATGCACAGGGTGGCTTCATAGCACTGTAATAATGTTAAAATGTTGGTAACACAAAGTGTGATTTCCTTCTAGGTGTATGTAAGCAGGCATGATGCATTACAGCTATGATCATCAATGTAGTATAGTGTACAGCACTGTTAATTCTGAAGTTTATTATCCATCCGTGTGTCATTTGACTGACGTGTGTAGTATTGGCAGCATATGTTTCAGAGTGTGCAGTATGTGTGTGATGTGTGTAGTACAGATTTTCATGTATTTATTTGTGAACATGGTGAACGTGCACTGTCTGCATGTACATGTATTGTGGACACATTGGAATGGTGACATGCCCTGTATTACACACTGTTAACACTTCATAGTTTCTATTGGTAGCCAGTATGCATTAGAATACACATATTGTTGTACTTGTCTACACATGTGTGATTGATATGGTTTTACACGGTGCTGTGGGTGATACTGTTACTACCTGTGATTGTTTTGCATTACAGTAGTAGACAGGACCTCAACAGTCTGAATAACCAATTGTTATATGATATCTTCACAACTGACCCACATATGTAGGACCCACAGTAGCATGTGGATCCTTCATGTACTATACTATACCAGTAAGCACTGGTATTGACCACCACACATTGCTGGGACCATTACTGTTTGACATATAGCCATGTTAGTTACAAGCACAGACAATAGGGATATTCCTGTCCACATCTGGTAATTCATACAATGCATTCTGCACATGACACAGTTATTCTACACAAGGGTATCATACAGACAGATATGTGTTATCCAACCCATGCTGTAAACCTATAAGGCTATCAAGAGTTAGTTATCCACATTTACTACACATACTATACCAACAGTAACACATAGGTATTAGACCCCAATATGTATAATGGGTAACAATGTGTACATATAGACAAGTGCTATGTCATTTGTCATTTGATATTTGCATTTACAATGGTATTTTGAAGTACATCACTGTATCACATAAGCAATGACAGGTCTGCATGCATATCCACCAAGGTGGTTGTACAACTATGATGAATGTCCAGTATTGACAGACTTTGCTGTGTTTGAACTGTTCTGCGGTAAAACACATACATGAACAGTCACTCACACTATCTATATAAACTGTCATGTGTGTGTGTGTGTGTGTGTGACACAGATGACCTGGGCCACAGACAATTCTGGTACATGTAGTTGACAAGTGCTTTAATGCTCCACCAGACGTGTCCAGGCACCAGAACCGTGACTTGAGCAACACAAACACATGCTAGATTACATTTTCTGTTTGTGCGTGTGCCTCATTATGGCATTCCTGTTCATGTGTGTGTGCATTTCTGATGTGTGTCATCAGCCACAGTTGAACTGCACATCCAGCATCCCCCTCTAGATGACCATGAGGGTTGTCCCCATTGCCAAATGTTTTGTACAGATGCGTCAGATGCCACATATAGGAAGCATTGCAGCTTCCAGGGCAGCCAGCACACACATTAGTATTATGGGCTGGCCATCACACACAAACCACCACTTCATGGAGGGGAAGCCCTTGTGGTTGATGTAGGCCCTACCACACTCACTGGCTGGTGCTTTGATGCATATGTGCATGCAGTGTATTGCACCCAGTACTCAGGGTATTCCACTATTATGTGGAAAAGACACATATTGCTGCCCAATACCTCACGGGAATTGGGGATATATACATGATCACTGACATGTGCTGACATGGCATTCATGAAATGGTGCAGTACCCTGGATGCTGATGTTTGTAAAATCCACATCATATCACCAGTTGAGCTCTGGAAGGTACCTGTTGCTAGTATCCTTAGGGCAACACATACCTTGGTTTCCACTGGAATGGGTTTCCCTCTGTTGGTTCTGTGTGTGAGACATGGCCTGCACAGCTCCACAATCTTCTGCAGGAGGTCTCTGTCCACTCTATAGCGCTCTACTATCTCCAGCTCATGTAGCCCCTGGTAGGTTACCCTGTGCCTGCACAACCTTCTCCGTCTACTCACTGTGTGTTGCTGAGCAGCATTCACATTGGCGCAACCCTCCGCATGTTGCATATGTTCACGTATAATAGCAATGGCAGCCCCTAACATTATGTTGTCTCAGTTAAGCTTTTTCAGTTTTCACTTCTCTTAGTATACTACAGTGTTGCAGTGTGTCTGAGAAAAACATGGTGGAATGCTGTTTGTAGAGTTATACATGCTGTGCTGTGCTGGCCTACTGTACTGGCTGTGTAATATGCTCATTCTGATTGTTTTCACCTGCTAGCTGTGGTAGTTCTCCTTGGTTAACTTACTACTATTTGTTTACCTTCCTTTTCACTGTCTGTTTCCACAGTGAGCAGCACCGTGCATAGGAGCACAGTACAGTGCACATCCGCTTCCACGCACGCACACAGGCTTATTCATGTGTACAAACACTTACACTGGCTTACACGACATTACACGGGCTTCAACAATCTTACACTAGCTTACTCGTTCTTCAACGCGCACACACGGGCAGACACGCATGCACACATGCTTACTCTGGCTTACAGGCGCAAACACACTGTAAACAGGTTTGCAAGAAACTGCAGTGATATCCATGGCGTACACCGTCAGTTTCCTGACTTTACCTAGGATAAATCATAACACGCCTCTTCCACTGATGAGTAACTGACAGCAAACATGTGACACACTGCTCCAATAAGATTACTGTGTTTTATACATCAACACTCATGATGTCACCTATCTTCTACGCTGATAGTCCCCTTAACCTACTCTTACACTGTAGAGGCTTGGTCCATACGGCATGACAAATTGTGATTCACTATCCTCAGCCTCAATTGCATAGGATTGCATACTAATGCTTGGTTATCTCTGAAAATGCGCTTCCACACATAGCAACCACTAATCAGTAGCCATGTTGTCTTCAGCTTGCCATTCACCTGCATGGCAAACTAACTTTTAACTAACATTACAATTTGTATGTATATTTTACATATTTTCTTGTTTTGTAAGTGCAGCGCGTATTCGCGCCGCTGCGCTACGCTTAAACACCGGAGATCAGGGGAGGACAACTAGAGTTTTATTAATTTCCAATGGAAAAACATGCCACTGGCCTTATATTTGGCCATTGGCATGTTTCTTCAACTAAATTCATCCTTTATTTGCAGCTGACATTGCTCCGTTTAGCTACTTGCAGAACGTTACTCGGTTAACATCCGAGTACATTTCTGCACATAACTCTACTCTTGCACGGACAGCTTACTATTTCATGTATCACAAACTTTACATCATTTGCATAGCTTTCACCTACAAATGGGGTAATTTGCATATCCTAACATTGTCCGTGCAATGTTCATTTTATGGGCTGTCTTACATGCCCCTACAGGATATTGCTGAATAGCTCGGCAGACATCTTGCCTTGCTCTACTCTTACTCTACTCGTACACACCGGCCAAGGCTTCATGAATCCTGGCCTAAGCTTTGCTATGTGCTAATATGTCTATTTGTGGAGTATGCATGGCTGTAGGTATGTTTTGACCTGGTACGTCTGACATTTCTACAGAGCAGCTCCCACTTTCCTCATTTGTAGAGGTAACAGCCCTATAGGAACTATATATACAGCTGTGACATTTGACAAGTCAATACATACCTGCGGTCAATACTAAACTGACTACTTCAGCCCTTTTCATACCTTCAGATCTTTCTTGTAGTAGTATAGTCGATAATACTGTTTCCTATAACATGTATCTGTTTCTGATACAAGATATATAATTTTATTACACCACTACACACAATATATGAGGAGATCACAGGCCAGATGCCATTACATTCCTTTTGTAGGACACACCCGTCCAGAGTGTTGTGTTCCTCACAAATCCAACAGGTGCTAATCAAAACTTATTCTGCTGTCATCTACCTTATGTGTTCGCCGGTATTTGTGCTTTCCGTCAGTGGCAGAACTCACATGCGAGTGTGGGAGACTGAACACTGTATCAGGGACACTGCATAACACCCTGAGGGATACATTTATTTTGTTTCTATTTTTTTATTTATTTTACATTTGTTAACCAGGATAGTCTGACTGGATACATGTCCATTTTTAGCGGAGGCCCGGGGAGAAAAGCTCCAACAGAGTTACAATGACAAATTGTTACAGAAAATAGTATATAAGATGAACAATAATGAGGAAGAGAGAAAAAAGAAAAAAGAAAATAGACTATTTACATACTATTACAAAACTACCATGCTCTATCTTATGCAAAATACTACTAATCATTAGAATATACATTAATAACATGCTAGCAAAGTCGATAGGCCGTATTATGCCTTAGAGTTTGACAACATACATAGTTCTTATCACCCTAGCTAGGTTGTTCTTTTTGGGTATGGATAATACGAAGAACTAGTATGGGCTTGGTTTTGGTTTTAGTTTACGGCACAGAGCTAGTCTGGGTTTGAGCAAGGACACAGCCAATGTGACTTAAAGTAGAGTTTTAGACTATTTTTGAATTGGGCTAGTGAAGTTACAAGCATGAGGTTATTGGGGAGAGAGTTCCATATTTTACCAGTGGTATTGGCAAACAGTGCGTCGCCGCCTAGGTTGTAAGATTTAGTTGTTTGGACAAGGAGTCTATTTGCTGAGCGAAGGCAACTTAGATTAGAGTAAGGAGTCATTAAGTTTTTTAGAGCAGGGGTATTCTCAGGTTGTTTAAGGATTTTGAATGCCTCTATGACTTGGTACTGCTGAAGAAGGCATGGAAATTCTATCCATCCAAGTTTTTTCAGGTTAATACAATGGTGCGTTCTGTAGGGTAGGCCTATAACGAATCTGGCAATGTGATTGTAGCAGGATGAGTGCTTATTCAGATCAGATTTGTTTAGGTTAGTAAGCACAGGAGAGGCATATAGTAGGGTAGAGAGAAGGTGTGAGCGGGCAGTGGCTGCCCTGGCATTTGGAGTAAGGAAGGTTTTTATTCTGTATAAGGTCCCAAGTTTCTTGTTGACTGACTTAATGGTTTGGTTGATATGCATGTCAAATCTGAGTCTATTGTCAATTTTTACTCCTAGTAACTTTGCATAGATGTCAGGAGAAATAATGGTCCCATTATTGGATTGTATAGTAAAGTGTTCAGTAGGTAATTTATTAGTTGGGTAGGAGAGAAGTAGTTTGGTTTTATTTGGATTTAAGATCAGGAGATGGTTGGCAAGCCAGTTTTCGACTGTAGTGAAACTGTGTTGGGTTGTAGTTAGTAGATTTTCAAGAGAGGCATTGGAACATATTAGAGTTGAGTCATCTGCAAACTGAATACAGGTGGCTTCAGGGATGACTGTTTGGAGGTCATTTATAAAGACTGAAAAGAGGAGAGGTCCTAATATGGAGCCTTGAGGAACTCCTATGGTATTTGGTAGCATGCAGGAGAGCTTGTTCTGCCACATTACTGCTTGTTGTCTCCCAGTGAAGTAGGCTTGAAACCAGTCAAGAGCTGGAATATCTAGATGCAGGGTTTTTAGAGTGTGTAGAAGTAACTGGTGGTTTACCATATCGAAGGCTTTCGATAGGTCCAGGAAGAGAGCGGAGGATATTTTTTTGTTATTCCGGTTAAGGTTTATATTTTCAGTAAAAGAGAGGAGGGCAGTGGTTGTACTATGATGGGGTCTGAATCCATGTTGAGTGTCTGTTAGTAGTTTATTCTGGGTTAGATAGAGCATTAGTTGATTGTGCATACACTTTTCCATAATTTTGGCGAGTGGTGATAGTATGGCTATAGGTCTATAGTTTGATAGTTCTGTGGATGAACCTCCATTGTGGAGTGGTATAACATAGGATATTTTCCATATTGAGGGGATTTTGTCCTCGGTTATGGTTCTGTTAATTAAAATCGAGATAGGGTAGGCTATGACATCTGCAGCTATTTGCAGATATTCAGCTGGGAGAAGATCGGCAGAAAGGGTGGTTGGCTTCAGCTTTTTCAAAAGGGATCTGATAAAGGATGTGGACACGGGTTGGAAGTTAAAAGAGAGTGGCGAGTCGGGTATTGTATTTATTGATGTGGAGGGAGGAGAAAGTTGGTTAGCTAAGGACTGAATGGTTTCAGTGAAGAAAGTATTGAAGGAATTTGCTACTTCTTCTTGGTTCTTGTCAGATAGTGTTCCTGGGGTAGGAGTGGGGGATTTGCCTGGTTGGAGAAGTTTATTTAAGCCTGCCCAGTACTTTTGAGGGTTATTATGATGTTTATGCTGCAGATGGTAGAAGTAGTTTTTCTTGTCTAGTGTGATGGCTTTTTTAGTCTCATTTCTTAATTGTTGGAATTTGATACGGTCTAGGGGTAACTTGGTAGTGCGCCATTTATCCCATGCTTTATCTCTAGTTGTTATTTTGGATTTGGATTCTGTTGTTAGCCAGGGTGCTAGTTGAGTTTTAATTCTGAGTGAGCGTTTTGGAGCATGTGAGTCAAGTATGGTAAGGAATATATTGTTAAAGAATGACACTGCCTCATCAAGGGGAAGGTACTTTAGTTTTGACCAGTTACAGGATTTGAGTTCTAATTGAAATTTTGTTGGGTCAAAGTTTTTCTTGGTTCTGATGGACCTATAGATAGGCAAGCTTGCACAACTGGTTTTGTCTTTCATAATGTATGTGATCAGGTGATCACTAAGATCATTGGGGAGAGTTCCAGACATATAGTTCTGGGGGTGTCTGTTGGTGAGTATCCAGTCAAGTATACTCTCTTTTTGGTTAGAATTTCCTGGTCTGGTGGTAGAGGATATGATCTGAGAGAATCCATGTAGGTTAATAGAGATGGGGTTGGACTGTGTTGAGGATTGGTTCAAGTCAATATTAACATCGCCCAGGACGATAGTTTCTTGAGGGTAGTTGTTAGCTTTCCAATGTAGAATGACCTCTAGTGTTTCTACATTGTTCCCAGGGGGAATGTAGATAACAATTAGATTTATGCTTTTTTGATTGTTTAGTAGAAGTTTTAGAGCTAGTATTTCAGTGTTAGAGACCTGGGGTGGTTGTATGGGATTAGTTATGATGTTAAGTGTGCTATTATATAAGACGGCTATTCCTCCTCCTCTTTTCTTTATGCGATCAGCCCTAAGTATATTGTATCCGGGTGGCAAGATCTCATTATCTTTGGTTGATGGCCTGAGCCAGGTTTCAGATAGACACATTATGTTAGGGAGGTAGGTAGCTAGCACAGCATACAGGCTATGTACCTTGTTATTTAGGCGTCTTATGTTTAAGTGGCAAATTAGAAGGGAGTTAACCAGTTTGTGGGAGAGTGGAGGGCTGGTAGAATTTGGAGTTGAAGTTGGGCCTGGATTAGGATGAATGTCTCCATCTATGGTGATGTTTTTTCTTAGATAAGCTAGTAGTCTTAGAACTTTAAATAGTAGTTTTAGACCATATTTAGATTTTGGGGTTGTTTGGAGTGGTTTATTAAGAAACAGGTAGTTAGAATTTGTAGTTTTTGGGGTTGTGTAGTAGTGGGCAAATTCAGCAATCAGTGGAGGTAGGGGGGTATTGGTTTGACGTTTTGGATAGGAGAAACCTACAAATGGTAGATGTTCATAGCTAGTAAGAAAGTATGGTAGAATTAAGAGTGGTAAGATAAGGGGAAGGATTTTACAATTAGATATAGACATGGTGTATGGAATGGTTTATTTCATCTATGAATGGGGGTGATATGCTTCAGAGGAATAGTGGTGATTAATATTAACCTTCCACATTGACTATCATAGGGCATATGTATTCATCACATTTATCGAGGCACATGCTTTTGACTTATACATGTTTTGTCATTTGTCATCACGTCTTTCTTCACACCTGACCACCTAATCTCACTAGTTCTGTACATTTATTTAGGACAGGGTTACCTTCATACCTCTCAACTGTACACATTTTGGGTAAACGTCCCGAACTTAGACTTATAATTTTGTTCCTTTTTTCATAATATTGTGCCTTTCTGGTAATTTAGTGGCAGGTCATTAAGGACTGTGAAGTTAGACAATAATGACAGTCATTAGTAGTTTATAATTAATAACCCTCAAAACATTCATGCTACTGAATGATCCATTATTCTATCAACGTTCTAACTTTTAAGAGGAATATTTAGAATATTCCCTATTTGTACTTATTTTAAAATGCCTTTGTCCAGATGTCTTATTCTGAAAGGTTGAGAGGTATGGTTACTATCTTAGTCGTACGCATGTACGTCCATGATAATCGCGTACAAGACACTGATATAAGTCCCTGCGTCTTCCCCCAATGGTTTACACAATATCTGTGGGTTCTTCATTTTTGGAAGATATAGGTGTGTGCTATACCCACATAGGAATATTAATCACTCCCATGGGGCAGACCTACTAAATCTGTGCCAACCAACACCTAGGCACCTAGGCCCATTATTGCATACCCATGATTCCCATACCTGACACCCTTCCACAGTAGTCATCAGACATATTTAATGTGAGTGATAATAAAGTATGAAGACACTTCTAAGCACTATCCGCTCTCCGCGTATCGGGACATATGTCTTACATTCTGTCAACCCATGTGTTATTACACTTGCACAAGCTACTGTTGCATGTACAGCTATATTGTAGTTGCGGATGACACATCTTTACAGCAATCATTACAGGACGGTGCCTGTATAGCTTCACAATTTTTGTGGTCCTGCAAAGGACACCTATATCCATGTTTACAGAGTAGAACTTGCAGATCAGGCACACTGGTACTTTCCGGGCAATGGTTTGGAAAGCAGCATTGTATTTACCTTTATTGCATGTCTGTATGTCTATCCATTATAGCTATGATGTAACCTATTTATGTACATGTGTTATATCTACAAGGACATATGTTTATATGCTTTTTATGTATGTATCAATTTATGTTATATGTGTTTGTATAGATATATATATATCTATATATATATATATATATATATATATATATATATATATATATATATATATATAGATAGATAGATATTTCTGTACATTCTTTATTTCATATATTTATTTAGTTTATGTATGTGGATATATATGTATACACAACTGTATATATCCATATATAGAAATAACGTGTAGGAAACAGCATTCATTTGCTATGCTGTGAGCGGATTACACACACGCAGGCGCACTTGCATATCCTTATTGTGGGTTACATATGTTTACTAAGTCTTTGTGCTTACGTGGGCTTTATTACTTGTGGCAGTACCAGTACAATATCTGTAATCCGGTTAACGGACATATGCGAAGCACACGTTCACCTTGACATATTTAAATGTCTGTACAGCACAGACGCATTCATTGCGCTTTAACATTATATGTGCTGTAGTCGTAGTTGAACAGGAACTGCATTTATGTTGGCAGGATGCTGTAACCACTATACTATTGGTGTTCTGACTCATTTATATGCATACCCATAGTACATAGCTACATTAACATATGCCTCACCGCTTCATGTACAACACAGGCATCCATTCTCCTACTGGGAAAAATGCGGTACTACATATTACACATTCCCTATTTCCTACTGCTCTGGACACAAGCTGCATATTTAATCACTCCAGGGATATTCAGAACTCCAAGCCTTATAGTCCTGGCACATACAAGTCTTTAATTGTCAGGTGTTCATGTGGTGATCTGGGTTTAGGCTTGTCCGCCTGGTGAATGGAACTGCCCTGACCGTGTTCAAATGTCAGACAAAGCACATGGACAGAGCTTGTCCATTTTATACATTTTACCTGTGTTTACAGACACAGGTGTTTGGGCACCTGTCAGCAGCTTATTATGTTGGCAATACATAATATGGGTGGGGGTGGTTACAATACATAATCCACGGTGAGTGGTGTTCCCATTCACATTTGACTATTTCCTGTATTCATTCATACGAGGATTATTATTTTGGAGATGAATTAACTACAGGTATGCAGTAGTACAGTAAACAAATGTGAAGGTTTGTTACTGTAAATATGTACAGACCTCTGTAATACTCGGGGACTACCCCACATCCTTCACAACATTTCATGCTAATGTACATACTATTATTCTGTGAACTTTCGAAGTTTGTGGGAGCAGTATTTACATCTGTCCCTATTTGTCCACCCATCATTTTAGGCTTTGTCCAGATTTTGTTGCTGTAATAGGTTGAGAGGTGTGGTGTCGGTATGTGATTGAGTAGAATATATTCTGTCGATAATTCATGTGGGGAGACCTGCATGGTGGACAGGTGCTCCATCCTGCATAGTATGTTCTGCATGTCCGTCTAGAAACTGAACAGTACCGTGACTACACATACAACATTTGTCCAGATGTGTACAGTACTAAACATCGCGGTGTGTACACAACTCTGATGTTTAAACAGGTTACTTATCCCACGCGGGATGTACACAAATTTTGCCAAAACATGAACAAGCGGCCATTTGGATTTATGAAACTGTGATGGGATGTTTACAAACATGGGATACATAGTTTGCAATCCTGACACTGTCTAGGGCGATACTTCCTACTACATATGGGTAATACTCGCTAGGTGTAGGTGTACAGCTGCGCAATGCTGGTAGCTGGATTTGGTGGGCATTCGGACATGGGTGCGGGTTGTGTGCCATACAGCAGGGGATGTTGCGTATTGCATTATGCATGCATGGGTTTTGCATTTGGATGTCCTGGTTCCGCATATACCATCCTATGTGTATGTGCTGGTTACGTTCCTGTTCATGTGTATAGCACATTTTAATATTCATATGTTTGTGTGATTTTGGTATACGATATGGACTGTCAGATTTCTTTACGATTGTTATATGGCCACAACTGCCCAACTGTGTACTGTCACTACCAATGTGGGACTGCTGGTGACCCTGCCCATGGGGCTGGATGTGTGTATTGGCGGCGCGCTGACATGATGCACTTCCACTGGGTATAACTACTTACAGTGCAGTACATTACGGACACATGATTTTAAATATCATTTGTTCCAAGGATGGAAACTCCATATTGTGTTGCGTGCATTTCTGTTTGATTCTCAATGTTGTGTGGCCAGGAACTGTCTTGCATGCTTTGCATACGTTTCATTATCCATGGACACTGATAGGTGTGATTGCTATTGCAGGCAGACTATAATATTCAGCAGTTTAGGTTGCTCATCGACAGTCGACATTGACACGCCTCCGGGTGCAACTTAAAACGCCCCATGCACTCGCGCACGTTTCCTATGCATGTGGATGTGGTGGTAGCGCATCTTCATTAATATGCATATGGCGCTACTACACCATATATATGCCACACAGCCGGCGCAGGCCTTTCGCTGGCCTTGCGCCGAGCTTCATGAATCCTGGGGTATACTTACTCCCAACCTTATACTTAATGCCACTCATCCTCCAGGAGAATACTCATTTTTTACTTGCTAGTTACTTAACTATGAATGACCTCAATATTGACTGCTTTTACCAGAAGTCTGTGGAATTTCCCTATTTTTTGACTGAAAAAAAAAATGTTTTTCTTTGTATTTTAGTTGTTATATTTCTTGTATTATTTGTATTTTATCTTGTATTATTTGTATTTTCATTTTTATTTTTATTTGTATTTACATTGGAATGTAACATTGTACTGTGGAGCTTTTCTCCCCGGGCCTCCAATGAAAACAGGCACTAAGGCCCAGTGGACCTCTCCAGTCACCAACTGTAATAAATAAATAATAAAATAAAGATAGTGGGCTATGTACACATCGGTTTACAAAGTCCATTGAACATGTGACAGAAACAGGCAACTGTAGGTTTTGTAAAACCGAATTGGAAACAGTTGCACACCTCATTGCTGGTTACGACATACTAATGGCAGAAGGACTGTATACTGAAAGGCATAATAATGTGACAAGACTGTTGCACTGAAAATTGTGCAAACATTATGGTACTGAAGTGGCTGAAAAACACTGCAAACATGAGCCACAAAACATCACAGAAAATGAAGAGGTCTACATCATATGGGATCATCCATTACCTACAGTTCAAAAGATAGATGCTAGAAACCTGGATATAGTGGTCCAAGAAAAGAAGACAAAAATACCATTGATCATAGAAATTGCCACACCCAGTGACTACAGTGTCTTTCACAGAGTCATAAAATATCAGGATCTACAGGCAGAAATTAGAGCAATGTGGAAGAAAGATACCCAGATAGGTCCAATAGTAGTAGGAGCAACGGGTCTTATAAAATAGAATCTACAATTGTATTTAAATATGCTACCAATACATGGAACTCAAATTGCTGAAGGACTCATTACTGTGCACATTGTAGGTGCTGTGAAGAGCACTTTTGGCTGATATCAAAGATTGAAACAATACTAATTTTATAAATTTTAATCATTCTTTGACTTAGGAATGGGGTCCATTCCCATCATGGTATCAGAAACCCAAAAGATTTGGAGAAATTAAAAAGCTAAGTATCAACCCTTATATCATTAGATGGGTCACTAACTGGCTCACTGATAGAACCCATATAGTCAAAATAGGGGAATCCACCTCCAACAGCAGACCTGTAGTCAGTGGTGTTCCACAGGGATCAGTCCTGGGACCTCTACTGTTTGGAATCTTTTGCTCTGAAGTGCAAGCTAAAACTAAAGGTCTGTGGCTGACAAAGTTTGCTGATGACTGCAAACTGGGACTAGAATCTCCAAATGACATCAACATCCTACAAGAGGGTCTTACACAAACAAATGATTGGTGCCAAAGTCATGGCCTTAAACTCAATGCCAAAAAAAATGTGTTATCACCCCATTTGGTAAGAGCGGTGTTCCTAATAACTACCACATCAATAACACCACCCTAGGTACGCACTCAGTGGTGAGAGACCTGAGCACACAGGTTGACAACAACCTTACCTTTGATCACCATGTCTCCATAGTGGTAAGAAGGGCATTCTACATTGCTCATCTCATAAGTAAGGACATTGTCTCTAGAAAAAAAAGAAGTTATAACCACCCTGTACACCTCCCTCATCAGGCCAATAACTGAGTACAATGCCCCTTTTGGTATGTACCTTTCCAAGTACCTGCAGCAATTGGAGAGACCACAAAGGTTCCTCACAAGGAAAATTCTAAGTCTTCAGCATCTGTCCTATGAGGATCATCGGAAATCATTATCACTTTATTCTTACTCGTACAGACTACTCAGAAGTGATCTCTGCCTTGCATATAAGGCAATCTTTGACCCTGCTGTATTGTAAATGCTGCATACCTCTAAATCAAATGGTACACAGGTTACTTGCTCTAATGGTCTTAACCTGGTATGTGACATTAATAGAACCTGCTGGAGAGACAGATTTGTCTCCCACAGGTACCACACCTTTGAAACAGACTCCCACTTCATGTCAAGCAGAGCATCTCATTGGCTTTCTTCAAATGCAATCTGGACGATTGGGTGGATAACCATAAATTCACCCCGGGAGCTTCACCTGTGTCCCTCTTGGACAGGGGCGATAGGTACTGATCATAGAAATAAGGGTAAAACTTGGCTAGGCTTGAAAAGGCCCTTAGTGTCATTAGCCTAATAACCTCGTATGATCGTATGATCCTATTATAAGGTAGATCCAAAGGCATGTCATTGGGTACCTCAGGCCACAGTCTACAATATTCCTTTTTCAAGCCAAATATGTTAAAATTATATACCATAGGAAGGCTTATATAAAATTGTTACTGGCCAAATACTGCCAACAAATATAACAAGGTATTGTAAGGCACGAGAACACTGCCAAAAGTCGGGCAAGTCAGAAGATAAAGATAAGGCTGGTTTGGTGACTGTTATTGAAGAGTAATTTCAGAGGGTAGCCATAAATATTGTGGTGCCTGTTAGTACTCAAGCACCACAGGTATAGAAATCCCACGATGGTGGTGGTGGAGGTGGAGGTTTATTATTGCATAGTCAAGACTCTGAAGCTTGACTACCACACTCCCTGAAATGAACTACTGAAACACAGAGTCTTGTGATTACATTGTACTGACTATAACTCTGAATTCTGAAGCATCCTACCTCTCTGGACCCAGGGCCAGGCACTAACATGAGACCAAAAGCAGGCAAAGTCAGACAGCAGGCTTTGCCAATCTTTAGCATTCCGAATAGCAGTGTCGTAAGTTCAGTGTTGTTCTGGTCAAGCATCTGAGCTTCAACCTTGTAGGTGTATGTGGGTGGTGGAATACGCTACTAGCCACCCTGAGGAGGTAGCTTTGTCCTTGGTTAATGCAGAAAAGATGGCAAATACTCTTTTAGGGATTTTGAGCAGAAGTAGGTTTACCATGAGAAAAATTGACAGACAGGTGGACTAACTTGATGTCAGACCTGCTGACCTGTTGGTAGAAGTGATGTGGGAACAAAGCAATTAAAAACTAACCATTTTCATCCACAAGCAATTTGGTAGAGATGCTTGACATGACTCTTAAGACCATTCTAGGAACATTTGCAGACCAATTTAAGCTGGTGAGGGAAAAAAGTACCTTTTTCATGTTCTACTGGCATTCACGGGGGTGTCCTAATAATCTAGAAAGTTTTTTTTTTTGTTTTGTTTTTGGCTGCTCTGAGCTACTTCATGTTCATGTGACCTCTTGACATAATTTCTGAAGTGGGAGAAGGAAGATGATTCCCGCAGATAGTTTGTGGTGGAGTATATCCTGAGTTTTAAGAATAAGCTTAAGTAGCCTGTTTTCTTAATACAACAGCACCTAGCATAAGCACAATAGCAGCAAAAGGCTTGGTTTGACAGGACGGTAATAGTATGAACATGTTGAACAAAAGGTACTGCTGCTTATTCCTGTTCATCAAAATAAGGTTCAAGGGGTATGGGAAGAACTGTTAACTGCTGAAAGGAAGATTAGTGATGTTAATTATGTAGTGAAGATGCCAGACGGGAGACATAAATAAAAGCTTTACCATGTTAACATGAAAAAGTTATACCATGATGGAGAGTCACTAGGTGCTCAGAGTTTACAGAGGGTAACAGGAGGAACTGGAGGGGGGGTCTTGTAGTAGACCATCTCAGCCGGACACTTCTGTGAATGAAGTAGTACTGTCACATCAGCTATCCCCTACCAAGGTTGAGGAAATCAGAACTGTATTACAAGGTTTTTGGGATGTAATGACCAACTAAAAAGGCAAAATTAAATACTAAGGTAAAAATAGGCCATATGGACATGGCAAAAGTGGTTTTCACTGACACCAAAAATGTACAAGGTCTTCCAAGAAAGGGAATTGGGTGATTTTATTAATGAAATATATTTTTTTTCTCAAAGCAATAATTTGAGGGTGTCAGGTCTCTCCAGAAAAAGTGCTTGTGGTCTAGAAGAAGGAGAAATTCCAGATGATATTTGGTTTCTTGGATATAAAAAATGTAAAGTTCTTTTTGTTTCAGAGCATGGGTAAACTTTATAACTGTTAGCTTTTTATAATATAGATCTGATTCCTGTAATATAGAACTGCCTACTGTTGTCATACTCACTCTTTCCATGAACAGCTGAGTTACCTTTCCACAGAATGGATCTGTCTGTGCATCCTAACAGCTTGTTTTAAATAGAAAGACAGCTAGTATTTGTGTTTGAATCTATATAATATATGCAGATAGTTAAGGATGTAACCACTCTGCTGCTCTGTTTTTCTCCGTTTTTGTCTGGAACTGTTATTTGTACTTAGAAATATATTTCTAGTGTCTCTGGAGTCTAATAATTCAGAGATGCTGCTGTTTCCCTTTTCTTATTTTTTCTGAGACTTTTATTTGGACTTTCAAATCTGCTTAACATCACGGAGTGGAATGAACCCAAGCTGCTGCTGATGTCTTTCTTACCTTTGTCTTAGAATGATTTTTTGGGTTTGAAAATCCTTTGTATTCTGCATGAAGTATCCCCGATCTCTTCCTAACCCAGAAACTCTCCTCCTGTCTGTAAGCCTAAACCTCCACCTCATCCACAAACCAAATCCCCCCGCAATCACTGTATAAACTTAAACCACCCTCCCAACTTACTAACCCTAACATCCTCCACCTATTATAACCCAGTTTCTGTATCTAGTGATGTAAAGCTTATCTGGATATGATTGGTGGTAGTTGTAACCCAAGAGAGTAGTGTACATTTGCTACAAGATCTTAAGACCAAACACCCCTTGAATACATAATAGGTCCCAATGGTGTGGATTTATACTTCATGGCCCATATATATCACATTTTTTTGTAATGGCAATGGGATTCAAACCCAGTCTATCTGTTGCTTTGCCTAGTGACAATAGGGCAGGATTTAATATCTGTACACCTATTTCTGACTCATTTTGGTAGCAGCAGTGGGATACAGGCTCCATCTATTCATCATAAAAAGTTCATGAGCTGATAATAAGCTTATGGCCAAAGGGATAGCTGGAAGCCTAACTGCAACACTCCTTAGTACTGAGAGCATGTCCTTTACCTCTGGTAAACAAAATAAATACCCTAGGCATTAATTTATGGTCTTGCATTACAGTCTTCAAGTTTGGTTTTGAAAGTAGAGTGTAAAGGGAGTTTGTTCTGAAGAAAATGAAAGTGCAGGGTTATGAATCTCTTATTTCAGCATTTAATGTTTATTTTGTGGTGTAGATTAAGGTTTATGACACTATTGTTAGGCAGATCATTGGTATAGTGAAGATGTGGAGGTTGAAAAGGATAGGCACTTTTGTTGCCGAAAAGGCTAAGAAGAGATCAGTCCTTAGGCATCTATACAAGGCAAAGTAGAGGGACAGTTTTTTTTTAGCATTTTAGGCTAGCTTTGATTGTATTCCAGAAATGTTCTTGGTAAGACACCTCTGGAATCTTTCAAGTTTGTTTAGGTCCTGTGTAAGATGCATTCCAAAATAGACACTATATTCTAGGATACATCGGATTAGTTAAGAGGACAGAGGTCCCATGATTACCAAGAGGTGACATATCTACAGATCAGATGAGCAATATAAAAGGACTTCTGTATTACAACTGAGATATGGGGAACAAAGAAAGACAACATATATACCTAAATCTCAGGCAACTGCATCTGTTTAGAGGGGTATCAGTAATGTGGTAAGGGGTGTGGGAGGAGGGGGGGTTGCTGCATTTCCCAAAGATAGCTATACTGCATTTTTGTCATTTGAAGATAAACATATGACTCACAAAGCAGGTTTTGGGTCTGATCCAGACCCTTCTGGAGGATGTAAGTGCCTGAAGCAAATTTGACAGTTGCACCCAGTTTGCAGTCATCAGAAACCTTAGTTACCACAGTATTTTCACATCTGCTTTCACTTCTGTGAAGTACATGTCAAAGTATACAGAACCCATTATAAAACTCAGTGGAGCCACAATAATGATAATACACTGGATAAACAAAAATACCTCTTATATTAATAGTGCAGGCTCTGTCAGACTGTAAAATGAGCTTTAAAACTGGCCGCATTAAAAAAAAAATGCAAACTTCTTGAAACCAGTATACCTAAAACTGTGTAGCTGAATGTTGGTGCAAATTTCACATAAGTGATCTTAAATCTACAGCTCAGTCTTCCTTTCATAATAGTTATTTGAGCTGCGGCTTGTTGGAACAGCAACATAGTGAGGGTGAGGAGAAGGGGTAGCTGCTCTGGGTGCAATCAACACCACAGAAGACTAGCTGTTCAGGCAAAGGTACAGTAATGACAGTCTATTTAGGGAACTATGGCTGATACAGTAGCTGCTTAAGTAGATGTGCTTATTTGCTTTTAGAGTGCGAGTGTCTCTCTAATTACAACCAGGAGCTTGTATATGTTCTTTGCTATACTTTCAAATAGGTATGGAGGATTTTTTTTCTCAAGTTTGAAGGACTTTTTCCTCCCTGTCCTTTGGAGGACTTTGGACTGACGGCATACCACTCTGAGGACTGTCCAAGGTGCCAAATGACCAAGCTACAACTCTGCATTGCAATGTAAATAACAAAAGTGGAGTTTACTCAAATGTTTCAATAGCTCTATCCAAGTCAGGAAAGTCTAAACGTGGCCCTTCTTGAATAAACTTGCAAAAGTAACCACATGTATATGTTCCTTTAGAAAAACTGGATGAGGCTCGGATATTTTGGAATATTTTTTTCTCTAATAAAGTCTAAAGATGGTTACCACTTCTGTTAGAAAATAAAGACTTTTTCCCAGTTAGTAAGATCAACTCATTATTTGCTTTTAACATTTTCCAGTTTTCTGACATAAATCAACAGAGAATGTGGTGTAACATTTTAGACAACCTAATAAACTGATTTTTAATTACATTTTCTTTAACATAATATGAGTGGTTGCTGGAACTGTGTAAGTATTTATTAACAAATGAAGTTTTTTCTTTTTTTAAATGTCAGAATAAAAATAAACATGTCTCCTACATAGAAAAGCTTGTATATCCTGTTCAAAGCCACCTTGGCTTTTCTGCAGATTAAATTCAGATTTTGTGGATATCAAAGGATCTGGGATTTCAACAATGTGACTGCATTTTATAGAATGTCAAGATATCTGTTTGTTATTATTGCCTGATAATGTGTGACATCCTGATTGCTGTTTTTGTTTATGACGTTTTACAAAGTTAACAGACCTCCTGGTTTCCATAAGCAGCTATATGCTGGCACCTCTATAACTAGAGATCCATTCCTATGACTGCTTCAGTATACAATTTGCCCTGGTGGTCTCTGGTTTTCTGCTATCTATGCATCACCTGCAAACTGCAGAGATGTATAGTGCTTTGAAAATAATTTCATGCAATTTTTTATTCCCTGAATGCCTCTAAATATACAATTATTTTGCAGTACATCATTTTCCAGCAATTGCTATCAAATGCTTAGTTCAGTAACAAAGCTGGATAAAGCCCTTATGACTATCAAATGTCCTGCATGCTGGTCAGGCACTGAAAGAGCCAGGTGCGGGCCTAAGAATAAGTTGCTAGCATCAGCTCACCTCTGTCGAGGGCCAGCCAGTGGTGATCCAGGTAGCTGCTTTATGTATTTGGAGGGTTGTAGGTGACAAAGTTGCAGTCATTAACTGGGAATGTGGATTTGCTTACCAAGGCAGTAAAATTTGCCCTCATTAGCATATTATGGGAATACTCAGATCATATATCTCAATCTCATAGCACAAGAAATCTGGACAAAGGCAAAAACGATGGGGGAGGGGGCAGAAGTCCAAAAATAGGGACAGGTTTTAAATGTTTGCCTTATAAACATAGAATGTTATTAGAGTAACAGCTTGTGCATTAGCATGCATTTGCTAAAGGAATTGAAGTCTGAGTCTCAAATGTCTATCATTATTTAGTGACCTCAAGCCTCAGTAATGCATTAGCATACATTTGCTAAAGGAAATGAAGTCTGAAACTGAAATGTATCTCATTATTTAGCGACCTCAATTCTCAGTAATTGAATGAGCAGCACACATTTTATGAGGACTTGACCAAAAGTTTGAGGCAAAAATCTGGACATTCTGTGAAAATCTGGACAGTTGTGAGGTATGATATATGCAGGAGGGGCCAATTAAGGCATACTTATTATTTATTTATTTATTTATTTATTTTTACATTTGTTGACCGGGTTTGTCCGACTGAGCTAAAAAACCCCTTTGTCAGCGGATGCCCATGGAGAAAAGCTCCAACATATTATACAATTTTCATTATAAATTAGCATTAAACAGCAATGTTGGATTATTACAAGGCATTAAGTAGCAATACAATGCTATACAGTGTCAATAATCAGGAGTATAGTAAAGCTCTTTCAAGATGTATAAAAAGAAATATGTCATTAAGATGAATATAGTTTTGGGGGTAAATGGTTACAGAAACCCAGTTTTATCATAATGTAGTTGCATGAAAGTAAGACAATTACAATAGAATGTTTCTCTGAGGCGATTTGCTTAATAAGTTTTAGAAGATAGTAGAAAGAGTAGTCAAGGAAGATTAGAGAGAGCTAGTGAGAAGAGTGAGTTAAGGGCAGAAAGTAGATTAAGGTATGAGAAGTAGGGGATGTTTAAGGAGGGAGAGTGCAGTGGCAGGACCAGTGACTTTTAAAGTGCTCTTTGGTGGCTTGTTTAGGATGTGTAGGGTCCTCATTTCTAGTGGGAGCCTATTCCCAGCAATAGTGGGGTGATAGCTGTACATGTTACGTCCACATTTAGACTTGGGTTTGTAGATTTATAGTAGGTCTTGGTTAGAGCTTTGGAGAAGTCTGGAGGGAGAATAATGGGAGATGAGAGGGGATAGTGCTGGGCAGTAGGAAGGCTGCTATAGGATAGAATGGATGATCTGGAGCTGAGAGAGAAGAAGCTGGTGGGGTAATTCAAGCCAGTTTAGGTGTCTTAGAGACAGTGATGGGATTTGTAGATTTGTTTGGCAGCAAATCTAGCTACCTTGTTGTAGGTAGATTTGAGTGTGGTCAGGAGTGTTGAGTTAAGATTTGTGAGAATTTGAGAATTGTACATTAGACTGGGTAGAAGGTAGGTGAGAGAGAGTGATCTTGGCTTCAGAGGTAAGGAATTTCTTGTTATGGTAAATGAGCCCTAGTTTTGAATGAGTCTTTTTGATACAGTTATTAACATGCAAGTCAGATTTAAGCTGGTCATCAATGGTTACGCCTAAGAGCTTAGTGCTGGATTCTACCTGAATGGAAGTGTCATTAAGGGACTGTATGGAGAAGAAGGGTTTAATATTGTTGAACTTTTTAGGTAGGAAGAGTCACAGCTTTGTTTTTTTTAGAGTTAAGGATGAGCTGGTTGTTGGAGAGCCATGTTTCAACTAAGTTAAAAGATGCCTGAGTAGCTGAGAAGAGCTTAGCGGGAGAGTTGGCTATGGTGATGACTGTAGAGTCATCTGCATATTGGACTAAAGATGACCGAGGACAGGAGGTATACAGCTGATTAGTAAATATATTAAAAAGTAAAGGCCCTAGGATAGACCCTTGAGGTACACCCATTTTTACAGGGAGAGGAGGGGAGAGTACAGATTGAGATCTATCAGTGAGGTAGCTGGAGAACCATACAACAGTATCAGAGGAGAAGTTGAGGTTATACAGTTTGTGCAGCAGAAGAGAGTGTGAGACAGTGTCAAAAGCTTTTAAGAGGTCCAAGAATAGGCAAGAAATAAGTTTATGGTCGTCCATGGCTATAGAGACAGTGTTGGGGAAGGATAATAGAGCTGTAGGGGTGCTATGTTTGGGTCTGAAGCCATGTTAAGTGGGTGTAAGCAGATTTTCCTGAATTAGATACTACATAACTTGTTTATGAATACATTTTTCTAGTACTTTGGAGAGAGGGGAGAGGATAGCGATAAGTCTAAAGTTGGAGATATCAGAGGAGTTACCTCCTTTGTGTATAGGTAGATTGTAGCATTGTTTCCAGATGAAAGGGACTATTAGGAGAGATACAGGGAGAGCAAGAGTGTCAGCTGGTGGTAGAAGAAAAGTGGAAGGGATATTGTCAGCTGATGCTGAGCATGGTTTTAATTTAGAGAGTAGAGTTTTGGTGTAGCTACTAGGTACAGGTTTGAGGGAGAAGGTATTTGAGGAGACAGTATTAGGAGTAGGTTCAGAAAAGTTGGAGATGTTAGTAGTAGAGGAGTTTGGGTTAGGGTTGAGTGCTCTAATTGGTGCCTTTATAGAAATAATGTCATTGTTTGCAACAATAGATACAAGTAAGGGCTCAAACAACTCCATGGTTGCTTGGATGACAACCCCCTCCAATCAGCTCTTACCTCTGAGATGGGGATTGTTCAGTTACCAGTGAAGTTAATAGGCTTAAAACCTGTAAGAAAGTGGCTTAATGGCTGTAAGGGACAGAGGGAAAACATCAGGCAGGAAAAGGGAGTGCTAATGAATTTACTTCACATATTTTATAGCTCCAGCATTTCTGAATGTCTGGGACACTGACAGAAGTTGGGAATCATGGTAGCAGTTTTCTCTTTCTCCCGCGCTACTAGACCAAACACCAGGATTCACGAGTTAGCTGTTTGCTGTCTCATTTCCTGAACCAGAAGCAGACTCTATTCAGTTTCCTCACTCTGTGGATTGACTGTTCCTTATTGCTCATTTCATACTTACATTCTGTCACTCTGTTTCTGAAGGGGTTTCTCCATCACTTCAATCTCTCACTAGCTTTAACACAATGAGATGTTTTTGTTAGTCCCTTTGCCATTCCAAAGCCCTGGAATCTAATTTTGTTCTTGCCTGCTGCAATGTCTTACTACAAATGCCCCCATAAGCTAGTCGACCTTAGTTATGACTGTTAGACACTCCCATGAACTGCATCAAATCATGTTTGTAAGCATGCTGAACAATAATCAACTTCCAGATGAAACCAGGATCCACCTACTACCACTAACCTTATGCGTTCTAATCTGTGTACTTTGCATCAAGTTCATAGGTTTGGGCCTAAATGAAGCATCTTATTTATTAAAAAATGAACTGTCTACTAAAAAGCCCTGAACATTTACCATAAAAATATTAAGTTCACCAACCAACAAAAATATATCTTGTAAAAAAGTCATATTTTTTCATCTTGCAGGAGAAAACAAACATCACAAACAAATGTTTACCATGCTTTTTTATTATTTGTGTCACATTCCTTTACTACTTTCTGTTGATGTGCATCCAAACCATGCCTCAATCCAAATTACTTCCACTGGGTTAGCATCCATTTAAGAAAATAAACTCCACAGATCAAGATGAAGACACCAGCTATGAGAATATGTAAATAATACTCTCTACACACCAGCTAAGCTACTCTAAATTCTGTTTCCCCTTTGTATTATCCATTTTTATCTCCTAAGCCTCTAACTTCTGCACACTCTTTTCTTATTATGTACTCCTGTAGTTCTTACAACTGCTGTCTCCCCTTCTAATTAATACCCTGTGATCTGCCTTTGCTTTCTACAATAGTCATAGCCCACTATACAAATGTTTTAAGTCTGACATATACAAATACTTGCTTAGTTAGTATGCTGTATAATTCTCCATATACAACAATGATCTATTTGCCCAATTATAGTCAGACAAGTTCTACCACAAAATGAAGAACAATATATATAGTATATGTACACTTTCTAGCTTAAAAATGTTCTTTCTATTGGAATTAGACTGTTTATTCTCATTTCTGTTATAAGTAGTTTTGTCACTGAACGTGCATTTTTACCTTTAAGTTCCTTACTTACACTCTACGGTAAGTGTGTTTGGCATTGCACCTCAATGCATTTTATGTGCTTTGTGTTATATGTGTGTGCATTATTCTGTGCCTTGGCACCTGGGTCGGCCTGAAAAAGAGTCCCTGAACAAGTACCTTATTAAAAACACAAATAAAATAAAAGATAACTCCAACTATTGATATATGAAAACTTAGCTAATGTCTTAAAAGTCCTGCATATTAATGCTAGAAGCATGCATAACAACTTGCATCTTCTACATAACTGGCATTTTGTCTATCATTAAAATTGGGTTCAAAGGAAATAATTTGATTATTTCTTTCACATCATCCAGATATGCTTTGATCAGATAGAACTAATTTATAATGAAGGCAGTGATATATTGTGATAAACTCATCTGCTCCATCTGAGATCGACAAATCCCCTAATCTTTCCACACTGAATCATTGCTTGTTAAAATCAAAGCTGGCAATGATATATTTTTTCTACATCATCTCTATTTTATCCCTTCAATTAATGATGAAATTATTACTGACAAAGAGTCATATTGGCTTTATAACCATTTTAGCTCAGAGATAATCACTGTAGGAGACATCAGCCTTGATCATATTTCAACAGATGAGGGATCCATTCACCCAGCAATCCAATTACACAGTGTCTCTTAACTTATTACTCAAACCACTCAGACCAACAAAATCTCTAGATACCACAACATGTTTGATTGGGTTCTTGCTCACTGCCTGCAATATCCAGCTCAATCTTGGCCTTGTGATATAGAGGGATAAAGCCCTGACTACAGCCCAGAGAAGCAGTGCTTGACTCGTGACATGGGTGGCTGAAGAGCCTGTTGGGGGAGTCTGAACTTGAGTGGGTAACAGCATTTGCTGAATCTTAGACAGAAAAAGGAAGGGAGGCTGTTAGGCCACCTGTTGTGGCTAAATGTGCTTTCACTGCCTCATGCAGGGACTTTCCATATGAGACAGGGAACAGGACGCATATGTGAAAGCATGCACTCCTCATTCTCCCATCAGGTAGTTACAGCAAGTCTCTTAGACTGGGGATAGGCTGGTGATAGGGGTCTGAAAGCTAACCCACTCCCTACCACTCCACTCTCACTGCTGTGGGAATGCCTGGAAAGATAGGACTTCCTGAGCATAAGGGAATTGGCCATAGGGTTTTCTTCTACCCCATGGACACCCAGCTCTTGCTCCTAAAGAATGAATGGATCAGCTGGATGTAGACAGTGGAGTCATCAGGCAGCGTCCCTAAGAGGTGGGGATGGAGCCATACAAAATGAATAAATAAACAAACAAAATACCTTGGCTCTAGATGATTGTCACTGTTGAAGTAACACCCCATCCCATGTCCAAAACTGGGAAAAGGGGTTGAGGATGGATGGATGGATGGATTGATGGATATATGCCAGATTTCACCTTACAGACACAAGGTACAGGGTTTGATTCTGATCTCAGATTATTGGCAAGGCATAAAATGGCTCTTCAGGAGACTTGGGATCACAATAGAAGACTAGGCTAAGAACAATGGCATCAGGGCTTATGTAATCAGTGGTCACCTAGCCATATTTGTCATTTGGAACTAGAATAAGCTCCAGGGTCTTAAGAGAACCTATTGAACAAAATATGAAAGCTTTTGATGCAGCCTTCTTCAGCTCAACATTAAATGCAACGGGCTGGTCTCACCTTAGCAGTGTATCATGGGAGGAATTAGTCACCTTCCTTAAATTACATTTCCTACTACATTAAATGTGTTTGCTTCACCTCATAAAAGGTGCATTCAGTCCATAACTCTGCCTTGTACAGATATTTTGCCTCCAGGAAAACTCATGTAAAGAAGAGAGTTACACTCTGCGACAACAGGCAGCTATTAGCTTCCTTGCAGGATTATTTGCCAGTTGCCTTGATTTTTTTAAATTCTTTAATGGATTATCTGGGATGCATCCGTTACTTGGAACCAGCTAAATCTCAATACTTTCAGGACGGTTTCCATGGCAAGTCATACCGTACTTCAAAACTCTGGTTCACCAATTCTAAACCTACATATAATGTATGATAGAGACAAGTTGAATGTTGTGTTAAAGGTGCTTGAAATTTTGTATAAATGTAAATTTGCCTATGTCACAAGTGATAATTCAATAAATGTCTTTAAAAAATGGTGACTGGAATTTCAGGGTAATCCTGAATGACAGTTGATGACCAGACGTCAGTTGTTCCCTAAGTCTTTCTTCTTTCTTGTCAGTGATATTTTTTTTCATTTAGCATTTCATTCCCCCTCGTAGAATAGGAAAAAGCAGGATGATGATGATGACTCCTGGTAGAATACCACTTAAGGTTAGCACCCCCTTGGAAAATTAAATTACCTGACTTGCTGTTATTCAATGAAACTATTTATGAAACATAGCTACATAAAAAATAGCCAGGGAACTGTTATGGCTAGGCTTGTATAGACCCTAGGGCTGATAGCCTAGTACCAACCTATAAACCTATGAACATAGGACAATTTTTATTGATAAGTGAATATTATACTATTTTGTTTGGCTTTAGGTGGTTTATGTTTTATATAATTGTAGAGGTCTTTGTTTCTTAAGCAATTAATTAAATTTGAATCTGGACCACCTAATGTTAAACCAGACACTTTCAACCTCCATCAGATTTCTTCCTTTCGCACTTCACCTGATATCCCATGTAATAGAATCATATATTATGAATGCCAGCTATATTACTTTTCCTAGTATACAATGACTGTCCAGTAATATTCAAAAATGAGCATGTTGATTGGTCACCCCAGCCAGTGTGCCCACTGTAAATCTATGAATATACCAATGGGAAAAGGTCCACTTGTCTGCACCTTTTTTTCATTAGCATATCTCATAAAATGTTTACCTTTCTTTCTTTTTTAAATAAATTTGCAAAACCGAAGACCTCGAATGGGGGAGAAAAATAAGAGGATAATCAGGTACATTCTGCAAAACTAAAGAAACGTAGCTGATTATCCTTTTATTTCCTCTCTTCCGGCTCTCAAAAACATTAAAAGTCTCCCAGTTTCTTTTTTCTTTTAAATAAAAAAAAAAGCAATGGAGAAACAGAGAGCTTCCTTTCTCCATTGCTTCCTTTGCCCAGCACTGATGTAATGCGTAAGCATGGGAACAGAAGTCCCATATGCATGCACAGTACATCAGAAAAGCCCCAGGATCCCAGAAAAACATGGAAGGGCACCACGGATGCATTATACAAAGACATTATTTAAGAAAAGTAAGTTTTTTTTTTCTTAAATAATGTCATTGTAAAATAGGAATAACTGACTCTGTGGTGTGGTATATTGAAGATTTACCCACAGTTAGCTTTATTCTATCATTTGGGCTTCGCCCTCATGATTAAACCACACCAACCATGAGTAAATCTTCAATATGCCACACCAACGTCTTCGGTTATTGCTATATTATTCCCCTTAGGTAGAGTATCAATGAGTGCCTTCCAGCTTACCACTCCATGAGTTATCAGAGCTGCTAACTGAACCTAGTTCAGCTGGGCCTTAGTCAGGGCTTTTTCCCTCTATGCCACTAGAGAAGCAAAATCTGTTTTCCCTTTGAAGGTATTCATGTATTCCCTTGATATTTTTCTCTCTGTATTACCTGTTTTAGCCATATATCCTTTTCTTAGCCAGACTCTGTGTGACATGACGACACCCTACTTAAACCTAGGCAGTAACTAAGGAGCCTAAATCCTCACCACCATCTCTGGTAAGGGAGCGTCCCTGAAAGCAGGGAGAGGTCACACAATTTCCCCTTAGAGTACACAGGGAACAGGCTCCAAACCTGGGGCTAGGCTACATGCTTCACTCCAAGACCCCAAATTAATTTTCATTCTAACCACTGAAGAGCACTGTGTCCTGGTTCTAGGTATTTGACATACTCACTCTTAAATATTTGATATTCACACATACAAACACTCCTGGGAAAGACTGGCATAGATTTACCTACTATGTCCTCTTTCCCAAATTACATAATGGCTTCCACCAGTCAAAATACCATAGTACCCTTCAAAAAGGGTGTTCAATTATATTGAGTAAAATTAATATTGCTGTAAAAATGTAGCATGCAATCCAAGTAGTAAGTCTTTTCAGAGTGGCCATGGTGTTGTCACAATAAATATAAACACTCTCAGGTTACTAATTGTACTTTCTCAATAACCAGCCACAATAAAAGGTAGTAAAATATTTAGTAAATAAAATTATTAAAATGTATTTACACTTTCAATAAACCACAGTTTCACCCAGAAGAATTATGAAAATAACACTGAAGAATAGGTTTTACACTGATTGAAGAAAAACTCTATCTAACTGTATCTCTATTACTGTCTAAAGATGAACTGTCCCTATCTAATCTAATTAAGTCAGCAAGGTAAGATGATACTTTTACTTCTGCAAGCAAATTAAAAATATATGTCCACTCTTCAGGCTGTTGTTTGGTCCTCAGCGACTGGAATAGCAAATCCTATTACTTCTGCTGAACAGCTCTGAAAAACTCTGAGTGATAAATACTGATCTGGAAAACAATCACTGACTGACTACAAGAACTGCTGCAACTGCTGCAACTGCTGCAACTCAACTGCAACTGAACTGAACACAAGTGACTCAGAACCTGCTTTTATAGCAACATTTTTTAAAAGTCAAAGAAATATGTTATAAGAATTCTACTCTCTCATTCCAGACTTCTAAAAAATGAACAAAAACAGCTACTGTGGATATTCCATTCTTTTCAGCTCTGGCACATGATGGCATCACTTGAGGCCAGCTGACTGGCACACCCTGCATTCAGAATTCTTGGTACTTGCGTATTATTGCAACCACATTTTCACAGTTGCGAAAAGCACATACCTGTAGATAAACGAGTGGCTGAACCATTTCTAACTGATAATCATAGTCCTTACTATTGGCCAAAGGAACAGGAACAATTTAAGAAATACTATTCCTGTTTTGCGTGCATTACAAATGCATGCCTGAGTTGTCATGGCTGGTGTCGTACTGTCTATACAAAGAACTGTTAACATTTACTCACCCACATGTAATGGTCTGTCAGGCAGGTCAGAAACTTTGGTATTACCTATTTTAACACTTTCCATAAAATCATCTGGCTTTTTTTCACATGGTACATTATATGACATGAACCTTTGTACCACCGTGTAATGACACTTACACTTACCTGGTTTGCATTGCTTAATGCATATTTTTTGCATACATTTGCAACCAGCAGTGAAATCAGAGAAATGGTCACAAATATGGATAATTACAACTTTGACATGGCTGTGAAAGTTTAACATGTAAGGATATGTAAAAGTCATTACACTTTAACATGTAAGGATATGTAAAAGTCGCTACACTTATTAGCAATGCTTTTTGTTACGGAAAGAAAAAAGGGAAAGTCCGATACTTTGTCAAACAACTGCAATTGGAGATTTTTTAGAAAATCTCCCACTATCCGTATTTTGCTTTTGGGCACTAAAAATAACAGCAATTGCTACCTGCCATTAAACTGATGTTAACCTACTAGTACAAATCGTTTACATCAGCAGAAAGCAGGATGCAGGATTTGAAGCGTCTGTAAGGCACGCAAAACAGGAAAACAGGAAGAGAATTTCTTAAACTGTTCGTGTTCCTAAAAGTAATGTACATTTTTTCCAGTACTAACAGCTTAGAATAACCATTTCAAGTGTTTCCTGCACTCCTATCTGTGCAGGTCTGTGCTTTTTGCAACCATGAAAATGTGGTTGCAATAATACGTAAGTACTGAATTCTTTTTAAATACATGCACATTTTACACAAATCAAAGAAACAATCAAAACACAAACTTATTTACAAAATTATAGCTAGTCATGCTGGCATTTATAACACAGGATAAGTTGTAATTATTTACAATTATTTACAAAACTGCAGCCAGACATGCTAGCACAGATAACCCTATCTGATATCCTCACATTTCTCCTCCCTTTAAAGACTCAAGCTAGATTTTTAAGTGACCCTGGAAAATCATTGCTTGAGAAAAACGGGGCTGACTGAAAATGTATCAGCCAGTACCCTGTCCTGAGAATCCTTCTATACTGGCATTGCTGAAATCTGGACTGGCTAATGCAAGAGATTCTCCCAAAGCTTATTTAAAGTTTTGGAATGCCTGCTCACAATCTGTAGTTCACACTACCTTATCAAACTTGGTTTTCCCTGTTAGGTCTGCATGGGGTGCAGCTACTACACTATAGCTGCACACAAATTTACCACAGCATCCTGCTGTCCCTAGGAAAGCCCTCACATGCTTTTTGGCAACAGGGACAGTCACACCTGACTAGCTTCCACTTTGGCAAGTTCTGGCCTAATCCCACCACCCCCTACTCTATGTCCTAGTTAGCAGACATCTGCCATACCCGCCTGATACTTATTAAGCTAAATGGTGAACCCTGTGGTTTTTAATCTACATAAAACATCCCTGACATGTTAAAGGTGCCCTTGCCAGGAATGACTATAAATGGCAATATTGTCCAAATAAGTAAGAGTATAATCTCCTGCTACTACTAAGATACAATCTAATAAGGTTGCCGGGCCATTCGTCATCCCAAAGGGCATCCTTGTAACCTTGTGTAATCCAAAAGGTGTTACAGTAGCTGACTTCTCTCTAGCAATGGGAGTCAAAGGCACCTGCCAGTATCCCTTGGTCAGAGCAATAGTGATCAGATACTTACCCCCACCCCACCCAGTTGTTCTAAAGCTTCATTTGCTCTAGGCATGGGGTACACATCTGATTCTTTATAACAATTTAATGTTCTGTGTTCTATGCAGAATCTTACACTATGATCTTTCTTTGGTACCAATAGTATTGGGGAAGCCCAAGGTCTACTGGACTCCTGGATTACCCTCCAACTCCAACATCTTCTTTATCTCCTCCTTCAAAGTCTGTTTGACTTGCTCAGGCCCCCTATAAGGAGCTTGCTTGATAAGCCTTTGGGGTCTCATATCCACATGGTACTGCACTGAGTACCTCCAGGCTTCCCAGTAAACATGCCCCCAAATTTCTGTAACACTGATCATAATTCTTTAACCTGAATATGGGATAGCCACAGAACTGTCAGTCTTAACCTCACTGATAAGACTAGTCAGAATATCCCCCTCAGACTCCTCCTGCCATTCACTGTGAATACTCAGCACCAGGGCTTCCCTATTGTGACATGGTCTCATTATGTTAACATGATACAACTTATGTCCCTGGCTCCCGCTCACCAAGTCCACCATGTAGTCAACATCACCAACCCCTGTAATCCCAGACTAACAAAAGCAATGCACAACACGTCTCCCAGTGCACCCCATGCCCACATGACCTACAGAAGAAATGTGATGGGCCATGGCCAGAGTCGCTAGACAGCAGGCCCCAGGCACTGCCAACTGCCATTATTATCTCCCCCACTAGCTCTCCCTCAGTAATCCACTCTCTGTACAGTACCCCTTTGTTTTCTGCAAAAGAAATATAATGGGCTATGGCTAGAGGTGCCATACGGTAGGCTCTGGGCTCTACCAACTGCCGTGCTACATCACCTTCTTGCCCACCCTCAGGGGTCCACTCCCTGTACAGTAACCCTTTATTATCTGCACAGAAATGTCATGGTCCATGGCTAGAGATGCCAGACAGCAGACACTGAGCTCTACCAACTGCTGTATTACCTCACCTTCTAGTCCTCCCTCAGGGGTCCACTCTCTGCTCCAGCATGCAGACTGCCCCTTTTTCTAGAGCATCAGGTGCCTCCTTAGCTACCTCCCTCAAGCCTTATAAGGTAGAGTCTGAAAGCCGTTCCTGTCTCATCTCTACTTTTGTGACCTCTCCTAGCTCCCCTTCCACAGGAAGCCCAGTATCCTCTGTCAGTGGTGCTTCACTGCCAGCCTGGATACCACCACTCACCTCTGTCCTTGCAGTCACCATGGCCACAGGAACACCAGTACCTACCAGCAGCTCTTGTACACCTTCAGACTCACTACTACAAGGTAGCTCCCTCCCTGAAGTATTCTCATCACCAGCCCCAGCTTCAGGTATAGGATCTGTCTGGGTCTCTCCCAGACTACCAGACCTATGTGCCTGTCTCCAAGCTTAACTGCATGCCAGTGCACACAGACAAGGTACTACACTATCAAAATCATTCCCCTAGTAAGACAGCTGCAGGTATATCCTCAAACACATCTACCTGCTTGTTCCCTTTTCCTCCCTCCCAGTCAAGGTGAACCGTAGCCATGGTCATTTGGAATGGGGTCCCTCTAGAGCTCTAACTGGTGTAGACTGCCCAAGCAAGTACTGCCCCCCCCCCTTAACAACTGCAGGCTTCACAATGGTTATATGAGAATCTGTAATCTCTCTTAGCAGTTGTCTGTCTTCCATCCACTAAGGTAGGATACAGATGTTGGTGATAATTTGGCACCTCTGTTGTTTCTAGACAACTTATCACTGGTATTCTGTCATTCCCACTTGCTGGATCCCTCACCTTTTGTTTCTCATGTTGCTTCAATGGACATTTGTGTGCTACATGGCCCCTCTGATTACATTTGAAACATCTAATCCCTGATCCTGACCATGTGTTTGAACTAGTGGCTTCCCTTGTTACTGGTGAACTCTGTTGGAGTGGTTTAGACTGCTCCCATGGATTCTCTTATGTACTTGTGCAGCAGTGGGTATCCCTTTCTTATGCACTGATGTCCTACTAGCCAAGTAGAGATCACCTTTTCTCCCCAACTCATTTGCAGAGTTACACTCTCGGTCTGCCAACCAGAACCTCATTTTCTCAGGGAAAGTGCTGAGAGCTTGTTCACTCACCAAGAGGTCTGCTAGTCCTTCAAAAGTGGTGACCTGACACCCACTCATCCACCTGTGAATGTAAGTACTTAAATCAGCAGTGTAATCACATACACGTTCACCTGCCTTGCGTCTATGTTCAGGAAACTTTTTTCTATACATTTCAGGAGTAAATTTAAAGATATCACAGCTCATACTGATACTGTCTCTTCTCGGTCTCCAAATGTTTGGCTTCCAGTTCAAACTGATGCTGTCTCTCCTTTTCTTCAGCCTCCAGTTCATGCTGATGCTGCTTCTCTCTCTCTCCCTTTCCTCAGTCTCCAAACATCTGATTTCCACTTCAAACTGATGCTGCCACTCTCTCTCTCCTCAGCCTCATGTTGATGCTGCTTCTCCCTCTCCTCAGCCTCCAGTTTGAGGCTTTTTAACTCCAGACAGATGTTTAAGTCCTCTGAAGAAAAGGTACATTGTCTTATATCTGAAGGCTGCTTATTCCCAATGCCAAACTGGATACCCTCCTAACTGCTGTTCTGCTCTATTGCTACAACTAAGACTGAGACCATTGCTTCTTTAGGTTAGCATGCACCAGTCATTTGACTTCACACACCTTGGCCAACTGGTTGCTGGCCAGCTTGCTATAATCCTCTGCTGACATCTTTGCCTGGTGTTCCTGACTAAACTGACTAAAAAAAAATTAGAACTGTTGTGAAATGAAACTTTGCATGTTTATCTTGTGACTATCGAGAGTACATACCTCAGTGACAACTACTCATAGGCTACTAAAGCTCAATTAAAATCTCAAACAGCTGTCACCAAATAATGTGATGTGGCTACCAAAGCTCAATTAAAATCCCACACAGCTGACACCAAATAATGTGATATGATGACTTCCTACTTAAACCCAAGGCATTAACTAAGGAGCCTCAATTCTCACCACCATCTCCAGTAAAGGAGCGTCACTGAAAGCAGGAACAGATCATGCAATCTCCCCTAAGAATACACCGGGAACAGGCTCCAAATCTGGACTGGATGATATGTTTCACTCCAGTTCCCCAAATGAATTTTCACACTAACCACTGCAGAGCACTGTGCCCTGGTTCTAAGTATTGGACACACTCACTCTTAAATATTTGATATTCACACATACAAACACTCCTGGGAAAGATTGACACAGATTTACCTGCTATGTCCTCTTTCCCAAATTACATGGTAATGGCTGCTGTCAGTAAAAATACCATGGTACCCTTCAAAAGGGATGTTCAGTTATATTGAGTAAAATAAATATTGATATAAAATGGTAGCATGCAATCCAAGCAGCAAAGCTTTTTGGAGTGGCCCTGGTGTTGTCACAATAAGCATAAACACTCTAAGGTTACTAAAGGTACTTTCACAATAACCAGCCACGATAAAAGGTAGTAAAATATTTTAAAAATAAAATGATTTAAAACAGGTCTATATTAGAACACCAAACATTTAAAATGTCGAGTGTTCTAATATCGACCCGTTTTCAGCGAATGCTGAAAATATCAAAGAAGCAGAAAACTGAATTCTTAACTATGGGAAAGAATTTGGTTGTCCGTTTCTATTGCTTCAGTATTTTAAGTGCTCTGGTGGAAAGCGGGTGGTATGTGTGCGATTGATTGCGTGGCGTTAGGGTTAGGCATTGGGAGAGTGAGTTAGGGGAGTGGAGTTGAGTTAAGCATGTGTAGTGTTGTGTGTTAGTGTGGTTGTGAGGGGGTTAGGTGAGTTAGGGTTAGGGCACTTAGTGAGTGAGTGGATAGGTACAGACAGAGTGACAGACCTTAGGGTTAGGTAGCTAAGTGGATAGTGGATAGTTAGTGGTGTGTGTATAGTTTAGTGGGGTTAGGTGTAAAGTTTAGGTGTGTGTGTGTGTTGCTTGCTGTTTTGATTGCTTGTGTTGTGTGTGTAGTGTTTTGGAACTGCAAATTTTCCCTAAACATTTTGCATGTTTGGTGTTCTAATATAGACCCTTTAAAACATATATACACTGAATAACTGAATTCAATAAACCACAGAGTTTCACACTGATTGAAGAAAAACTCTATCTAACTGTAACTCCCTAACTGTCTATAGATTAACTGTCCCTATCTAATCTAATTAAGTCAGCAAGGCAAGATGATACTCTTACTCTTGAAAGCAAAATAAGAATATATGTCCACTCTTCAAACAGTTGTCCAGTCCTGTGTGACTGGAATAGCAAATCCTATTATTTCTGCTGAACAGCTCTGAGTGCTAAATAATGATCTGGAAAACTACCACTGACTACTACAAGGACTGCTGCAACTGCTGTAACTCAACTGCAACTGAATTGAACTGAACACAAGTGACTCAGAACCTGCTTTTTATAGCAGAATTTTTAAAAGTCACAGAAAGCTGTCATGAGAATTCTGCTCTCTCATTTCAGACTTTTCAAAAGTAAACAAAAACAGCTACTGTTGAGATTCCATTCCTTTCAGTTCTGGCACACAATGACATCACTCTAGGTCAGCTGACTGGCATAACCTGCATTCAGAATTCTTTTTAAAGACATGTACATTTGGTCAGCCAGAAGAACACTGTTTGATTCAAACATCTTACACAAATCAAAGAAGCAATTGAAAAACACACATTTATTTACAAAATCATAGCTAGTCATACTGGTATTTATAACACGGGGTAAGTTATAATTATTTACAAGTATTTACAAAACTGCAGCTAGACATGCTAGCACAGATAATATCTGATATCCTCACACTCTGTGTCATTCCACTTGTGTATACAAACATACTTTTGAATTCTCCTAGGTTCCCACCTATATATTTTATAACGGTTTCCTATCAGGTGTGTGATGCTTGCTTCATCAAATCCATTAATTATGAAGAGCAAATATAGTTGGGAGGTTGGCCTAATGGTTAAGGTATTTGCCTTACAAACACAAGGTACAGGGTTTGAGTCTCACAAGGGATAATTAGCTAAGCTTAAAATGGCTCACAGGGGCAGTTAACCTAGTACTACCCTATGAACCTATAAGTCTCCAAAATGAAAGTTTACAGTATTGAAAAATGTTGAATCCTGAAATTCCCTGCTTTGAACTTAGAAACAACAGCTATCTTGGGTCTTGCAAAAAAAAAAGAGGGGGGCAATATTTTACACTTTTGGTTTGGAGACTTTTTGTATTTGTTCTTCACGATTGCTGGATTTGATGGAACAGACCACATGCCTGATACTAGACCATTTATAACAGCTATATCATCATGCTGCCTATTCATATCATAATAGCCATGCTTTAACATTTTGTTCATTAATTCATTCATTTGCCAATATCTCTACTCAGCATCATGGGGAGAATGAACTTATTCCAGTATGTAATAGGCATTTAGCAGTGGGCATAACCTGGACAGGATTCCAGTGTCTAAGAGGGCACACCAACACAAACATGCATATATGCCACATGCTCATTTCTCTGATAGAGGCAGACAGTAATGCCCAAACTAACCCCCTCCCCCACATAACATCTAGAAACTGCCTAACTAACATACCTCCTCCTAATAAACACATATGACACATAGGGACACCATTGGGTTGGGCTGAGCTGCTAGGCTTATGAAGACCCTGGTGGTTGTTAGTCTAGTATATACCTATGAATCTACAAACCTATTCATTGGTAATTTAGAGTATAACTAGTTCACAGAATGACATTTCTTTGGGATCTTTGACTAAACTAAAGCATCTGGTGGCAAAAGCCAACATGGATACAATGATGTCATGTAAAATCCATGCAGAACGTACCAGGAATTGAACCAAGGAAATAAGATCTATGAGGCAGCAATTCTAACTACTGCACCACTGTGCCAGCCTATGTCTCAATTTCTGCTTCCTAACTTCTTAATTTGCACAGCACTGTCTCAAATAAGATATGCCTCTCTGTCCAAAAAACGTAATTAAATCATACCCTAGAATCAGGTTCATTCCATAAATCCTACAGCTACATTGCTGGTCTGTATGCTGTACTTTTTGTCTACCTCTTTTGGTCACCTTTTTTAAAGAAGTTTCTTCTTCCCACAATATTTTAAATATAAACCTGTTTTTTAAAATGCTTTTTCTATTTGCTATAGAATCATACCACTTTAAATATAAATTGTCCTTAAATACTAAATAAAGATTGAATAGTGTTTAAAACTTTCAGTGTATGGAAATTATGTTCAACAGTAAAGTAACCCTTCCCAAATACAACTTTAAATCTAAAATATGGCAGGCTAGAGAGGGTCGAGTAAACAGTGCATTGTAGTTGTATGTTCACATCAGCACCGCTGACACTGATGCACGTTGTTCAGATTTCCCATACTGTAGCAGTCCAGTAAGGCATTGACAATGTGACACAGCATGTCACTGTGTTTTGCAGTACTATCAGACCTTTCAAATTAGTTTAGCAGACTAGTTCAGTATTATCAATTCCCACAGCTGTTCTCCATAGCTGTTGAGTGCAGCACTCAATCAATTAATGCATTAGTATGAGTACTGACTGCTCTTAAGATGAATTGGGAATTATTTTATATATCTCTTTTTAAATACCACTCACTGTCCCCAAGGACACACATTTACAGATAGATAGATGAATTGGGAATTATTTCATATATCTCATTTTAATTTTTGTTTGCTGTCCTGTGGAACACATACGTATAGATAGATAGATAGATAGATAGATAGATAGATAGATAGATAGATAGATAGATAGATAGAGAGACAGACAAATATAGAGACAGACACTGGCATCAACTCCCTTCTTCACATTTTGTATATGGGGCTGGGGTGTCATATCACATTTTGTACAAAGAGTTGGGGTGTCACATCAACAGTGCCCAAATCACCTAGAGACAATGTTCACACTGCTAGATGGCTAGCCCTGATACAGTAGGTAAGTTAACTTCAAAATACCAAAGCATAAATACATACCAAAAAAATATAAGGAAAAATCATGCTGAAGAGAAATTAATCTTCTGCAAATGTGTTAAGTAATATTTGGAGTAAAGCACTTTCAGCTACAATGGTTAGCAGTTTCAGCTACAACAGTGTGCAAGTTAATGTAATCAAATTTTTGACTCTTTAAGGTGCGCTTTTCAACTTTGTAGCATTGTAGCCCAGTAGCCCAGATAAGAGTATCATAACATAATCTGCTTTTTTATGTCTCATCTCAAAGATGGCCTTAAGATTTAGTATTGTTTAAGTGCAGTGACATCATTCTTTGCATGTCAGCTTTTTTCTAGTCTGGCATTTTGTTTGGGTGTCTGAACATTAACAGTTATGTGGATGTTGGCAAATAGACAGTCCTTCAAAAACTATCAGTTGATTATTCACAAAGCTCAGACAGCTACAAGACTGGGAACAGACTGCACTGGGTATTTTTAGTTGACATAATGGATTAAACAATATCACAGCATGTGGAATGTAGTCAGGGCATCACTTTTTTTTTCATTTTTGCTTCTTGCACCTTCATTTTGATGGAAACCCACACATCTTAACCATTTTTCATGCCTCACATATTGATGACTGCTGCTTGTTAGGAGTTATCTCTTCCCCAGGGTGATGATGGGCTTTTGCTTTTTATACCCTGTGTTCCTTTCCAAGTACCTTACTTTGACCAGTGAAGAAAGGTGTGCAGTCAGTGTGCTGAAGTTCTTCAGTTTCATGTATAAGCTTCTCACAGCTCCAGAAACACTGCTTCCCTTAAAATATCAGCTCAGCCAGGGTCCCACTTCTCCAACACATGCTCTTCGCTGTGCAAGCTGCACATTGACAATCTTCCTCCTCCTCCTTCCCCCAGACAACCTGTGCTTCTTCACTCCTCCACCATCTAGGGCAAGACCTTCCCATCCATGCCCCAGACCCTACCTATTCTTGGATCACTAGTATTGCAAGGACATTTCATGTCTTTGTAGAAGAGGTATATAAGCTGTTTTTTTTTTTTTTTTTGCTTCATGTCATGCAAGTAGGAAATTGCTAATGTTGTATCATGGGTAAGAGATTGTTAATGTTATATCTCAGCATGTATTGTGAAGAAAATCCTCTAGCAGAGTGTATAACAGGCAGACTATTTAATTGTTGAAATACCCTCATTGTCTAAACTTGTTTAGATTGTTTTGTATCTTCCTTGTTAATCATTTGCTGAATGGGATATACCCCAGGATTCATCAAACTTCCATACAGGAATAGCTTATTCCTGTATGGAAGGTACCATTCCCATATAGCATGGCAGCGTGCCATGCATATGCATGAAGGCGCACTGCCGTGCTGCAATATGTATACGGAAATGTCCCAAAAAGCCATAAAACTTGATAGAATAACAGGTTTAGCATAAGCACATAGCACACACCTCCCAACCCATCAGAGTAAGCAATCTGTGCAAAGCCATAAGGGACAACATCCCACAAAGCCATAAACTCAACAAAATAACAGGTTTTGCATAAGCACATAGCGCGCACCTCCCAACCCGTCAGAGTAAGCAATCTGTACAAAGCCATAAGGGACAATCATCCCAGAAAGCCATAAAACTTGATAGAATTACAAGTTTAGCATAAGCACATAGCGCACACCTCCCAACCCATCAGAGTAAGCAATCTGTATAAAGCCATAAGGGACAACATCCCACAAAGCCATAAACTCAATAGAATAACAGGTTTAGCAAAAGCACATAGCGCACACCTCCCAACCCATCAGAGTAAGTAATCTGTACAAAGCCATAAGGGACAATTGTCCCAGAAATCCATAAAACTTGATAGAATAACAGGTTTAGCATAAGCAAAAGGGGCACACCTCCCAACACATCAGAGTAAGCAATTTGTACAAAGTCATAAGGGACAATGTCCAACAAGCTATAAAACTTGATAGAATAACAGGTTTAGCATAAGCACATAGCACACACCTCACAATCCATCAGAATAAGCAATCTGTACAAAGCCATAAGGGACAATTATACCTACAAAGCCAGAAAGTTGCTAGAATAACAGGTTCAGCATTAGCATGGATATACTAAAGTGTACAAATGAAAAAAACACAACAAATATATATTTTTTTTAAATATGCAATAAAGTTTAAGCATAGCTGCAAAGGTGTGCCCATTACTTAGCTACGCTTAAGCCAGCTGAAATGGCAGGATAATTTAAAAAGCAATAGACATCTAGCATAAACATAAGTGCAATAGTGTAGCAGTTAGAGTGTGTGCCTTGCATGTAGTCATTCATGGTTTGAGGTTCACCAAAGTTCTTTCTATGTGTAAAACATTACAATTTTACTTTATTTATACATTTATGTAGGAATTAACTTATTTTTCTCAACCAGAGTAGTATATTAGGCCTAGATATGAGATGTCAGTGTAATAAAGTAGCAAAACTCCCATATAAACACAAGTGCACATACAATATATTCACACAAGAATAAATTAATTACAGCACATTAGGGGATGTCAGAGAAGGTAAATAATTCTATATAATGTAATGAATGATGAATCAATCCCATACAGGTGTTAGACCAATATAAAAAAAAACATAAGCAATGCTAAGCATTGCACAGCTATGCTGACTGGGTGTAAGCATTGTTTTACATATGAATAGCCCATTTAAGTGGATTTGCCCATTGGTAAGCAATGCTGAACCTGCCCCTTTAAGCATTGCCAACCTTAGCTAAGTAGGTTTGCCTGTAGCTTAGCTCAGCATTTTCCAAACCATCCAATCATGGCAAAGGGTAGGAAATCAGCCTTATTTAAACCCCGCAGGTGGGAATACAGTTCCTAACTGGTTGTAGCTCTCCACTGTAAGCAATATGGCAGGTGTTGGAGAGGGCATCCTCTTACTGGTGCAGCACTGGGGCATACAGAAGTCCATGGTCATGGTAGGACTCCTGGTAAAAAAACATGATGTGAGACTGCTGCAGGACCAGTACCAGGGCTCCCAATATAAAGCGGAAGCCTGGGAAAGTTTAACCCCATGATCTCACCAGTGCCACTGGTATCCTTCAGACTGGTGAGCAGGTCCAGCACCACTATGCCAGCTTGAAACGGAGGAAGAGGGCACTCTTGGAACAGTGGGTCCAAGTAGCAAGACAGAGGGGAGATGTCCCAGCAGTGTGTAAGTATTCATAGCAATAACTGTTTACCAAAGTCCAGCCTGTGTATGTCATGAATAGGTATTCATAAATCTTTCTCTATTTTCATTACAGCTCCAGCTGAGTGGGCTGAAAACCAGGAAGCCCATGCCAGCAGGTTGCAAAGGCTGCATCGCGAAGCTGGTGAGTAACAATCCTGCTTGCAGTAGTCATACCAAATAAATATAAAAGAGTAAAATGTCACCTGGCAGTACAGAAAATGTGTATTATTTCTACTGAATAAATCAGAAAATATGACAGCAATAGTCCCATATAGGTCATATGTAAATAAAAGTGTAACTGCCTGACAATAAAGTTCTAAATCCTGGACTGGTTGTGTTTACTCTGGTATTGTATGGCCTCACATGTAGCATTTACCAAGATCTCATATCCCAGTAGTATTGTTGTGTTAACCACTGTTTCCCACACTGTGCTACATAAAAAAATATATCTAGGAATGTCTGTATAAGAATGTTGTAATTACAAGGTCAACTTGTACAACCAAGTGAGACTTAGACAGAAAACAGTGAAAAACAAGACAGCAGTATCTAAATAGCTCATTCTGATGAAACACAAATTGTTGTATTTTTAGCAGACACAGCCATGGTTTGAATCCCGGGAGTGGTAGTAGGCTGTATGCATAATCATACCTCTCACCTGTACACATTTTCAAAGAATGTCCAGATATTTGGCTCATATTTTGGCCTGTTCCTCTTTTTCCTGGCAAATCACTGGAATGATCTCAGGATTGTAGTCACTAAATAATGACATATATTTGAGTTTCAGACTTTAAATCCTTCAGAAAATGCATTTTAAAACAAATCCTGTTACTCCAGCAACATTCTAAGTTTATAAGAGCAATATGTAAAATATGTCCCTATTTGTACCCCCATTTTGTCAAGCTTTGTCCAGATTTTTTGCATGAAGAGGTTGAGAGGTATGTGCATAATTTCAACTAGGAATCTGGAAATATGTATAGAAACAGTCAGGTAGTGTTAACAAACATTCCCCCCACAGGTCTACCACGTAAGAGAAGTATAATGTAGCTATAAGATGGTTGAGTTGTACACTGTGTACAAACATACCACTGCCCAAACCAAGGCCATAGGTTATTGTAATAATACCTGTAGAGTAATTATTAGAGCAATGGTCATTAAAGTTGTGAGTACTGCAAGGATATACAAGTTGTTAATTGACATCCCCCGACCTTATCACCAACAATAATCTAAATACATAAATCAATGGGTATGTTGTACACCAAACCTACTGTTGGGGCATATGTCCTATTGTTCAACAAATATTAAAATGTGTTTCTATTAATGTTCCATGTTGAAATACTATCATTAGTGGCCTGTTGGTATCAATGTAACCTGCATGCCTTTGTAATGGCCACTGTGGTTCCATATATGCATGTGTTCTGTTTGCTATGCAACTGCTCCAAATCTGTTGTTTTGGGTTAATGGGAATATCTATGCATGCTGTTATAACTAATTCTGGATTGTGTTGATTATTACTAACTCACATATGTTCTAAAACTGCAACACCATAGCACATTTGGGAAGGCTGATCCCAGCAGACCAACCTCTCCCACCTCACCTGACTGTGGCAACGGGCCCCAACACATCTGGGACCCACCCTGGGATCTCCTTGTCTGCTTGTCCTGCACCATCTTTTGGTGGAACCGGTTCAGGGGATGTGGCTCATCCTGGGAGTGGGTGTGGATAGGATACCATCACCCAAAGCCAGGGCCAGGGATTGGTGCGTAGCAAGCTCCAAAAGGAGTTTGGAGATCTGCTACACCAGCTTGAGGGCTGCATGGAACAATTAGAGGGTCAGCCTGCCCCTCCTGCTCAGCCACCAACACAGTCACCTTGTGAAACTGTCCCACTGTTTTCATTTGGGGGCTCATGGGCTTCCGATTTCCAAACACCCCTCCCCATCCAAGGTGTTTATCCCCCACATGTGTCATATACTGCCCCTGTATGCTGTCTTCTCTGTCTTGTCTGTCTTCCTACCGAACCTAACTCCCCAAATATACCTACTATCCTTCCCCAACATCCCACTCTCACCTTAAACAATAAAAGCGCAATCTGTTCCCCAAAAAAATTGCCTCATACATAGCTGTACATTTCGCACACTTGTTCAATGGACACATGTAATTTGGTCTAATTGGCTTCTCAACACATTATTGTCTTCCCCACCCTTCTCTCAGGAGTTTGAGTGTCCAGATATACCTCCAAATTCAGTATATATGCATAGCTGTTGCAGTAGAAGAAATGGACAGCTATGAACCTTCCCTGTACCAGTCCTGTGCATCCCTAACAATGTTTCCTATTGTCTTTCCCTCTGCATGCCACCTTTTTCACCACTTTCCTATCACCCCTTTTTTCTTTTCTTTTAAAGAAATTAGCACGGGGATAACCAGGAGTAAGTTCTTTTAAGCAGTAGTAAGCAGGATTAAACCTGTTTGCATGGCACTAAACAATGTCTACACAGATTAAGCACTTTTAAGGCAAACTATCTGTAAGCATATTTAACCAGAAGTTAGTATTGCTTACAGCCGCGCAAACCCACACAAACCTGCTTACAACTGCTTAAAAGTGCCTTAATCACTCTGTATCCAACAGCCCTTGTTCTGCCCAACAACAAAATAGTCAGCCCTTGCAAGTCCTGAACCCAGGACACTGCAAATCATAGTGAGAGCAATTTACCACTAAGCCATCTGAGCTGTAGACATGTTTGATGTTTTCACAGTCATTCAACAGTAGGGAAAATGTATTAATATATGCATATGTGTGTATATATATATATATATATATATATATATATATATATATATATATATATATATATATCTACACACATATGGATCTAGGACTTTTGAACGAAAGTTCAAAAGCCCAAATCCATTGCCACCGGACACACTTTAATGAAAGCACTTTCATTGAAAAAGCACTTTCGTTAAAGTATGTTAAAAAAAAAATACAAACTGTACTTGAATGCAGGAGGGCAAACCCACCTGCACCACCTACAACCCCCCTACTTTAATATTCTTACTTCGAGGTCACACTACAGTGGGGAAAAGGGAATTTTCACTTTCCGCACAGTAGTATGACTGGAACAACAAGCATACTTACATGAAAGCGATGCTTTGGTGAACAGCACTTTCGCACAAGTATGCTCTCCAAATCGGGATTCGGAGAAAAATGCAGTCAAGCATCTGTATGGATTTTATATATAGATATATATATATATATATATATATATATATATATATATATATATATATATATATATATATATATATATATATATATATATATATATATATATATATATATATATATATAAAAATATATATGTGTGTGTGTGTGTGTGTACATTATATATGTACATTTTATATATATATATATATATATATATATATATATATATATATATATATATATATATATATATATATATATATATATATATATATATATATATATATATATATATATATATATATATATATATATATATATATATATATATATATATATATACATATATATATATATATATATATATATATATATGTATATATATATATATATATATATATATATATATATATATATATAAGTAGTGCATTCGGACATCGGATCCATACTCTGAACCTCTCACTGCAAAAAATCTGACCAAAGGCAGTGTAAATGGTGGGGTGAAGGGGCCCAAAATAGAGACCTCTTGTAATTATAGCCCTCATCCCATCCTCCACAGCTGAACAGTTCTGCCTAGCAACAAAATGAAAGCCCTTGCAAGTCCTGAACCCAGAACCCTGTACATCATTGCCACAACAGGTTACCACTAAGCCATCCAAGGTGTAGGATGTTGGGATGATATCTCTAACATATCATGCAGAACAGTCAGTTTACCATAGGGAATGTACAATGTGCAAGCAATAAACAATCTAATGATACACATACACACACACACACACACACACACACACACACACACATATATATATATATATATATATATATATATATATATATATATATATTTATATATATATATATATATATATATATATACTTATAGATATTTATAAAGAGAGTATATATAGAAGGTGCACAGATTATCAGACAGTCATTATTCCTACAGTTGCTACCTTTTCAAATGGCCAGAGCCTGATTCTTTCCTACAAATGAGAATTATTGCAAAAAAACATATACCCACTCAGAATGCAAAAGACACAATGCCACACATTTTGCATATGTATAAATGTTTATTTGTATACTATTTCAGTTGTTAATGCCATTTCTTATAGCATTTAGGTGTTTGAAATGCATAATAACTGATTAATGCAACTTTCAAAGAAAACATATGATACAGTAATCCACATAAAAATAAGATACTTTGCTGTCTAGGCTAAATCCTTCATTGGTTCATAGGTTCATAGGTAAGTACTTGGCTATCTGCCCAAGGGCATTTATAAGCCTAGCCAGAGTATGTTAGCTTTCGCCACCCCCTTAGATTAGTTCCCTTTGCCTCTGACCAGCAGAGCCATTAGTTCCCTGCGCCTCTGTCCAGCAGAGCCACTGCAGTGATCCCTGGGTTAAATTTTCTGTTTCCCATCCACCCGTCAAGGTTTCACTTGAAGAGTGCTAGAGAGGGGCTCTGTCTGATGTATATTGGAATCTTGTTTCAAAGCATGGGGGGAGTCTCTGGGTCAGGAATCTATCCCTCCAGCACATCCTATTTATCATTGTAGTAAGGTTTATATCCCTAGAGCATGTGGCTCTCAGGGACTTGTTTTTTTTAGGTGGAGCATATCCATCAATTCTGGGTTGGACATGGCCTTGTATGTCAAGCAGAGATCACCTTTGAGTAAGCGGTATGCAACCGAGTACAGCTGGAGTTTCTTTAGTCAATCTGCATAGATCATCTCTTTGAGGCCAGTAATCCTCTTGGTGAGGTACTTTTGTGGTCTTTCCAGCTGTTGCGGTTGTCTTGTAAGGTACATCCCAAATGGAGCATTGTATTCTATAATCGGTCTAATAAGTGATGAGTAGAGAGGCACAATAACCTCCTTTGTTCTGGATGCAAACCCTTTTGAGATTAGGTGGGCCACATAGAAGGATTTTCTAACCACCTTGGCAATATGATTATCAAATGAGAGATTGCTATCTACTTGGGTCCCCAGATCCCTTTTTACTTTTTCTATATTTAGGGGACTACCACCTATGTAGTAGTTCATGGGTACTTTGTTTTTTTCCAAAAGGGATGACTATGCAGTTTTTGGCATTCAACTTGAGGCCATGATTTTGACACCAGATATCCATCTCAGTGAGACCCTTCGGGTGTCTGTATCAGTCAGAGAATCAATTATGGCCCCTAGTTTGCAGTCGTCTGTGAACTTGGTCAGCCAAAGTCCTCCTGTGCTTGCCTGTACCTCTGAGAAGTATATACCGAACAGGAGGGGTCCTAGGTCTGAGCCCTGGGGGATGCCACTTGTAACTTGTGACCTAGAGTCTGCAACTCTCTCCATGTGGGTTCTGTCCGTGAGCCCATTTGCAACCCATCTCGTGACATAGGAGTTAATGTTCAGATTTGTGAGTTTGTCTATAATACCAGAATGGGGAATGGTGTTGAAAGCCTTTGTGAGGTCTAAGTAGGCTGTGTGGACCTCCTTACCCTCATCTAATGCCTTGGTAACTGTATCAAAGAAGTCCACCAGGTTTAGGAGGCATCATCTGCTCTTAACAAAGCCAAACTGGGTGGTGTCCAAAGTTTGGAGGTTCTCAATGTTTCTGTTAATGAGTTCCATGATGATGCACTCCATAGCCTTTCAGACCAGGCTAGTCAGGCTTATAGGGTGATAGTTCCCGGGGTCCATTGTGGCGCCACCTTTGTGGAGTGGGATAACTGTTGCTGTGTGCCACTCTGTGGTTACGTAGCCTGTAGAGAGACTGAGTTTCAACAGTGTGTTTAGGTGAGGGGTTAGTTCATTTTGGAGCTCTTTTAAGACACAGCCTGGGACACCGTCCGTTCACATTGAGGCTGTGTTTTTGGGTTTGGATAGGGCTGTTTTAACTTGTGTCGGTGATTGCCGGGGCCTTACATTCTTATGGTATGGTTATGGGCCCTTTAGGAGGTGAGAGGGGTGTGAAGTTTGAACTGAACCTGTCTACCACTATGTTGGCAATATCAGTCGGTTCAGTGTATTGTGTGCTATTCTGCACCAACTCAGAGCAGATCTGAGAGTTTCCACTTAGGTTCTTGACATAGCTAAATACTGCTTTGTGGTTATCTTTGGAGTCCTTGGCAATTTTTCTTTTGAAGCTAGCCTTGGATGATTTAATGAGGGATTGTAGTCTCTTGCTGTTACTGATCAGGGATGTCTTTTCTTCTAGGGATTTTGCTCTTATCTGTGCTAGTTTCCTCCTTCTATTGTAGAGCCTGTTTATTGCAGGGGTCCACCAGACTGGTTTCCTTTTCTTGAAGGAGTGAGTCTTGGTTTTACTTAGGGTAGCACGATCCATGCATTCCTGCAGATGATCATAGAGTGCTTTTGTATAGGTTTCAGCAGCTTGGACAGCATTGTCCATTGGCGTGGCGGCAGTGAACCTTTCCAGCTTGGTCTTAAGCAACGTGAATTTTGCTTTTGAAAAGTTTTTCATGGTGGTTTCCTTGATTGGGGTTGGAGGCGGAATGTGAATATCCATAGTGATTAGTCTATGGTCTGATCTAACCAACTAGGGGTTGACATCAGGTGTGGAACACCTGTCGCCCATGTTGGTGATGACCAAGTCCAATATGTTGTTTCCTCTGGTGGGGGTGTTGACCAGGGCATTCAAGTTTATAAATTCTGGGAAGCATTGGGCAAGGGAGTTAGTACTTGAGTAATTCTCCCAGTTAATGTTTGGGTAGTTGAAATCATCCAGTATTAGGGTGTTTGGTAGGACCTTCATATTTCCCAGTGTATCCAGAAATGCGGAGTGAGAGTCTTGGGTCATGGCGGGTGATCTGCAGCAAGTTGCAATTTGGATTGCAGTTTTGCCCATTGTTAGTTGCACTTGAATGATCTCTGATGCATCATGCTGCACCACTAACCTGGAGGTGTGAGTATCCTTGATGAATATGGATACAACCCTGCCTTTTGTGTTTCGGTCAGGGTTCTGTGGCCGAAAGGTATGGTATGAGTTATAGCCGGGTACTGCTGGGGCACTCTCTGGAGCCTTAAACCAGGTTTCTGTTACTGCACAGTTATTGATGTTCTTTATACTGAGGAGTGCCTCAAGTGCATGCATTTTGATGTTTAGAATTCCGACATTGAGTAGCATTATCCTCAGTTTTTGGTTGCTTGTGCTATTTACGATGGAGGTTTGTCTTTTGAGCCTTGCCTAAAAAAGGCACTATGGGGGTGGCAAGAGCCTTTTCCAGTATTTGAAAGCATAAGGGTGACAGGTGCAAGCCATCTCTTGTGAAGCAAACGTGGCTTGTCGAGCATGCCATCCCAGGCAGACAGATACTGGATCCCCTTTGAATGACACCAGAAACTTAGCCAATTGTTGAAGTTGATCATATTTTCTTTATACTGTAGAATCATTCTTGGTGAGGGCAGGATGCTACTCAGGGTCAGGGTCATACCTGCCTGGACTACATGATCAGAGAGCTTTTCTATATCTCTTTTCATGCAGTCCAGGGAGGTACATCTCACATCATTCACACCAACGTGTATAATGACAGTCATATTTGTACTTGTTCTGGAGTGACCTGAGTGTTTGTGCTATGTGGCAGATCCTGGCATCCGACAGGCAGCTAACTATAACCTTCTCCTTGTCCAGCCTACTTAGTGGGACATCAGTGTGCCTGACTATAGAGTCGCCTATCACTAGTGTGTTGGGTATGTTATTTTGGCTTAAGGGCTGTGATTGTGTGGCACATTTATTTTGTGAAGTATGTGTTTCATGGTTGGTGATGGGTTGTGGAGGTTGCTTGGATGTCGGCTTTGGAGGTCTCTGTTGCTTTTGCAGATTTTTATTTAGAGCCTCCGAGTATGTTTTTGTGTATTTATGTGTGTTATTTGCCTGTGTGGGTCTGTTAGGTCTATGTGAGAGTGGTGGTGTATTACCCTTCTACTCTTGACAGTCAGTTACAGTCTGGGGTTGAAAGAGCTTTGCCTCCAGTCTGGCTGTATAATTGCATCTCTCGCATATATTAGTGTTTGGTGGTAGGAGGAGAGGATTGTCTGTGTACATGAGGCAGTTGTAACATTGTCTCAAAATGCCCAGATTCACCAGTTGGACTGGAGAGTACACCAGAAACTGCCTTTTGGAAATGCCTAAATAGGTAGAGTGAGCTGTTTTTCTAATTGACTGTTGAGGACGAATAGAGAGCCTTGTCCTTCTGGACAGTATAAGGGGGGCTAGTGCTAGGGGTATTTAGTGCTTGTTATGAGTTTAAGCAAGTGCTGGGCTGTGAATGGTTTGAGTGCTAAAGTTGAAGGTTTGTCTAGTTCCAAGGGAAAAACTGAAGTGCAGACTTTGTGGAGTCGGGAATAGTTTTACCCTAGCTAACTGGCGCGGCCCAGCACGCAAAACCGTGCAAATGTGGTTTTTAAATCAGAAAGATTAAAGAAATAGAAATTAGCACAAATTGGCCAACAAAACTACAGTTTCTGGGCAGACACAGTCAAGGTACAGCAGGTATCTGAAACTGGACTTTTCTAGCTTAGTAAGGTGTGAAAATAGCAAGTTTTTTTGTTTTTTTTTTCAAGAAAACAGTAGAAACAAATGCAAAAACACTTTTATAGTGTAGTAATGGCTGTTGCACTTGAGTGGGAAGCCAGTAACAGTTAAAAATACAATTTACAACAAAAAATGAATTTTAAAGTGCAGGCACAAATAAATGCAATTTCAGTGTAAAATGAGCATTCTGAGAAGCAATAAATGCCAGAAATTGAGCGTTTAGGCGGAAATAGCAATAAGCAACAAGAAAAACCACAAAAAAATGGTACTTAAACAATCCAAAGTCTCTCCTTTTGTCTCTCTAGCATTGTAGGTCTCTGCAGGACACCTAGGCAGGATCTGCTGAGCTTATACAAACACAAAAACCGTGCAAATGCATTTTTTATATCAGAAAGATTAAAGAGATATAAATTAGCCCAAAATGGCCACTATAACTACAGTTTCTGGGCAGAAACCACTCCTCCAAGGACAGGTAGGCTGTTCTGAGCTCCCCACTCTCACTGGTGAACAAAGAAACTTCCTTTTTGCCCAAGTAAGGTATGGCCAAACACAGAAGCTTAAACACAGTCCAGGTATCAGCAGGTACCTGAAACTGGACTTTTCTAGCTTAGTAAGGCGGGAAAATAGCAAGATTTTTTTTTTTGTTTTTTTTTTTCAAGAAAACAGTAGAAACAAATGCAAAAACACTTTTATAGTGTAGTAATGGCTACCGCACTTGACTGGGAAGCCAGTAACAGTTAAAAATACAATTTACAACAAACAAAACACATTTTAAAGTGTAGGCACAAATAAATGCAATTTCAGTGTAAAATGAGCGTTCTGAGAAGCAATAAATGCCAGAAAATGAGCATTTAGGTGGAAATAACAATAAGCAACAAGAAAAACCAAAAAAATGGTACTTAAACACTCCAAAGTCTCTCCTTTTGTCTCCCTGGCATTGTAGTTCTCTGCAGGACACCTGGGCAAGATCTGCTGAGCTTATAGAAACACAAAAAACACACAAATGCCGTTTTTATATCAGAAAGATTAAAGAGATAGAAATTAGCCCAAAATGGCCAATAAAACTATAGTTTCTGTGCAGAAATCACTCTTCCAAGGACAGGTAGGCTGTTCAGAGCTCCCCACTCTAACTGGTGAACAAAGAAACTTCCTTTTTGCCCAAGTAAGGTATGGCCAAACACAGAAGCTTAAACGCATTCCAGGTATCAGCAGGTATCTGAAACTGGACTTTTCTAGTTTAGTAAGGTGGGAAAATAGCAAGGTTTTTTAGTTTTGTGTTTTTTTTCAAGAAAACAGTAGAAACAAATCAAAAATACTTTTATAGTGCAGTAATGGCTGTCGCACTTAAGTGGGAAGCCAGTAACAGTTAAACATACAATTTACAACAAAAAATTAATTTTAAAGTGCAGACACAAATAAATGCAATTTCAGTGTAAAAATTAGTGTTCTGAGAAGCAATAAACACCAGAAAATTAGCGTTTAGGTGGAAATAGTAATAAGCAACAAGAAAAAACAAAAAAAATGGTACTTAAACACTCCAAAGTCTCTCCTTTTGTCTCTCTGGCATTATAGGTCTCTGCGGAACACCTGGGCAGGATCTGCTGAGCTTATGCAAACACAAAAATCGTGCAAATGCAGTTTTTATATCAGAAAGATTAAAGAGATAGAAAGTAGCCCAAAATGGCCAATAAAACTACAGCTTCTGGGCAGAAGCCACTCCTCCAAGGACAAGTAGGCTGTTCAGAGCTCCCCACTCTCACTAGTAAACAAAGAAACTTCCTTTTTGCCCAAGTAAGGTATGGCCAAACACAGAAGCTTAAACACAGTCCAGGTATCAGCAGGTATCTCAAACTGGACTTTTTTAGCTTAGTAAGGTGGGAAAATAGCAAGATTTTTTGTTTTTTTTTTGTTTTTTTTTCAAGAAAATATACTTCAAGTAGTACAATAGTAAAAAACACCCTTGCCTTGAAGACAAGAATCAATCAACACTTAACCACAGATGTAGTTCAACAGCCTCCAATTACACTCTGTAGTCAACCCCCTAGGGGGAAAAGTACCAATTGTCACAATGTAAATGTATACGTTACATAACAATGCTTAACTTAAAATGGTACTCTCACACTGACAAACAGAACTGTGTGCAAAACAGTAAGCTCTATTCCACCACTATCCCCATGGTGAAATGAATGAACATTTACAGCCATATACCTTTATGTTTCTCATTAATAATATCCCTCACATGTTCTAACAGCCTAGGTTAAAAACATTTAATAGCCCTCCCCCATAAAATGTCTTACAAGGGCATATAACAGTGTTCTCTATACACTGACCTCTTGACTGTACAGGGTCACACATGTTCTCCAGCTTTAGCCCTCATATATATGGACCCTACCCCACAACTTGTGTGGGAGTCCACAACATCATTGGAATGATAGTAGGAATGTCAGCACTAAATTATGATAGTCCATACCTATCAACCTCTTACTGCATGACATCTGGAGAAAGTCTGGTATATAAGTGGTTGACAGAGGCTGAAACACAGGGCCATATTTAAAATATTGCTGTTATACACTGTGAATGTTGCTGGTGTTACAGGATTGGTTGCAACATACCCTTACTGAGGAATATGACGTCAGAAACACAAACGGATGTTGCCATGTACTGATAGCAATCAACAGAGAGAATTCCACTGATTTGTCAAGGATAAGACCTGTGTGGGGAACAGACAAAGCATAACAGCCAAACTTCTGGCCATCATGTGACTAGCCCCACAGTTGAGAGCTATGTAGACAGACTGCATTCCATGCAAAACTAGCATTTACACACAAACCCTGTAAAACTAGAGGTATTCAATGCATATAACAGCAATACACACACTGTCCCTAGGTCTGGAACCTTATACAAATATATATTTGGCCTGTGTCCACAAGTCTTGTTGTAAGAAGTATTCTTATCTGCTGTCTGTAACGTCGCTGTCCCCACACATGAAGGATGTCTTCCATACAGGCAAGGTAAAGGGACAAAGTCCACATGGTGTAGTTATTTATAGTAGTGAGTTGCTATGACATTGGCTATTGGAAGAACTACACAGGTGCCTGCTTGCAATTAGCAAGTGGGGAACAGCAATTGGTGTAGAGGCCATCACCTGAACATGAGCATCACTTATAAAAGCCATGCTGCAACTTATTCAAACCAGCTCAATCCCAGTAGTTGTAATAATGGAATAGATGATTATGAAAGATGCATATGTGCCATCAGTACTCTCTGTAATGATGTCCTGCTGAACAACTGCTATGGACATAGCATCTGGCTCTGTCTGCAATGGGCCATACCTGTCAACTGTGCAGATCTTCACAAAATGTCAAGATGTAGCCATCATAGTGTTTGTTCTGTTCATCCAAGCATCTATACAAGTCTGGCAAATAGCTGGACATGGAACTAATGAAGTAATGACAGACACATGAGTTTCAGACCCCACCACCTTCAGAACAGTCATGGTAATGCAAAATGTATCATGATACAAACTTCATAGGTTTGGAATAGGCATATCTATGATCTGTCCCTATATATACCCCCTAATGTTAGGCTTTGTACACATGTGATGCTCTAAGAGGTGGCTAGGTTGGGTCACAGCTGAGGAGCTTGACACACCCTGTGGAAGGACAGCTCACATATGGCAATCACTACAGTATCTGTCAAACTGTCATGTCTGTGCCACTGCTAGGCCAGTTAATGGGATGTTGCCATATCCATATGTTACCTGTGAATATGAGTATTATGCATGTTTGTATTGTAAATCTAGGATACCTATATACAGCATGAGCATAGTAAAGCACTGTTGCAGATGTGTGTGTTAAACTTCATGTGATATATTAAATTAATAACATTCAACTGTACAGTGTTCTGCTGGACAATGTTCACAGTTGTGACAGATAAATGTAGTCACATACACTTATACCTGGGTTATGCCAGCTGTATTAATATTTAATCAAAATCGATTTCCCTGTTCTCACCCAGTGATGTGGACCAATGGCCAGAAGTCCTGGTATAACAGGTTGAGACGTATGATTGAGCTGCAAGACTGTAAATACAGTGTGCCATACTTACATAGAACACAAATGCATACCAGGTATCCCCTGTGCATGTGTATGTATGCATATGTTCAGCTGAAAGGCACAGAAGTAATAACATGGGTCACTAGCAGTCCAGAAAATAGGATATGCATGTTGCACATGTGTAATATCACTGTCACTGCATACAACAAAATAAAATGTGCACTGCTACTGATTGTTGCATTGCCATGACACTGATATGGGTACTACAGTAGGCATGCTTATCAGGTAGTAATCAGAGAAGTGTACAACTGTGTTATGATGCACTGTCCATGCCTATCATTAACAGCTATATCAACACTCATATATACTGGATATCAAAGTGTACACACCCCTGTTGGAATGCCAGGTCTGTGTGCTGTATGCCAATGAGACCAAAGAAAGTTATGTCAAAATATTTCTCACCTGAAATGTGACCCATAACCTGTACAATTCTATTGAAAAAGAAACAAAGTAATTTCATGGAAGGTGAGCAACCATTGCCAAGTGAAGATGTGATATGACGTTAGCGTACAAACTAAGACAAATGGATGCTGTAATCATCTCAGCAGGTGTTTATACAACATATCAGTGTAAGGGTGTGCACACATTCAACTGGCTTACTATACTGAGTATTAATTAATTTATTTATTTTACATTTGTTGAATGGGATAGTCCGACTAGATACATATCCATTTTCAGCGGAGGCCCGAGGAGAAAAGCTCCACAAAAATAATAATAATAATAATAATAATAATAATAATAATAATAATAATAGTACAATAACATTCCAAGAGAGCAAAGGATTTAGATACATCATTTCAGAAGGTCTAACACAGTAGGAATACACTGGCACATGCTAAAGGTTAACAGAGTGAGAAAAAAGAATGAAATAGATCTTTTCAGAAAAGTAAAGCACAATAGGCAAATGCTACAGTATACAGAAAGGATAAACTCAGCAGGCATAACTGTACATTATGACATGACACAACAGAGGAATGGAATATTTGGCTGGCTGATAGCCTGATAGGTAGAGAAAGACCAAGTTTTTGGATTGGGTTAGTCAGGGATAAGGCAGGGGCAGAGCCAGTTAGTTTTAAAGTATATGTTGAGGCCTTTGGTAAACAGGGGAAGAGATGTTTCTTGGGTAAGAGTTGCAGGAAGTAGGTTCCAAATTTTACCAAGTGAGTTAGCAAACAGGGAATCACCTGCTGTATTGTTGGATTTTAGGGTTAGGACTGATAGTTTGTTGGATGAACAAAGTGGCCTAAGAGCATTATGTGGGCTGATAATGCTCTTGAGGGTTGGGGTCAGGATGGTTGAGTACTTTGTGTGCTACTGTAAGCTGGTTGAGCTTTAAAAGGGAAGGAAATTCCAGCCAATCAAGTTGAGTTAGGTTGTTGCAATGGTGAGTCCTGTATGCCATACCTGTGGCAAATCTAGCTATATGGTAGTAACAGGAAGATAGTTTGCTGAGGTTGGTTTTAGAGAGGTTAGTAAATACCGGTGAGACATAGAGGAGAGTGGAGAGAAGATGGGTTTGTGTAATAGCAATCCTAGCATAAGGGGTGAGGAAAAGTTTGACATTGTAGAAGGATCCTAGTTTTTTGTTAATGGACTTAATAGTGTGGTCGATATGCACGTCAAATTTGAGGTTAGTATTTAGTTTGGTCATCTGGGGATATGATTGTGCCATTGTTAGACGTAATAGTGAAGAATGGATGATTGGATTGAGGGGTAGGTGAGAAAAGCAGCAGCTTGGTTTTTGTTGGGATTCAGGAGCAGCTGTTGATTAGTAAGCCGGTTTTCAATATTGTTAAAGGTATTCTGGGTTAAGGATAGCAGATTTGTTTGTGAAGTAGAAGAGCAAATAAAGGTAGGATCATCGGCATATTGGATAAAGTGTGCATTGGGAATGATAGTATGAAGGTCATTTATGAAGATAGAGAAGAGGAGGGGACCTAGTATAGAGCCCTGAGAGACTCCTAGAGTGACCGGGAGATGAGATGACAGCTTGTCCTGCCATAAGACAGCCTGCTGTCTACCACTTAGACAGGACTGAAACCATTGTAGAGAGTGATGGTCCAGGAAGACAGCTTTCAAGGTACTGAGCAGTAGCTGATGGTTGACCATATCAAAGGCTTTAGAGAGGTCCAGAAAGAGTGCAGATGATAGTTTGTTGTTGTTTTGATTAAGGTTGATGACATTGGTGAAAGATAAGAAAGGTGATGAGGTACTATGGTGTGGTTTGAAGCCATGCTAGGAGTCTGTGAGAAGTTTATTATGGTTAAGGTAGTGCAATAGTTGTTTATGGACACACTTTTCTAATAATTTTGCTAGAGGTGAGAGTATAGCTATGGGCCTAAAGGTGGACAACTCTGTGAAATTACCTCCTTTATGTAGGGGTATTACATGTGATATTTTCCATATTCATGGAATGGTTGCCTTAGAGATGGATCTATTAATGAGGACTGAGACTGGGAGAGTGATGCATCTGTCACTAATTGCAGGTATTCACATGGGAGATGGTCGGCTGCTAGAGAAGTGGGTCTAAGTTTTTTGAGAAGGGCTCAGATGAGGGTAGTAGGGATAGGTTGGAAGCTAAAGGAGAGATGAGTCATGGGAAGATTTGAGCTGTCAGTATTGATATTTTAGGTAAGGCAAGGGGGTAGGGTGAGGGGGTTAGGCTTGGTAGAAGTGAGTTGGGTGGCTAGTGTCTGGGTAGTTTCGGTAAAGAAGCAATTGAAAATGTTAGTGATAGCTACTGGTGTTTTGTCGAGGGCTACTGATGGGGTGAGAGTGGTGGGACAGCCTGGGTGGTGGAGGCTATTTATTCCAGCCCAGAACTTTTGGGGTTTGTTTTGATGCTTTTGTTGTAGGTGGGTATAGTAGTATTTTTTTCTGATATGATGGATTTTTTAGTGTTATTCCTTATTTGACAGTATCTGATGAGGACTAGTGGATCTCTATAAGTATGCCAAGTGGACCAAGCCTTGTTTCTATGAGTTATTTTGGTTTTCGTAATTCTAGTTAGCCATGCGGCAGTTCTAGTTTTGGCATGGATGGTGCGTATAAGGGCATGGAAGTTAAGGATATTAAGGAATTTAGTATTAAAGAAGGCCATGGCCTCATCTAGTGGGAGTCTTTTAAGTTCAGACCAGTTGTAAGCCTTGAGATCATGTAGGAAGTTGTCTAGGTTAAAGTCTTTTTTGTTACGTGTCACTTTATAGGTGTGAAGATGGGTGTTCTCAGATTTGTATTTAATGATATAGGTGAGGCAATGATCACTTAGGTCATCAGGTAGTGTGCCTAAATGGTGCATCTGTTGGTCACCATTGATCAGGATCCAATCTAGGATACTACCTTTGTCTTTATTTTTGCTATACCTAGTGGGGGAGGATATGGTCTGAGTAAACCCATGGAGGTTTATGTGATTGCTGGGGGCTTTCAGAGGAACAGGTGCTCCAGTCAATGTTAAAGTCACCTAAGACAACAGTTTCTTGGGGGTAATTGCAGGCTAGCCAGTGTAAAATATGTTCTAGGTTGCTGACATTCTTTCCAGGGGGAATATAGAGGTTGACAATATATCTACATTTATTTTTATTTATTTGTAGTTTGGTGATGAGAATTTCAGCGTTATTTACTTGAGGAGGCTGTTGGGTGTCAATAGTGACTGTGAGGTTGGGCTTAAATAATACAGCTACCCCACCACCTTTCTTTGATTTCCTGTCTAACATAAGGATGTTATATCCTGGGGGAGTTACTTCAGTGTCTTTAGTTGCTGGTTTTATATAGTAGGCAGGATTGTTAACCATAGAGCTAGTGTCAGACGGTGTGACATTGTTAGGGTTTAGGTGAGGATTGTCAAGTGTGGATGGGTCAGGGTTAGGGTGGATGTCACCATCTTTAATGAGGTTGTAGTTCAGTTGGGTTATAAGTTTCAGGATTTTATTAATAAGCTTAAGATATTGCCTTTTTTTGGCTAGTGCAACTAGGTCGTAGAGGGTAATAGTATTTGGGGGAGATGACTATAGATAAGAGTATGTTATTAAAATGATCTAGCTTCTTAAGACCAAGAGTGGTAGAGGTTTGGGATTTTGGGCATTTGAGATCTCAATAGAGTCTGTGTTCATATGTTGTGAGGTAGTAAGGTAAGTAGAGCATTATTAGTAAGTAGAGGGGTGAGAAAGATTTGGATGTTATCATTGTTACAGTTAAGAAAGTGTCAAAACAAAGTGTTAAATGTATTAGCAAATAAGTGGTTATGGGCTATTCTGTTAGCATAGGAGAAGAAGAGAAAACTATAAAGTATAGGAATAAAGTATGGTAAGAGAGGGATGGGTTGTTTAGCAGAAAGGTGGAGTCAGTAACACGGAGGTTGTGATTGGGTTGAGGGAAAGAGGGAGGGGCTAGGTATAATAAATTTAGTTGTAGTGGGGGGTGGGAATTGGGGGCAGGGAAGGGTGAGGGTCGAGGAGCGAGCCCTTGTGAAGCAAGGGCGAGCAGAGCGGGGCTAACACTGTTGCTAAGGATAGCTTGTTCCAGGTAGGTAACTTTTTTATGGCATATGCCACTTAATTTTAAAATGCACGCGGTTCTAATATTTGAGAGAGTAGTCATGCAACACACTTTACAATTATAAAGTAAGCCGAGACCCGAGACCTTTTAAACAGAAAATAGCATACTTTTCATTATCAAAGTAAGCTGAGCTCTATTTATGGCTAAATTCCACTATGCTAGAGAGGGCTTTAATTTTACAGAATGAATATCCAATTATTTAGCATGTCCCTAGCTGTAAGGGGAGTTGGGGTTGTTTATCCAGTGCGTTTAGACCCAGTTAGTCAGTAATATAGCACACAGGAGAGTAAATGCTGGTGTCAACTTTAATTTGTTTTAAGAAGTATATGGGGCAGGCATATTAGCCTTCCCTGCTTGGTCACTGATAGAAAAATGGTTCGTTGATTGTAGCAAGTCTTTTCAGTGGGACTTGTGACAGAGAACCTTAATTTGTTTTAAGGAGTATATGGGGCAGGCAGACTTAGCCTTCAATGCTTGGTCGCTGATAGAAAAATGGTTCTTTGATTGTAGCAAGCCTTTTCAGTGGGAATTGGGGCAGACAACCTTAATTTGTTTTAAGAAGTATATGGAGCAGGCAGACTTAGCCTTTTCACAGGACAGGTTGTTATGTTACCTTTTGAACTGAGCAGGCTATAGGTCACATCACAGATGGGGATTGTGTTTACATGTGCTTTTGTGGGGTCATGTTTCAGTTGCACAACTACCATGCATTGTAACAGGGGCGTGTACACTTTATATCCACTGTAGCTATATGAAATCAGCAGTAACCTGACCTGTACAACCATCCCCCACCAACAATAGAGTAATCCCCCTTGGTGGACAGCAGCAAGACACAAAGTACATAATAGGTTGCTATAGTGGCTGTACAGGTACTCATAGGTGCAGACCACAACTTAGAAGGAAGTGCACCTATATCTGAGCAAGCATGTAGGTTCACAAGGGACTTCCTGTAAGGCTGACTATGACTAGAAATCAGACAGATCCAAACCACCAAGGCCAATTGCAACCATGTCTCCACACATATACGCAGTCTCAGAGGCAGTAACACAAGTCAACCTGTACTGGCGGTAAAGCACACCTCATGCACACATGCCATGGATACAGGCAACCTGCATCAGACAGGATAGATGGGCACAGTGGTACCCTGTCAACAACATTTGTACAGGGGGGATATGCACAGCAACCACACTCCTGCCTGCATCAATTGTGAGCATGTGCATAATGCCAACTGATGGCAACAACAGCAAGTCTCCATGGGGCATGAAAACATCACAGTCTGCTTCCTACATGATGTCAAGCATGTGCTCACAGCACCATCACACACTACAGTCAAACACAGACTTGTCACCATCCACATGGAAGATGGCCACTGTCATCCCTCTACACAGAAATGCGTGGAGGATAGTGGATTATGCCATTAAGTGTCCAACACTGGGGAAACTGGACAGGTCAGGGGCCAGGAGTGTAATGCAAGATGTCAAAGCCATGATAGTGTACAGTGTAATGGTATAATCTGGATTATTTGCAACTATTCACTGTTGATGTGCATGTAAACAACAGTATGAGATCCTGTGACCTTTTTTCCTGTTTATGTCTTCCAGGTACCATGCCAGTGTTCATGAACCTTGAGAATGACACAATTATCCAATTCATCATCCAGCAGGGCCCAGGATCTGCAGGAGAGGACTGCCCTGTGGAATGAGCTCGTACACAGGGTAAACAATGTCGGCCTGCACAGCCAAAATTATGAGCAGGTGCAGCATCGTTGCACTGACCTAATCCGCCACACCCATCAGCGTGTTGCTGCTGTTAGGAGGGACCAGCTAGACACAGCTGGGGGTCATGCCATCCAGCCCCCACTGACACATGCTGAGGACCTCCTCACCAGCCTTGGGGTCCCTGCCCACCAGCCAAGCCAGCAAGCTGAAGACAACATTCTGGAGGTGGGTGCCACACACACAATGGATGTGGAGCATGCAGGTAAGACCCCAGAGCACCTTACTAGACCACTGTTGGTTATCCATTTTTATCTGTAAAGTATCTACATGCATATGTCAAATAAGATAGTCTGTTGTTGGAATGTAGTAATGAACAGATGAACATAATCTTTAGTATTGTGGGTTTGTACTGTTGATGTGCTGAAATGCTGCTTCCACCCTGTACCAATGCCACAGGTGTGGCTACTGACATTACTTTACTCACACAACTATTTTAAGTCCCTCTGGTATACAACTGGGGCAGCAGCTTGTAGCTGGTGAGTATGGAATTGTTTTGTGTTGCAATGTGTAATGGTGTCATAAGATCAAGGCTCAAACCTACAGACAGTATTCAGAAAGATACGTGTGGTGCACAAGCAACACCGCACTCCACCTTAGGGCCACCATCCACAATGTCTAGCTTGCTGGTGGCAGTGTACACCTTTAGGGTTGCTGTTCCTTAGCTGAAACTAGGCCGGTAGACATGGTGTTAGGAGTTTGGAACTCAGCAAAATAACACTCATGTGTGGCCCATAGTTGTCAAGCATCGGCAATAAGGCTGAGGATGGGGAGGGGTGTCAGCTTGAAACACAACAGTGAACTGAAGCGTACAGCCAAAGCTTGATAAGAATGGCTGTATCTGAACACCGTCAAGATTATGAATTGTGCCAGACATAACCCAGATTCTACAGCAATAGTGAAGCCACTGTGTGACCTCCAAGGGCTGTGCACATGAGCTGACCTTGCAATTTGGCAGAGTTGGGGGACCTTTGTAAGGCAGAGTGACCAAATAATGGCAAGTGTAGATGGGCCATACTAGTATACCCCTTCCAGGAATAGTGACTGCTGTAGTTCACTTAACAGGTGCTTCAACAAACCATCATGTTAAGGGTGTGCACACTTATGCAACCCACATATTGTATGCATCTCATTCAGCATCCACACGACTAACACATTTGTTTGATACTGCACTGGATTGCACAGGTTATATGTCACATATCAGGTGTGTGTAATGTTAACAAATGCAGTATTGCGGCCCCATTGCATATCATAAAAGAGGCTGGCATGTCAACAAGGGTGTGTACACTCCTCATATCCATGTTAAGCTTTGAAGGTTGTCAGTGTAACTGGACTTTATTGCACATATATGCACTGCTGATGACAAGATCTGCAAATGAAAGGTCAGGCATTAATTATTGACATCAGTCTTCATATCATCCCAGGTATGTGTCAGACAAACACACAGGGGATGTGATCAACAGAGCAAACATAAATGCCACACATATACACATTCAACAATGGCCTGTACATTTGTGAGGTATGGTGCACAGTACGTGCCAGTGTGCTGTACAAGTGCACAGCAATACTGTGTACATGGGTGCAGTATGCTCCAGGGAAGGGGCATCGCCTACTAACACAACTCATGTATCACAGAGATGTATAATGTTCATAACATGGATTGAGTATGGCTGCAGTGCATGATGTTGAGTGCCATATGTCATGCATGTTGACTGCTGAGTAATGAGAAGTCTGTGTAATATCTTTGTGCCACCTCACCTGTAAGTGTGTGTGTGTGTGTGTGTGTGTGTGTGTGTGTGTGTGTGTGTGTGTGTGTGTGTGTGTGTGTGTGTGTAAGTAAACCATAACATACAGGTCTTAATTTATATTTCTTGTTTGCCCCTCACAGGTGGCAAGGTGGGTCAAGGTCCCTCCTGCAGACAAACTGATGTTAGTGTCCATACAGACTCTAACAATGATGATAGGCATATTGAGGCACAGGCAGGGTTGTCAGGGGCTGAATCCGTGCCATCAGTTGCCATCACACTTTTATTCACCCCATCCCCACACACAGCCACAATGCCCCATATATACCCCATCACCAATGGTCATAGATGAGGGACAGTTGGCGGATGGTGGGATGGGACAGGAAAGTGTGGTGACTATGGCAAGTTTGCCTGTACACAGCAGCCATAGCCAGATGACCGGCAAGGTCCCACACAGGCAGATGTACAGGGGGTGCTCTTAGGAGGGCTGCTGGCCATCATGCCCCTGGCAGACGTGCCACAGCATGTGTCAACAGATGCATGTTTTGGGCCATCATGGAGGCACATGCATGTATAGAATGGTACACCAGAGATAGTCTGAGGCTGCAGAGGGCTACTGTTCCTGCTGTACATGACTACATCCATGATCTTGTAGATGCCCACCATTATTTTCCAGAGGTCATGGATAGATGGTTGGGTGGGATGGTGGGAATCCTCGACCGTGTGGTGTCTGTGGTAGAGCATGTGGTGGGAGTACGGCATCGCCCACATGGACATAGGTCAGCAACACCAACAAGTGGAGGTCTATGTGGACATGCAACATCTTACGGACGCTCCTATAGTGTCAGTACCAGTGACAGCACTGCAGGGTGGGTGCTGTCCACACCACAACACAGCAGGCCATATGCACATGGTCCTGGCCAGTCCCAACAGGGACGCATATCCAGCGGACAACTGTCATCATCAGGAGAGAGTACCATATCTTGGCTTCTGCATGATGGTGTCCATGCACCCCCTGGCAGGCGCAGTTCCCATGTCAGTGGCTGGACATGGTGAACTGTACACCCTGCCATGTACAGTCCACAGCTGTCCAACATACACCTGTATAGGGCAGCCACATGATAGAACTGTGTGCATACATACACACACACACACACACACACACACACACACACACACACACACACACACACACACACACACACACACACACATCACCAACACAGCTAGGGTACCTCCATACTTACACACACCACATCTGCAAAGGCTATTTAATAAAGAACTCCCAAGCCCACACACATGATGTCAACCAAACGGCTCAGCCTAGGCATCTGACAAACCCACATCACACCCTGTGCATATGATGATACCTGTGCCACATCCCTGTCTTCCATACCATTGATGCAGGGACATGCTAATATGGTTCTGATGTACAGGGTGAATGTACTAAAGTTTACCAATGTAATTCTGTTTTATGTGCTGTCAGCTGGAATGTTTAATGCTTACAAGTCAAGGTGTGTAGCTGTCCAGCTATGATGCATTATAGCGGTTATTAATACTGACTGATTGTGGTCTCCATAATGTATTCTGTTTGTGTTCTAGGTGTCTATGTGTTGGGAGGATGTTGGTCTGCTGTCCTTTCCTACAAGGGGTGTGGCACTGTGGTGACACATTGACTATGTCATATCCCGGGTGCAGCTGAACACAAGTAACAGGTCTGTATAACAGTTACTGCATGTGACACATGGCTGATCGTTCTGAGGGATGTATAAAGGTCAGTACACGGTGGCTGATGTAAGCAGCTCTTCTACAGTGGACAATGGTAAGTGTAGTGGGTAGCACACACCAAATGTTTGTGAATAACACACACACAGAGGCTTTTGTGTTGATGCAATACACAGAGAAGCCTACGTAACTGCATCAAGACTAAATTGCCACATCACATCAGTAAACAATCAGTCCACCAGTTTAATGTCATTGAAAATGGTACTGGTAGGGTATATGTCCTCTTCCCCAATGTAGTGCAGTCCTGAAGGTAGTAAACATAGGTATGCTGGTGTGGGTGGTACAGCCCCCCACTTTGGTGGGTGTGGGGTGCCGTAGAACCACACATTGTGTGATTAACAACTACTTAACATCTTAACATAAATTGTACAGTACAACAGCACATTAAGTGGGGGAATATGCACAACAACCCCAATGTGGGTGGCTGTGCCCACTATAACCACACCTAACTATATATACCAAATCCAATATTGCTATACAGTGGGGGAGAGGGCATTTATACATCCACTACTAGTTTTGATGGGATGAATTTCCACAAGATGATTGCTTTAAATTGTTACCTTTTGCAAGTTAGTTCTAGGGCAATTGATCCCCTGGGAAATATTTTTTCTGCAAACTGAAGTAGATCCCTTCACATACACACACACTTACTTGGCAGCACTGAGAGCAGAACCCCTACCTAGGTACTTATTGCTACTAATGTGTTTGGCCTTAATTGCACACACCACAGAGCTTGTAGGGTGAGGTGAGTCCCGAGCTTCCTGTAAAGTGAACAACATCACCAGGCCTTTTACAATATGGTAATGGGGGGATGTACTGGGTGTTAATGAACAATACATAGTATAACATACTGTCATATACACATTGACAAACATATACAGTCATAGACACATTTGACAGACCTGGGTTTAGCAGTGTTGACTACCTTGTCAGTGAGTCCATACTGTTACAGAGTTTTTGCACACAGCACATGCATCATTGGGCTGGATAGTGTCATCAGTTACCTGTATGGTTGATGTGATAGCAGTCCTCATACAGTGGACCTTGGGACATGTACTGGGGGTACCATGGTGTAAAGACTGTATACCCAGCACCCGCACCCACATTGAATATTGTACTTACTGAAACCCAGGATAATGCTCTGACATACCCACAATCACATATTGACCAGGACTGCAATACAAACCGTTGTCTATCTAATGATTGCTAATACAGGGAAATGCATTTATTGCACATGTCACAGGGATAGTAGGTTGAGGGTTTTGTCATGGCTGTCCTAATGTCAGCAACATCAACATCCTTTATAATGTATGGCAAGGATTAGTGTATTTGGAGAATGTGGCCTCAGAATGCTGTCTCCTACAAATATGCACACGCACACACAATTACACACACATACACACACACACACATACTGATATTTGCAAGAACTCAGAAGGTAACCCATGCCTATCTACCCATTTGTAGAACAGAGTTATGCTGGTACTGCAAGCTCCAGGTAGCCCACAGGGTCAAGAGTGTCACAAGGTACATTTAATGTGAATTACAACAGCAGCCCTTTCTAAGTATAGCAATGGGGAGTGTAGTGGGTGAGAAGTCCCTCAGACTATTTTCAACTACAAGTTTACAAACACAAAGACACTGTTATACTCAGTAATGCACAAATACAAATTTGTCAGTACTGACGTCCATAGGTGCAGGTGTTCCTAGGTGTGTACCAGGCTAATGTCCATGGAGAGATGAGAAGAGTAGGGCATGTGAGTACACTGGTATCATGCCACCTGACATTTGTCAGCAGGCCATCTATTAACTGATGCCACTTGAGTGATCACCAGGGTGACAGCTAAATTCAACATCCACTCATCTGGTTTTCACTTGAAGAGGGCCAGTGAGGTGCTCCAGTTGACATGTATGCAACATATATTGCATAACATGGCCAGTGTCAGGGTTAGGGACCTGTACCCAAACATGTTCTGTTGACTGTGGTAGTCTGGTTGAGGTATCCATGGCATGTGGTGTATACAGAGTGGGGTTTCCAAGCTGTGGCATTCATAAGACAACTGGGCAAATATGTAAGTGTCAGTTAATCAGAGAATGTCTGTAAGGAGCCAAGATGAATACTTGACATCTGCACATCTGTGCCGAAGACAGACAGAAAGTATCACTTTAAATTAATTGTATCAATTTTGCATTGCTGATTGATTTGATATATAAGGACTGTGTTTCTGGTGTGTTAATTATCCCTTAAAGGCATTAGTCGAAGTACCAGGAGACACCACTAAAGGATTTTATCACTCAAGAAGGCTCTTCATCTGATGTTTTATTTCATTCTCATTCTGCTCTGCTGTATTGATGACAGACAGAAAGTAGCTAGACAACAGGTTATGCATTAGGGTGAATATTTTAACAGACAGAGGTCTGAAACTGATAGGTATGCCATTACTACATAACAGCAATCCTCAATGACACTTCACAAAAACATAGTAGTCTACAGTTAATAGCAACATATTATATCAATATCCAATAGGAGATGCATAAAAACATACAGGTCAAATGTCAAGAACACAATAGTCAGTACTCAGAGTCCAGCTTTGCATGCAGGAGTGTATGGTTCCAGTATTGCAATCTGCAATCTACTCTTACTTGGAAAAGCACTGTTAAAAGTAGTACTGTAATGATACAATACATGTAAGTGTGACTGTATATAACCTGGGATACTACCAAGTATAAAACACATACAAAGAGAAAAGATTGTGGTACTACCCATGTATACTCAGGTGTCCCATACACTATACTCACACTCCTTGCTACTGTAATGACAGCACATAGAAGCATGTTATGTAAATGGAATTAAATAGACTTATTAAAGATGTCATTACCCTGATATTTTATCAGACTGGAATGTGATCACTGGATATCAGGGCTGAGCTATGCTTAGCAGTTGTAAGCATAGCTTAAATGTAAATGCTAAGCAGATATGCACACTGGTAAGTGAAGCCTACACGGTCTAAGCACCTATTCATTTAATCGTACGTTAGCAGGACTTACCGTCGGGCAAACCCATGTAAACCAACTTAAAGCTGCTCAAATCTGCCTTAACCAATCTGTATCCAACAGTCCTTGTTCTGCATAGCAAAAAAATAAATAGCCCATGAAGGTCTTGAACCCAGGACTCTGTATACTATAGTCACAGCAATGAATCACTAAGCCATCTGAGCTGTGAAAATAACTGTTGGTTTTTCAACTATATCATTCAATACACATACTGAATAGTAGTGAACAACTGCTTTGACTACTAAAATTGTTTAGAATGTGTAAGTGAAAATAGTGTTGAATCAGTCATGTTCTTATATGTAAATATACACATATCTGATTAATATGGTGGGATACATCTAAGAAGGTATATACAACACTCATGTTTACACATAAAAGGATATAGATGTATATTTATACATATGTATATATATATATATATATAAATATAAATATATATATATATATATATATATATATATATATATATATATATATACACACACACACACACACACACACACACACACACACACACACACACACACACACACACACACACACACACACACACACACACACATACACACACACACATACATATTCATACACACATATATATCTATATATCTATATACATATATGTATATATTTTTATCTCTCTCTCTCTCTCTCTCTCTCTATATATATATATATATATATATATATATATATATATATATATATATGGGTCTACTACACATGATCGAAATTTCATATGACTGACATTCATCTGACTGAGTCCAGAATATCTAAAGTTAAAAACACTGAAAACTCATTGGACTGAAATTCATTACACTGACACATCAAAGTAAGAGGTATATGCCCTTTTACCCACTGTAGTGCGATCCTGGAGTTAGTATATATAGTTGGGGAGGGACACAGCCCTCCACATTGGGGAGTGTGAGTGGAGTAGCCCCCCCACATACATTATACATTTTAAATCATACAGATAGATACTTATAACTGCAATGAATAACTCTTTGCAGAAGACAATAAGACAACATATACCTAAACTATGTGAGGGGCTATGCCCCTCATCCCCCCAACTATATATACTAACTCCAGGATCACACTGCAGTGGGGAAAAAGGCATATACCTCTTACTTTCATGTATCAGTGCTATGAGTTTCAGTCAAATGAGTTTTCAGTGTTTTGAACTTTAGATGTTCTGGTCTCAGTCAAATGACTGTCAGTCATATGAAATTTCGATCATGTGTAGTAGACCTATATATATATATATATATATATATATATATATATATATATATATATATATATATATATATACATACACACACACACACACACAGACACATATATATATATATATATATATATATATATATATATATATATATATATATATATATATATATATATATATAAAACATATGCCCATGACATGTAGTGGAGTCAAGGGAACATAATGTATTGCAGTTATAAATGTAGAATGTTGCTACAGTGACAGGGGTTGTGTCAACATACATGTTGTGAAGGAAGGCTATTCTGAAACTGACATGTACTCCATCAGTTACTGACAGACATCATACAATTTTCATAGTGAAGTATCACACAAATCACAGTAATGATCCTGTGGAATACAAAAGAAATATGAGCAATAAACATGGACAGTCTGAAACAATCTGGTCAGTCAGGAGGTATACACAGAACTCCTTAGTGCAAGAAATGTGTAACAAGCCTGACAAAGGGGATGTTTAAAGCCATGAAAATAAGAATAATATCACAACTCCTGGGCTAGATAAGCTCACACAGTTGATGCGATCACACTCTCCTGTCTGTCCTAACACATATTAACTGGAGGAGCAGAGGTCCCAAGCCACATACTTTCCACTAGTTAGTGAAATACATCTTCACAGCAGCCCACTGCTTTGTCAAAAATACACAACATTTATCGTGGCCAGGCAACAAACAGTACATCTGACAAATATCTAGACATAACATCACACTAGGGTAAAAACACTGAGCTACTAGGCATGTTACCAAGCACTGTTTACACTATTGGCAGAATGCCACAACACTAACCCAATTTACCTATGGAGGAATATACATGTAAATACAAATATAGCAGGTACTACAGGTGCGTAACAGCACAGAGTAACCGACACCAGTGTGAAGGTGCATACCGACAACCAAGCTCAACACAGTCACAGTCACAGTCACATAATGGTAAGCCTCAGTAATAGTACAGTCTGTGGCCTGCGTGAACAAAAGTAATCATCATGTTTGCCACTCACACACTAACCCCTACATATACTGGCCCAATTCGCAGTGTAGTCTGATGCCTGACTGTGGTATGGGGCATGTCTTATTCTGGCCCTACTAATATATATGGTGATAGGGTATCAGAAACTGGAGCAGCATGCAATATCAGATAGAACAGGACCAAGATCACTGACATCTGCCCCAGTATGCACACAGGCCAAATAACATAATCACAGTACACTTCTACATAATAGACACTCTGCCAACAATCACCATAAGTACACAGACCTCACTACTTTACAGACTACAACAGAATGTCTAGGTGTTGTCCTCAGCTATTAGGCCTCCTATACATTACATTTCTGGCAAACTGATATATCACTTGCTTGATATCAGGAATTATGTCAGTAAATAATGGTATACTGTACACATCCACCTCTTACTTACTTTTTCTCAACCACATAACACTGTTATGCCAGACTTTATATCATGCAAAACAGCCATATCCACACAAACCCTGTTAAAACAACATTACTTCAAATGTAGAACAGCAATACTTACATTCTGTTCCCATGTCTGGAACATCCTCCTCCAGTTTGTTGGCCTGTCTCCACAGTGTTTGTTGTAAGTGGTATTTCCAACTACCCTCTGTAATGCTGTTTGTCACACACCCACATGAAGTCCGGCTCACAGTGAAGGAGAAGGCCCAACAACTACCTGCAGTGCTTACTTATAGGAGTGTGTTTTCATGCAATTGGCTATAGGAATGTTACCACAGCTGTTCCACATGCAATTAGCAAGTGGAGGACTCTAATTCATGCACAGGCCATCAGCTGATCATGAGCATTACCTACCAAAGTCAAGCTGCTGCCTATAGGTTCATAGGTAGGTACTAGGCTGTCGGCCCTAGGGCCCATACAAGCCTAGCCAAAAAATGTACCCTGGCTTTTGCCACCCAAGAAAATTATTGTCCTGTGCCCCTGTTGAGCAGAGCCACAGAAGTGATCCCTGGGTTGAATTAACATTTCCCATCCAATCATCAAGATTTTTCTTGAAGAGTGCTAATGAGGAGCTCTGTTTGACATAGATAGGTAGTCTGTTCCAGAGTATGGGAAGTCTCTGGGACAGGAATCTATCCCTCCAGCATGTTCTGTTTATTGTGGTGACAAGGTTTAGGTCCCTAGAGCGTGTAGCTTGGAGGGATTGGGATTTCTTTAAGTGGAGCATGTCCAACAGCTCTGGGTTTGACATAGCTTTGTATGTTAGGCAGAGATTGCCCCTGAGTAGGCGATATGTGATGGAGTAAAGCTGTAGTTTTTTGAGATGGTCTGCATAGGGCATCTGTTTGAGGCCAGTTATCTTCTTTGTGAGGTATTTCTGTGGTCTTTCCAGTTGTTGTAGATGTCTTGTGAGGTACATACCAAAAGAGGCATTGTACTCTATAATGGGTCTAATGAGTGATGAGTAGAGGAGAACAATGACCTCTTTTTTTCTGGATGAGAATCCTTTTGTGATGAGATGAGCCACGTAGAAGGATTTCCTGACCACTGTGGCAAAGTGATTATCAAAGGAGAGACTACTGTCCACCTGTGTCCCAAGGTCTCTTATCACATTTTCGGCATTAAGTAGACTACCAGCTATGTGGTAGTTCATGGGTACAGAGTTTTAACCAAAGGGGATGACAATACACTGTTTGGCATTGAGCTTCAGGCCACTGCTTTGACATCAGGTATCTGTCTCAGTAAGGGCCTTTTGTAGTTTGTCCACATTGTTAGGAGTTTCGATTATGGCTCCTAGTTTGCAGTCATCTGCAAACTTTGTTAGCCAAAGACATTCTGTGTTGGCCTGCACTTCAGAGAAGTAGATACCAAACAGGAGAGGACCCAGGACTGAACCCTGTGGTACTCCACTTGTCACTGGTCTGATGTCGGATTTGGAATCCACTACTTTTACAGTGTGGGTTCTGTCCATGAGCCAGATGGCAACCCATCTTGTGACATAGGGATTTATACCTAGTTTAGTGAGCTTATCTATAATTCCAGAGTGGGGGATGGTGTCGAAAGCCTTGGCGAGATCTAGATAAGCTGTGTGAACCATTTTACCCTCATATATGGCTTTGGTGACTGCTTTAAAGAAGTCAATCAGGTTTAGGAGACATGATCTGCCTTTTAAAAATCCAAACTGGGTAGGGTCCAGAGTTTGGAGATTGTCTTTGTTTATGAGTTCCACAATGATACGTTCCATGGCCTTGCAGGCCAGGCTCATCAGGCTAATGGGGCGGTAGTTCCCGTGGTCCATCGTGGCTCCCCCTTTGTGGAGTGGGATAACCATCATGGTGCGGCATTCAGTGGGTACAAAGCCTGAGGTGAGGCTATGATTGAACATGGTACTTAGGTAGGGTGCCAGTTCATTCTGTAGTTCATGTAGAACACAGCCTGGGATATTGTCAGGTCTCATGGATGCTGTGTTCTTGACTTTGGAGAGTTTGCAAAGCAGATGCATTTTTCCACATCTACCAGAGAGGGGGAGAGAGAGAGACAGAGGGAAAGAAAAAAAAGGAAGAGAGAAAGAGCCAATCATGTTTGTGTATGATCTGTGGGTGGAGAGAGGTCTTTGGGTATTATAATCATTGCCTATATATAAATTTATCGCTGTGGATTGTCTACAACAACCTCTATGGTGTTTGACAACTGTTGGCCTTGTAATGTGATATTGGGACATATGGGCCCTCAATATGAAAATGTAGAAGTTTTTTTACACAACCATAGAAAAAAAAAAACAGAAGAATGTGAGCAATCCAAAGGACACCACAGTTTATTTCCAAAACAGTTAAGCACTTTCCTCTCCACTACAGAGACTTCCTCAGAACAAAACATTAACCTCACCCAACAAAGTTTTGATCCCAACAATGGAAGGGAAGTGATGAAGGATGATTACAACCACAAGGGAGGGAGAACACAACGTATAGATTGAATGGCAACCCCCAAAGATGACGTTAGGTGGTCCAGCTGCCTAAGGGACAAGGGAAATGTTGCAACAGCTTCTTCCTCCTCTTTTTCGTACCCTGGGAGAGGTCGGCAACAACAATTGGTACAGGGGGCGAGACCCAAGGGTCCAAGGACAAAAAACTTTTGAACAACGGTGAATATCCGGTGCCGCAAAGTTTAAACTATTTTGTGGAACCCCAGAGCTCTGGCAGTGGCATTGTGGAGCAGAGTATTCAAATTAAAGACAATATGATGCAAGCAACAAAAGACAATTCAGCTACAGTAATGAAGAAGGGTGGCTATCCTCAAGGTACTTTTGAAATGGGTTTAAACGGGCCCATTATGAATTGTATGTACAATCATTTACACAAATATATTGTTATGGTTAGTAATACAACTGATAGAGTGTCCGATTTTCTAACGAGTGGTATTGATTATACACACAATATTTTTTTCGGCAACCATGATGAACAAAATTTTGAAATAAATGAAATGTATTTCAAAGCCGATAGTATAGGATGGGGAAACGGCGGTTTGAAATGTGGTTCAATTGATGGCAACTTTAAGAGGTTGTCTGGGGAAGTAACGTATTGTGAAGTTAATGTCAATGCTACTGTGAGAACGGATGATTGTTTTAAGGGGGTTGGTGATATGAATTTGGAAGGGGTGAGTGATAGTACAACAGTGGAAATTAGGCATGGTAACAACTACACAAATGTTGCTTACAGTTTAATAAATTAGTTTAGTCCAATAGAAACAAATTTGGACTCAGAGTCTGAGGCTTTTGGGCGTGATTGTATGTGCAATATAAACAAGCATGTTAATTGTGAGACTAGTAACACCCTCATGGATTTGTCATTTTATTTTGAAAATGTTCAGGATATTGTGCCAGGAAATAACAAGGAAGTCAATATAAATTGAACAACTTTCAAATGGACCTGATTTGGGGGTAACCAAATGGTGAAGGGAATAATGAAACAGTTCTGATGAATAGCATTGGTAATGAAAGTGAAGGAATGTTAGAACTTTTGGTAGAATGTCTGGACAAGCAATTTTATTCTAGCATGGAAGGCTCTGAAATAGTGACTAACAGTAAAGGGGATTTTAAAATTTATAATTATTCTAAAATGGACATTAACGTGAAGCATGCTGACCTTCTAGCAAAAGGTTTTACATTTGTCCCATGTAGAAATGGGAACTTGGTAGAGTCCCTTATAGATTTAAAAAAATATACAAGAAAATTAAACCTGAAAATATGGTTTGGTCACGATACAAATATGGGGTGTCAGTATAGTAATAAATGTAAGAAACCTAGTATCTTTAATCTACCTTTAAACAAATTTGTAGAACTTTTCGAGAATATTTGTGAAAAAGAAATAAGAAAAAGGTATAGGTACAATAGAAAGGCTGATTATTCTAATTTGACCAAGGAAGAAAAACAACTTATGTTAGAACTAGTTAAAGATCCTACCATCAGATTTATGAAGCCTGACAAAGGAAGTGGGGTGGTGGTAATGGAGAGAGGTGAGTACCTAGATGGTATGAGTAACATTTTAATGGATGACGCATATGAAGAAAGTTCCCTTAATGAAATTAAGGCGGCATATAGAAGAATTGATTTGATGCTTGATGACATGGTATTTCAGGGCCAAATTGATGTAGACGAATACCATTATTTAAAAAATGAGTTTCCTAGGGTGCCAAATATATTTGGCATTCCTAAAATACACAAGGGGCTGATTAACCCAAAATTTCTGCCGATTGTGGATAGTAAAATAAGTAAAACTTATTTTATTTCTAAATATTTGGATTATTTTGATGCAAACAGCCTTGTCTTTTTTGGCTACATAAGTAAAGATTCCTGGCAGTTTATTAACAATTAAAATGGAATTGGTCTATCAAGTGATATGTTTATGGTTACCATTGATGGAGTAAATCTGCTTTTGGTTATTTCCCAAGACATTTGGATAAACTGGTTAGAACAACAGCTTTATAAAATCAAAATGTTTGAACAAGATGAAGTTAATAAAATAACCGCACTTATGGAGTTAGTGTTAAAGAACAACTACATTTGGTTTGAAGGGATTTATTACAAACAAGTTAAAGGAGTAGCAATGGGGGCTGCTTGTGCCCCCATTTTTGCTAATCTCATTATGTCCTATTGGGAACAAGAGTATTTGTTCAACAGTCAGTACAGGGGTAAAATAGTCCACTATACTAGGTTTCTGGACGATTTGTTCCTGATTTGGAAGGGTGCAGAGGACAGCCTGAGGGAGTTTTTTTCTATACATTAATGATACCGTAGAGTTTTTTAAATTCACTTTTGAATTCACTAAGGAACGTATAGTATATTTAGATGTTGATTTAACAATTGATTATGCCCCAAATTAACTTTTTGACCAAAATACACAGGAAGTCAACCTTTTCTAATTCATATATGGATTATGGGAGCTGCCTTCCTGAGCATCAAAAGAAGGGAGTGGTTAAAGGGCAACTGATACGAGCAGCCAGGATGGTTAGTTCTGATGCTGACTTTCTAGTTGAGTTGGACTTTATCAGTTCAAACAGAGGGGATATCCTGACTGGCTTTTGGAGGAGCTCACCAAAGAGGTTATTTTTAAGTGAAATCAAGGGGTTTATAAACCAATTTTGGGTTATGGGTTTGTTAGGAATGGTAAAAGTATGAAACAAGGGGGTGAAATTAATTTGTCCCTGGTGTTATCCTACAATGAGATGGCAAATTCCATTACAGAGGTGTTAAATGACCATTGGGAAATTTTGCAATTTGATGCTAGTATAGGTTCCAAAGTAGGTAAAACCCCCAAGTATGTGTTTAGGAGAGACAAATGTATCAAGAATATTCTAGAGGGGATAAGACCTACCCACAAGACAAGTAGAAAAGTGGGGAATTTCAAATGCAATGCTTGTTCTTTATGTCAACATTTATTGGAAACTGATGACTATGTCAAGGTAAATGGACAAAAGTTGTATATTAGGGGACACTACAATTGTAGCAGTAAAAGAGTGATATACATGGCTAAATGTCAGGAATGTCCCAGTTTCTATATTGGTAAAACTGGTAGGAAATTAAAGACCAGAATGGAGGAACATCTAGGGGATATCAGACATGCTAATTTGACAAGTGCATTATTTAGACACATAAGTGAAAATTCTACACATTATTTCAAATTCCTGGTTTTACAGCAATTAAAGGAAGATGAGAAAGGGGGCATTTTGGACATACACTTAGATGTTATGGAATTAAGATGGCAATTATTTATGAATGCCACCCAATACCCAGGCATAAATGAGACCATCAGTATTGCCAGTGTTGTAAAACTTGATCAAATTTCAGGTTAACCCTTAGATGGTTAAAGTTAAAAACTATTTTGAGTTTTGTATTTATTTAACGGTTATTTAATGATAGAGCTGAGTGCAATATTATGTGTTCAATGTTTTTAGGACTTTTAAATGTGTTTTTGTAATTTTTAATATTATGTTCAATGTTATGATGCTGATTTTAAATTTCAATTGTTGTTCAAATTGAATAATTGGTAGGGATACTTAACTTGGTTGAGTGAGGTTAATGTTTTGTTCTGAGGAAGTCTCTGAAGTGGAGAGGAAAGCACTTAACTGTTTTGGAAATAAACTGTGGTGTCCTTTGGATTGCTCACATTCTTTTGCTTTTTTTTTTGTGGTTTGTTATTTTCCAGTTGTTTTTACACAGCTATACCAACACCCACATGTCAGTACTGAGTTTCAAACCCCTACCAAGCTATGTGTTAGTATTACAGTGTTACACAATTATCACGAGCCCCACAGAGCTCATATGTTGGAAAGTTGTCCAAAGCTATCTTTGAAGGTGAGTGACATCAGCTGCAGTACTAAAGGAGGGGTAAGGGAAGTGTAGTAAGTGTGAATGACCTCAAAATCAGGTGTCAATAAAGACACACACACACACACACTCTCACACACAAAATCACAGTTGCCAGGACCAGGATCAGAACTCTTACCTAACTGGCTTGCTACACTATGGTATTATGCAGTTATTGCAAGCACCACAGAACTTATATGTTAGATACTTGTTCAAAGGTATCTTTGAAGGTGAGTGACATCAGCTGCAGTGCTAAAGGAGGGGTAAGGGAAGTATAGTAAGTGCGAATGACCACAAAATTAGGTGTCAACAAAGACACGCACACTCTCTCAGTTGCCAGGACCAGAATTAGAACTCCTGCATAACTAGCTTGCTACACTATGGTATTATGCAGTTATTGCAAGCATCATGGAGCCTATATGTAGAACAGCTGTCCAAAGGTATCTTTGAAGGTGAGTGATATCAGCTGCAGTGCTAAAGGAGGAGTAAGGGAAGTGTAGTAAGTGTGAATGACCACAAAATCAGGTGTCAACTAAGACACACACACTCTCACACACAAATTTTCATAGTTTCCAGGACCAGGATTAAAACTCCTACCAAACTAGTTTGCTACACTATGGTATTATGCAGTTATCACAAGTGCCACAGAGCTTAGACGGTGGACAGCTGGCCAAAGGTATCTTTGAAGGTGAGTGACATCAGCTGCAGAGCTAAAGGAGGGGGTAAGGGAAGTGTAGTAAGTGTGAATGACCACAAAATCAGGTATTAGCAAAGACACACACACACACACACACACACACACACACACACACACACACTCTCACACACAGTTTCACAGTTCCTATGTCTGGGATTAGAACTCTTGCCTAACTAGTTTGCTACACTACAGTATTACACAGTTATCACGAGCACCACAGAGCTTATTTCAAGGTGACTGACATCAGCAGGCATGCTAAAGTAGGGCAATGGCAGGTGTAGTGAGTGTGAATGGGCTCAAAATCATTCATCTCCACACACACAAACACACACACACACACACACACACACACACACACACACACACACACACACACACAAAATCACAGTTACCACATCTGGGATTAGAACTCCTACCTAACTAGTTTGCTATACTATAGTATTATGCAGTTATCTGGCTGACGGTTTATTTCAATGTGGACTGACATCAGCAGGAGTCTTCTGCATGGAGACATGCGTAAATGGGTGTACCTTCGTTGAAGGTTGTACGTCAGGGCTGGTACCTCAGCATGTAAAAATTAACTACCAATCATTAGCGGACCGGAGTTCCACCGTGGTGATCCCTAACCGGGAAAAGCCAAAAGACACAAACTGACATCAGCAGGAGTACTAACATGGGCAATGGGAAGGGTAGTGTGTGTGAATGGGCCATAAACCATTCCTCTGGAAACACACACACACACACACACACACACACACACACACACACACACACACACTCAGTCACACACAACTTCACATTTGATAGGACTGAGTATACAAATGATACATGAATACTGATTTGTACTATTGTGTTACACAGTTATCACAAGCACCGCAGACACTATAGGACTGAGGGCTACCAAAAGGAATATCTACAGTGATTGACATCATCACATCATGTGATATCGGCCAATTGGATGTGTAGTGGGTGGGACAGGCCTCATAATGGAATTTTCTCTGTGACTGTCTCTCTCTTCCCCACATCTCTGTGTGTGTATGTTTGACATATTATAGTTAGTCTATTGGCCTTGGATATGTGTGAGTATTCATATCCAATGTGTGTGTGAAGCATAAATGGTGTACAATTTGGTGTGTGTGCACAGACATCTGCAAATGACAGAAAGGTATAGTCCACTGTGTTATCAGACATGGGCTTTATTTCTCCAAAGTGTAGGAGCATGCCCAGTATGACCTTCTGTATTGAGTGTGTGAATCCATTACAAATAGGGTTGTACTCCAGTCCAGGGTTTGGTGTTCTACATCTATAGATAGCAACCTGTTTCTGTAGGATATCTGTAGATAGGTTGCCAATATGGAGTGACAATGGGCGACAGATAGGGGGATACTGTAACTATTGCTGTCTGTGCTGCTTGTGTTGCATGGCTAGTGTTAACAGAATTATTCAGACATATTTACTGTTTTACACTGTTATGTATTATGTCAACTGCTGACAGATATAATTATTTGCTCACTGTTATTTACTGGAAAATACAAGATGAATGAAGCTGAGTCCAGTATTGTGGTCCGCAGCCTACACATTCTTGCACACTCCTGCCATTCTGGAGGGCTATCTACAAATACTTGCTGATGGGCCTGTGTAAATGGTCCAGCACCTTGGTACTATGGTGGTTGAGGATCCCTTTCTTGTACATATATCGAATTACAGAATGGCCATATCCTGCTGTGGCCATACCTCTCAGCTGTACAGATTCACCCAGGTTACCCAGAGGCAGAGCTCCTATATCTGGTCAGTTCCCCTTCACATCATGGTTTAAGAGCAGGTTGTAGCCACCTATTACTGGGTTTGCAGGCAGGGGTAGTATGGGCACACATCAGAGTTTCAGACTTCACACACTCCATGACGTCCATGCTTCTACACCCTCCACTCTGTTATTCTATCCTCTTCCTAACATTATGCGTGCAATATCTGAGAAGTATCCCTATAGTTGGCCCTTCATCCCAGCGGTATTTATGGATTGGTCCACAGTTCATGCAGTAGGACATGGCGGGGCATGCTACTGGGATTTGTCAACATGGCCTTGCATTTGTGTTCTGTTGGTTGTGTTAGGTTGTTAGTTGGGACCCCATGAGATACCATACATTGGCACTACGGGTGAGGCACAGGCCTTTGACAGAGGACTGTAGGCCATTTGGTAGTGATGCAGGCCATCTGTAGCAGGCCAGTGGATTCTGTAACTCCTATATTCCCAGGCTGCAAGCCAGTGGATTCCCCTGGGGTGACAGGGTAAGTGTGTGAGGTGTTAATGGCAATAGTTTCTGTACATATTGACCCATTGGTCTGGATGCAGGCAGGGTGCTGCTTACTGCTAGGGACACACCTGCATAGGATACCTCTTCAGCATGCTGCATTCTGTGGGTCTTCCCAATCAGAAGTGGGGGTCATGCTGTACTCATTCCCAACAGCAAGGATATGACCTGTGATAAACCTGTGTCTGATGGTGGGGTGAGTTGAGTGCATGTGTGATATGGAAGCTACTTGCAGCTGACTCACAGATATACCTGGGACATTCCTCTTATGCTGCCTTGTGCAGAAAGATAGGCAGTCTCTCATTACATCATAACTGTGCCTTTTGTGGTCTGCCAGTGATTGTACAGACTACATCAGTATTCCATACTACATGGACAACTAATGTGCTGCTAATCTGTCTGTACAATTCCAAAGTTGTGTACAGCTGACAGTTACATTTTATGCACTCTGTCTACGGTACTTCCACCTTTGTACTGTGTGTAATTATGGGCCCACGTTCATGGCATGTCCATTTTTCAGACTGTGACAGATATTGACATCTGGACAGTGAGAATGGACAACTGCTGACATGGGTATTGCTGAGAAGCATTGTGGTTGGTACTGCAGTTACCGGAACATGGCCCTGTCAAGCACAGTACTGCAAATAGGTCACATGCTGACCACTTCCAGACAATATTGAATGCACAACAACCTAACACACAGACCCCTGTATATTGTACACATGCAACAATCTATCTTGTAGATTGGGCCAGCTCGGATAATCTATGCTCCACTGATAAACATGCAACAATCTATTCTGTAGATTGGGACAGCTCAGATAATCTGTGCTCCACTGATATTAATCCTCACACTTACATGTTACTGCATTTCCACATAGGATTGTGTTGGGGGGGCACACCTGACAGCTTTATACATTTGCTATGACTGTACTGGTATTTCAGGTACTCTGTTGGCTTCCATTTCATTTTGTATTCTGACCTATCATGCAGACTGGAGGCATATCAGTATCCTACAGATCTTAGGTTTTATTCACCTACATTTCAGTTTCAGACTTCTTACCCTTTAGAACTAACATACAACTGCCAGACCTGTTGCAGTCCATCTGTGTTGGTCTGGAGGGGGGCTGTTCACCATTGCCATCAATTGGAGGCCTTAGCCTAGCCTTTCTTTATGGTCATCTACACCTGTCCTGCTGGCTGAGGATGGTGGTGAGTATGTGAGCCTCACTGACATGCATGTGTGTGCCCTATAGACACACATTTGGGCCACCACATGTACTGCCATGGGGTTTGTCACCTTGTCTAGTACTACCTAGTATGTTGACACCAGTATTTGTTCTGGATTTCATGCTGCCCATACAGGTGTCCACTATCTGCTGCCATCCCATTCAGCCACCCGATTCCCTTGCATGCGCGCATTCATATCATAGACACAACTATCAGAACATACTACTCCATTCAGTAACTGATAGGAAGAGTGACTTACCTTGTGGCTGGGCCAGTATTGAGGACGATGCTGGAGGGATGACTATGTTGGATGAACACAGTACACTCCCTATACATGGTAAAGCACAGGTAGTGTCATGTTTGACATCCCTTTTACTGTATGTGCGAGTCAGAGAGAGGTGTCATTCCCTGGGTCCCTACCGTGTCAGTGTATGTGCTATGCGTTGCCTCTTTGCCAAGGCCTGGGCATACTGGACATGCCTCCTTCTGCCTACAAGGGCAGGCACAGGTAGTTCCTCCTCCAAGTCCCTCTGTGCCTGTGATGGCCTTGGCAATGGTGGGGGGGCTGTGTGGCCTTGCCCTGTGCTGTTCCTCCTGCAGCTGTTTCTGCAGGATCATATTGTGTAGCATGGCACATACCATGAGCATTTGTCTACATGTAGCTGGAGAGTACTACAAGGCTCCACCGGATATGTCCAGGCAATGGAACCATGACTTGAGTATCCCAAACACATGCTTTATTATGATTCTGGTTTGTGCGTGTGCCTCATTATGGAGTTCTTGTTCAGGTGTGTGTGCATTTCTGAGGGGTGTCAATCAGCCATGACTCCAGTGAGTAGCCAGCATCCCCCACTAGGTGGTCATATGGGTTGTCCCCACTGGCAAATGACTGGTACAGCTGTGTCATATTCCAGATGTAGGAGTCGTGATAGCTTCCAGGGCTGCCAGCACACACAATCAAGATAATGCCATGGGCATCGCACACAACTTGGCAGTTCATGGAGGGGAAGCCCTTGCAGTTTATGTAGACCCTATCCTGCTCGCCGGGTGGTGCTTTGATGTGTATGTGTGTGCAGTCTATAGAACCCACTACCTCAGGGTATTCTGCTATTTGGTGGAAGAGATGCATATTGCTGGTCAATGCCTCATGGGTGTTGAGGAAATATATGTGCTCATCAGTATGTGCTGACATGGCATCCAGGAACTTGTGAAGTACCCTGGATGCTGATGCCTGTGAGATCCCCATGATATCCTCAGTTGCCCTTTGGAAGGTACTTGTGGCTAGTATTCTTATGCCTACACATACCTTGGTATCCACTGGGATGGGTTACCCTCTGTTGGTTCTGTGTGTGAGGCAGGGCCAGCACAGCTCAACTATTTGCTGTAGAATGTCCCTGTCCACCCTATAGCACTCCACTATCTCCAGTTCATGGAGCCCCTGGTAGGTTACCCTGGGTCTGTACACTCTTCTTCTCCTCCTCACAGTGGGATGGTCATCAGCATTCACATCCTCACCACTTGCAGCCTCTTGCACATATTGATGCATGAGAGCAACAGCAGTCCCTAACATTTTGTCAGTTTTGTCAGGTAAAATTTCCCCGTCTGTGTACATCAGTGGTGTAGAGTTTGTGGGAAAAAACAGAGTGAAAGGGGTTTGCATAGTTTATAGTAGTGTGCTGGGCTGGTCTGCTGCCTGTGTAATTGGCTGATTCTGATACATTTCACCTGCCAGCTATGCTAGTTCTTTTTGATTGCCTTCCTACTGTTGTTTTCCCTTCCAATTGCCTTCCTGTTTAAGCCCAAAGGCATGCCACGCATACCCATTTCTCACATGTGAACTGAGCTGCTATTTCCTAATTTTTTTGTTTAAAACCTGGTGCACGGTGCGCACACCTGTTTAAGCAGGGAAAACAGTGCTCAACAATGTGAGACACACCCCCATCTTTAGCTCTGCTTAGCTAAAAGCAAACACGGGATGCAGGGCTCCAATAAGTTTTCACCAAGCATGACACACCCCCTACTGAAGTCACCCTCTTGTCCTGCCTACATGGTTCCCTATTCCTGCACGGTTAGGAGAAGGCTTCTAGTAGGTAGAAATCTGTGATTCAGTATAGGTCCCTTCATTTGCATATCCCAGTGTGCAGGTCCATAGTTACAATTCCCAAGCACACCCTTTCCCCTTGGCAACTAGTGCTCCCTTCTCTTGTTTACATTCTGCCTGCCATTGACTATAATGGCAAAATGCAGATTTCTGTTAAATGGCAGTTTTTCCCTTTTTTTTTTTTTATTTTCGGCACCCCCATGTTTGCACGCCGTTGCCCTTAGCTTAAACGGCCGAGATCAGCCAAAGAAAATAAAAGTTCTATTTTAAAAAAAAATATGTTGCTTTTAATGCTAATGGTCTTATATTTGGCCATTGGCTTGTCTGTTCAACATAATACATGCTTTTCATGAGCTGTCATGCCTGTTTTGTCAGATGCAAAAATGTATTTGGCTACAAGCCAAATACATTTTTGCACTGACATTGTTCCTATACGGAATCCGTTCAGCTTGCTGGATCACAAAATCACCTCATTTGCATGGTTTTCACCAACAAATGAGGTGATTTGCATACTAAATAGAATTTCATGCAGGAACAGTATAGGGCCGCTCGTGCACACGAAAATGGCCTTATGCTGGATCGCATGGTGGTCATATTGCGTGCAGGAGTGGCTATGCTGTTCCTGCATGGAATTCGGCCGATCGTGAATCTGGCCCATAGTCTTTTCAAGAAGAAATGCTGCATTATTTGGCAAAGCTTTCTTTACAAAAAAATGTATAATTTGTGTAATGAAATGACAGGCAAACCAATCAATGGAAACATTAGCTGTTGTTCAAGAATGACTGCTAACTGCGGAGAACTGGGAAGGAGGATGCATGTTGTTTTGAATTTTTTAAATAACAAAGATATCTGTATAGCCTATAATCATATGCCACAATCAATAATGAGCATTTCATTATTGCATCAATATGGTTACCATTGCTTTGCTAATATTCTTGCATAGGGTTGACTTATTTAGCTTCTCTCAGGAAAAAAAAAATGATAGATTTGTTTTGGAGCAGACAAAATCTGTTATAGTTATGTTCATGGTCATCTGATATCTAGATGTCTTTATGTGATATCTAGATGACACTTTATAAGGCTGCATGCTTTGAGTCTTAACAGAACTTCTTTCATTGAGTATTCTGCTGTGGTGCAACCCATGACTACTTTTTGTAACTTGTACTCCCCACAATTGAATCTTACATTCCCTAGTGATATATTTATTCCTTCCAGCTGTGGCATTTTATGACACCGAGAGAAGGAGATGAGAACTGTGGATCACAGTCATTGTTAGCAGGGTTTAGTATGGTCCTAACAGTATCCTTCATTTTGCCCAAAAGGTACAATGCAATGCTTGCTATTCTGTCTCCTGTGTAAGAATATGTTCCCACATGCCTGTAATTTGCTGCTACCATTGTTATTCCAGCTCAGCAGGGTTACACTCCATGAATCCCAATCTGCAAGTACAACAAAACCTGGTGGGTGATGTGCAAGGAGGGTTTCTTGTTGTGGACTTCTGCCGACATTGTCCACCTCCAGGTAGGTGACCCAATATCTGCAGCTCATTTACACTGCTCCTGAGCTGGTTCCTCCAATGTTCAGCATGCTAATCAAACCTAAGTCATTTATAGGACAATCTGGTCAAAAACTGCTATATTATGGAGACAGCTATCCATTGCCTTATTTTCAAATTGCAGAACAAATTTAGAAAGACAGTAATTTTTTCACAACCATATCAATGTGTGTGTGTGTTTGTGGGGGGAGATCACAAAATGAAAACATTACTCTCTCTCTCTCTCTTAGTGTTAGCTAAGGTCTTTCTAGAAGAATATTGTACTTACACATTGTATTTATGAACAATATTAGAAAACCTTGACCATATTGCTGTGTTTACTCTTTTCAATCACTTCCTTACCCCACTGCTGAAACCTGTTGGAAAGTTCTAGATGTCTTTTTCCCTCTTCTTTTAGTTTCATGGTCTGTTCACCACACTTTAAGGTCTTCAGCAAATTTTTATTGCCTCTCCATAAAGAAATCCATTTGGTGGCTTTCATTTTAACATCAGAGTTATTTAAAGAATATTTTTTTGTGTAAATGGTTCAAATGTTGTGATTTGTTCCTCCAGAGAGGGTGGCTAGCTGTAATAATGGTTATCAGTAGTATTAGAACAATTAAGACATTATCCAAAAAGCAAGTTAATAACATGAAAATACATTTAGCACAGCTGTTCTGATTCATCAAAATTTACCTCTGCATATTGTTAGGGGGAGGGGAGACAGACTATTTATTACCTGAATATAAATACTTCCTTCACTTTTTTGTTTTTTTCATTCTTGGACAACACATAATGCTCAAACTCGTTATTAAATGTAATCACCCCCCTGCTGGAAATGTGTTTTTTTTGTTTATTTGTTTGTTCCAAAATGGGATAACAATGTAGTGATAATACAATATTATATGTTTAGAAGAAGAAAATTTTGGATATCTGTGGTTTTGCAGATTTGTGGTTATGGTGGTGCCAAGCAGACAGCCTAGTACTGCAACATTCAGCTTTCACATAATTTACTGCCTTATATTTCCAAACAATGACCCCATCCTGTGTGTAATCTCTGCATTTGTGGAGGGGAAATTATAGACTGCATTATAGATGAGTACGGTGTACAGATAATTCAGATGGAAAAGTACATTTTCTTCAGATGATTTCATTCTCATACTTGTACACAGTATTTTCCTGAATTCAGAGAGATTTGCGTTCTGCGGGCAACTTAAATGCCATGTCCTCTGCACCAAAAAAGAGAAACAGAAAGATTGTCAAATGTAGAAAAGCAGATTGAAGCAGTTTGGGTAAAAAGCAAGCAGACCAGCATTCCTTATAGCAAGGTACAGCATCTGGACTAATATGATATACAGGTGTAAACCAGATATTCAATAAAGAAATTAACAATGTTGGTAACAAAATACAATGCATACTAGAGTTGAAAATGAGGCAACATATCAGCACATAATTTAATCATAAAATGCACATAGACCTGTTAAAACTGAGACTAACCAGTGCTGTAGTTTAAAGCTACTGAAAAGAAACACGCTATAGTAACACAAAGCAGGTGTACGTGAGTTTCTACTGAGTTTGTGACCTCAGGATTATAATGTAAATAGTTGTGCTGTTTTGTAAACAGTACAGTGTTTTACTTAGTTTTGTGCATATTTTATTGATGCTGATTACCTTGTTGCATTTTTTTCTTAGTATACAAAGGACGTTTGCTCTGCAACATTGCTTTCCAACTAAACTCTGCTGCCTGTGAATCCGAAGAAAAGCATATTAACTGTAGATAATTTTGGACTGCTTTTTTTCCCAGTTTTAATATAAGAAACCTCAAGAGTATGGATAGTGAAGTTACAGAAAATAACTTATCAAACAAATCAAGACTGGAAACTCCCGTGTCAGGATATGATGATTTCAGCTCTGTTTGTATGTTTCAAATGAATCCTGTAGGACACAAGAAATGAAAGAACCATGTCAGTGTAGCAACATGGAAAGCATGAAATTTCCATAAAGCCTTTGCGGTCCAGTAGGTCATGTGCATACATTGCTGCTCCATGAAAGAAAAGTTCCCATGCCTCAAGTCCTTGAGATTCAATTCCCTGACAATGATGACATTGCTTTGAAAAGCATTGCTGGAGAATTGTGCAAGCACTAAGTGCCATTTATGTTTTTTTTGCAACCTCTTCCCTTGTAGTACAACCATGTAGTTGATTATATTAGTTAAGAGGGCAGGGGATACAACCCTGTCCTTCAACATCTGGGGTGTGGGGGACTTTCCTCATTCAAAAACTATGGAAACAGTGTTTTTATGAGGTAACTTTTGGCAGGTTGTCTTTCAATGAGATGTGGAAGCTGGTTGTAAACTATAAAATATTTATGAGATGGAGTGTTATAAAGGTTCTACTACATGTACTGAGTCTGAGGCACTCAAAGTCCACTGTCTCAAAGCTGAGGGATTTGGGTGTCTTGTAGCTTACAGGGGCTGTCACTCATGCTCAAGCTCAGTAGCATTTTTAGGTGAACTCTAGCAGCCATAAGGAGGGAGTAGAGTTGCCACACCTTGTCCAAAATCAGTAGCTGAGTTTCAGGAAGGTAAGTATTAGTTTCCGCTTAGATGTTTGGCAGTGCTCTGTACAGACTCAGACACCTTGAGTGACATTTTTCCTGTAAAAGCACAATTGAAATTTCTCTAATACCTAGTTGCACATAGAACAACTAGTTGCAGTGACAAGCACTGTTCTCATAGTAGCAATTCTCAATCCAACTGTCTAGTCAATAAAAAAGGGTCTGTTGCCATGAATATGAACTTTCCTACTGTCTCCATTACTGGCTTGGTGGATATGAGCATCCTGTGGCAATGTAGTAATTAGGTTCATGGGTAGGTACTAGGCTATCTGCCCAAGGGCATTTATAAGCCTAGCCAGAGTGTGTCGGTTTTCACCGCCCTATTGATTAATTAACTGAGCCTCTGTCAAGCAGAGCCAATGAAGTGTTCCCAGGGGTGTATTTTCTGTTACCATCCACTCGTCAAGGCTTCTCTTGAAGAGTGTTAGTGAGGGGCTCTGCCTAATGTAGTTAGGAATTTTGTTCTAAAGCATGGGGAGTCTCTGTGACAGAAATCTATCCCTCCAGCATGTTCTATTTATTGTTGTGGCGAGGTTTAGCTCACTAGAGCACATGGGTCGCAGTGACTTGGATTTCTTTAGGTGGAGCGTGTCCATCAATTCTGGGTTGGACATGGCTTTGTAAGTCAGGCAGAGATCACCTCTGAGTAAGCGATATGCCACTGAGTACAGCCGGAGTTTTTTTAGTCGGGCTGCATAGGACATATGTTTGAGGCCAGTAATCCTCTTGGTGAGGTACTTTTGTGGTCTTTCCAGCTGTTGGAAGCATCTTGTGAGGTACATCCCAAATGGGGCATTGTACTCTATGATGGGTCTGATGAGTGACAAGTAGAGGGGCACTATAACCTCTTTATTTCTAGATGCAAACCCTTAGTAATTAGATGGACCACATAGAAGGATTTCCAAACTACTTTGGCAATATGATTGTCAAAGGAGAGATTACTATCTACCTGGGTCCCCAGATCTCTTATTACCTCTTCTGTATTAAGGGGCCTGCCGTCTATGAGGTAATTCGTGGGTGTTTTGTTTTTCCCAAACGGGATGACTATGCATTTTTTGGCATTTAGTTTGAGGCCATAACTTTGACACCAGGTGTCTGTCTCAGTAAGGCCTTTTTGAAGGATGTCCGTGTCAGCCGGAGAGTCAATTATGGCTCCCAGTTTGCAGTCATCGGTGAACTTGGTTAGCCATAGTTCTCCTGTATTTGCCTGTACTTCTGAGAAATACATGCCGAACAGTAGGGGTCCCAGAACCGAGCCTTGCGGGACACCACTTGTGACTGGTTTAGAGTCGGACCTGGAGCCCACTATTCTTACCGTGTGAATTCTGCCTGTAAGCCAGTTGGCAACTCATCTTGTGATGTAGGGGTTTTTTGTTCAGGCTGGTGAGTTTTTCTATAATACCCGAGTGAGGAATGGTATCGAATGCCTTGGTGAGATCAAGGTAATCTGTGTGAACCACCTTTCCCTCATCTATGGCCTTGGTGACTGTCTCGAAGAAGTCAACCAGGTTTAGAAGGCATGATCTGCCCTTAACAAAGCCAAACTAGGTCAGGTCAAGTGTTTGGAGGTTCCCAATGTCTTTGTTAATGAGTTCCATTATGATGCACTCCATAGCCTTGCAGACCAGGCTAGTCAGGCTTATGGGGTGATAGTTACCAGGGTCAGTTGTGGCCCCTCCTTTGTGGAGCGGAATAACCATTGCTGTGCACCATTCTATGGGCACATAGCCTGTGGAGAGGCTGAGGTTGAACAGTGTGTTTAGGTGGGGGGTTAGTTTGTTCTGTAGTTCATGCAAGACACAGCCTGGGACACCATCTGGCCCCATTCATGCTGCGTTTTTGGCTTTTGAAAGGGCTGTTTTCACCTGTGCTTCTGTGATTTCCAGGACACTACACTTTTCCGGTATTGTTGTGGGCCCTTTTGAAGGTGAGAGGGAGGTGAAGTTTGCACTGAATCTATCTGCCAGGATGTTGGCAATATCAGTGGGTTCAGTATATTTTCTGCTATTTTGCACTAGCTCAGAGCATATCTGAGAGTTGCCACTTAGATTCTTGACATAGCTAAAGAAGACTTTGTGGTGATCTTTCGACTCCTTGGCTATTTTTCTTTTGAAGTTAGCCTTAGATGATTTTATGAGGGACCTTAGTTTCTTACTGATACTGATCAGGGATGTCTTTCCTTCTTGGGATTTGCTTTTTTTCTGAACTAGTTTCCTCCTTCTGTTGTATAACCTGTTTATGGCAGGGGTCCACCAGACTGGTTTCCTTCTCTTAGGGGAGTGAGTCTTGGTTTTGCTAGGGATGGCACAATCCATGCATCCTTGTAGGTGCTCATAGAGTGTAATTGTAAAGGATTCTACATCTTGGGCAGTGTTATCCTTTAGCTTGGGGGCTGTGAAACTTACCACCTCTGCCTTAAGTAAGGTGAAGTTTGCTTTAGAAAAGTTTTTCACTGTGCTTTCCTTGGTTGGGGGTGGTGGTGGGGTGTGGACATCCAGGGTGATTAGTTTATGGTCTGAGCTAACCAGTGATGGGTTGACCTCTGGTACGGAACATCTGTCGCCCATGTTAGTGGTGACCAGGTCCAATATGTTGTGGCCTCTGGTAGGAAAGTTTACCAGCTGATCCAGGGCATTTGAGTTGATAAATTCCAGGAAGCGCTGAGCCTGGGAGTTTGTACTCAAGTAGTTTTCCCAGTTAATGCTAGGGTAATTGAAATTGTCCAATATCAGGGTGTTCGGTAGGACCTTCATGTTCTCCAGTGTCTCCAGAAAGACGGAGTGGTGGTCCTGGGTCATGGAATGTGATCTGTAGCAGGCCACAATTTGCATTGCAGATTTGCCCGATGTTAGTTGCACATGGATGATCTCTGAGGTATCATGCTGTGCCACTAACCTGGAGGTGTGGGTATCCTTGATAAATATGAATACACCCCCTCCTTTTGTGTTTTGGTCCATGTTCTGTGGCTAAAATGTGTGGTATGAGTTGTAGCCCAGTAGTGCTGGAGTGCTCTCTGGAGCCTTGAACCAGGTTTCAGTTACTGCACAAATGTCGACGTTCTCCATACTTAGGAGTGCTTTGAGTGCATGCATTTTGAGATTTAAACTCCTGGCGTTGAGTAGCATAACCCTCATTTTTTTACTTATGCTGCTTACGGTGGTGGGTTTGAATTTTGAGCCTTGCCTAGGGGGCAGCAAGAGCCTTGGCCAGTATTCCAAAGCCAAGGGGTGACAGGTGCAAGCCATCTCTTGCGAAGCAACGTGGATTGTTGTGCATGTCATCCCAGGCTGACAGACACTGGATCCCCTTTGAATGACATCAGAAGCTTAGCCAATTGTTGAAATTGATAATTTTTTCTTTATACTGAGGTATCATTCTTGGTGAGGCAGGATGCTACTCACAGTCAGGGTCATACCCGCCTGGGCTACATGATCCGAGAGCTCTTCCATGTCTCTTTTCATGTAGTCCAGGGAGGTACATCTCAGGTTATTCACACCAACATGAACAATGACAGTCATATTTGTACTTGTTCTGGAGCGACCTGACTGCTTGTGTTATGTGGCGGATTCTGGCTCCCGATAAGCAGCTAACAGTAACCTTCTCCTTGTCCAGCCTAGTGAGTGGGGCATCAGTGTGCCTGACTATTGAGTCACCTATTACTAATGTGTTAGTTACATTATTTCGCCTTAAGGGCTGTGATTGTGTGGCACATTCATTTTGTGTTTTATGTCTTGTCTGGTTTGTGATGGGAGGTGCAGGTTTTGTGGGTGTCTGCTTTGGAGCTCTCTGATGCTTTTGCAGGTTTTAATTTAGTGCCTCCGAGTATGATTTTGTGTATTTATGCGTATTTTTTTGCCAGTGCTGGTTTAGTAGGTCTATGTGATGCTGGAGGTGTGGTGCAAGTGTTAACCTTCTCCTCATCTCCTCATGACTGTCTGTTCCAGTCTTGGGTGGAGAGACCTTAGCCTCCCGTTTGGCTGTATAATTGCATCTCTCGCATATGTTAATGTTTTGTGGTAGGAGGAGAGGGCTGTCTGTGTACATGAGGCAGTTGTAACATTGCCTCAGGATACCCAGATTCACCAGCTGGACTGGAGAGTACACCTGAAGTTGCCCTTTGGTCGTGCCTGAATAGTAGGGTGAGCTGCTTAGTCACTTGGTTGGTGAGGGGTGGATAAATAGCCTTGCCCTGCTGGGCAGTCAAGTGTTGGGGTATATTAGTGCTTGCTATTAGGTCTGAGCAAGTGCTGGACTGTAGGATGCTTTCTGAGTGTTTAGGTTGAGATTTAGACTAGTTTCAAGTGAAAAACTGAAGAGGAGACTTAGTGGAGCAGTGAATAATTTAACCTTAGCTAACCGGTGCTGCCCGGCGCATAAAACCGTGCAAACGCGGTTTTTATACTACTAACTTCTGGGCTGGAACCACTCCTTCAGGGACAGATGGCTGCTCAAAGTTCCCCTCTCTCACAGGTGAACAAAGAAACTTCCCTCTATCCAAGTAAGATATGGGCAACTCAGAAACTTGTAACACAGCCCTGAATTCAGCACTAGCCTGAAAACTGGACTATACTAGCTTAGAAAGGTGGAAAACAAGACATTTTATTTATTTTTTTTTGCACTTAAATGTAACCTTCTTAAACCACAAAGACCTCCTAGAAAAAGTAAACATACCAAATACCCTCAGCAGCCTCAAATGCACTCTTTCAAAACAACACCCACATCAGCACATAGAGCTATGTCTCATGGAGCCTCTACCTCTAAGCCCATAAGGTAAGCCACCACACAATCCAACATTCTAGTCATTGGAGACTCCATCATGAGACACACTGATGTCCCTCTCACCAGGCTGAGTAAGGAGAAAGTCATGGTCAGTTGCTTATCAGGGGCTAGGATCTGACACATTATGCACTCAGGTCATTGGACCACAATTACCAATATGACTTAGTCCTAGTCCATGTGGGAGGAAATGACCTGAGACATACTTCCATAGACTATATGAAGATAGACCTCATGGACCTCTCGGAATATGTGTCTTAAGCTGGTATGAGCCTAGCACTGAGCAACATTTTACCTTCTCCAAGGATGATGCCACAATATGAAAAAAGATGATTGACTTTAATAATTGGCTTAATTTCTGGTGTCATTCTAAGGGGGTACAACATCTGTCAGCATGAAAGGAGATGGTCAAAAGACCATGCTGCTTTGCCAGGGATGGCCTGCACCTCTCCTCTCTAGACTTTCGAATATTAGCTAAAACATTTTCTTCCCCAATAGTGACTTTTTAGGCAATGCCAAACTGATAGTACTTCAGACATAGCAAATCAAAACTAAGAAAATCTAACAGTATTACTGCTCAGTGCCAGGAGTATAAACAAAAAACTCCACTCCCTAGAAGCACTCTTTACCCTAGAAAATGCTGACATCTGTGCAGTCACTGAGATATGGTTTAAAGACACAAAGAGCACACCAACAATGAAAGGTTATAATGCCGTCCACATATTTAGACCAGCTACTTCACTGGCAGGGACTAAAGGTGGAGGTGTCTCTATTTACATCAAAAATATACATACTTCAAGGTTGGTCAAACAGGACAATGCACTTGAGCTGTTCTATGTTAAAATCACCATAGGCAAAATCCAATACCACTTCCTTGCAAGCTATAGGTCCCCCGGTATGACCCAGGAAACCCATATCATGTATTGGGTGACTTTAATTACCCCACTATTAACTGGGAATCCTATATGACACCAAATGTACATGCACAGAGATTTCTGGATTTTGTAAGCACAAACTCCATGAACCAGTTAGTCAATACACCAACAAGGGTGCAACCATACTGGATCTGGTCCTCACTAATATGGGAGAGTGCTGCAGACCTCCTACTCTTATGCCTTCCCTGGTAAGGTCAGACCACAAAATGGTCTCCTTTGAAGTAAAAAATAAAGCCTGGACCCCCAGCTAAACCTGGATTATTCAGTAACTATTTTAAGGCTAACCTCCTGTTATTAAGTGAGAACATGGCAACATTTCAAGCCCACATAAACCCTGAGAACACTGTTACCCATGGAAAACTGTTCACAGAAACCCTGCACAAGCATGTTAATAGCTGCATAGAGACAGTTGCACCTATGAGAAAGAAGTACAGAACTGACTCAAAGAACAAGGCACCCTGGTGAAATCACAAAATCAATAAGCTGTATAAAAGGAGGAAGAAAATCATGGCAAAAATTAGGAGGTGCAGCATACAGTAGGATAAAAGTACTTTCATCAAACCAAGCAAACAACAGAGAGGACAAATAAAGTCTACCAAAGCCAAACTTGAGGCAAGTTTGGCCTCCCAAGCCAAGGACAACCACAAAGCATTCTTTAGCTATGTCCACAACCTCAAAGCCAATACACAATTGTATGTAGAGCTCATTGTGAATGAAGTCACCTATACTGAGCTAGAAGATATAGCAAACCTCCTGGCTGATAACTTCAGCTACAACTTTACCCCTCTCTCCCCCTCAATCTTCCTTCAGGAAATATTATCAAATATAACTCCCCTGCTATCACTAGAGAACAGGTCCTTAATGCACTCTCTAAGACCAAGAACACTTCCTCAATGAGCCCAGACAATATCCCAGGATGCCTTCTAAATAGCATGAAGCATGGCCTATCAAGGCCTCTGGAATTTTTATTTAACTGTTGCCTCCAAACAGGTTTCGTGCCTCATGAATGAAGAAAGGCAACTGTCATCCCTCTGTACAAAGGTAGGCCATCTACAGACCCTGGAAACTGAAACTACAGAACCATAAGTCTCACTAGTCTTATATGTAAAGCCATGGAAAGAATTATCATGGAGATGATCGATAGAGATATAGTAAATCTCCAGACACTGGATCCAACCCAGTTTGGTTTCATCAAGGGCAGATTATGCCTACTCAATCTGATGGACATGTACAAACTCATATGTCAGTCAGTGGCTAGCCAACTGGCTCACAGACAGGACCCATGAAGTTAGAATTGGGGAGTCCACCTCTACAAAGTGGCCAGTCACAAGTGGAGTGCCTCAGGGATCAGTCCTTGGACTGCTCCTTTTTGGGATTTACTTCTCAGAAGTCTAGGCCAGTGTCAGTCAGTGGTCTATGGTTGACTAAATTTGCAGATGACTGCAAATTAGGAGCTGTCATTGAATCTCACACTGACACAAATGTTCTCCAGGAGGAGCTGACACAGACAAACAACTGATGTCAGAGCCATGGACTAAAACTCAATGCCAAGAAATGCATAATAGTATTATTTGGGAAGTCATCCATCCCTGGTAACTACCATATTGACAGCACACCCCTTAGAGTCAACCCAGTAATTAGGGAGTTAGGTACACACATAGATAGTAATCTAGCCATTGACCATCACGTGTCTACAGTGGTGAGAAAATCATTCTATGTTGCGCAACTTATAAATAAAGGTATGGCATCTAAGTCCAAGGAAGTAATTTTTCCACTGTATTTGGCATTAATTAGACCTATTGTTTGAGTACAATGCCCCCTTTGGTATGTACCTAACCAGGCATATCAAACAATTTGAATGTCCACAGAGGTTCCTCACTAAAAGAATACAGGGAGTAAGTAAAATGTCCTATGCAGACCACCTCAAGGCCCTATCCCTGTATTCTGTCTCCTACAGGCTTTTGAGAGGAGATCTATGCCTGGCATACAGGGCATTGTCAGACCCCACTCTGATGGACCTTCTTCATATCCACAAAACAAAGAGCACCAGAATTACCCGTACTAAATACTTAAACCTTGCCTGTGATATAAATAGGACCTGCTGGAGAGATAGGTATGTATCCCAGAGACTATCCCATCTATTGAACAGGCTCCCCATCCATATGAAGCAGAGTTCCTCCCTAAACCAATTCAAATGCAACTTGTAAAATTGGATGGGAAACCAGAAATCCATCCCTGGTTTGACACCTATGTCTCTAATGGACACAGGTAACCTGTTAATGATTCTTCTCCCAGGCCCATGCTTACACTTATCAAGGGTATCAGAACTTGTCAGAGTTTTGATGCATGGCTAGGCTTAAAAAGGCCCTTGTTGTTGTTAGCCTATTAAACACCTATGGACCTATGAACCTATAAGTCTATCAACTGCATTAAGAGAGTGAGTTGGAATTCAGGCTAGGGTTCAGACAGCGATCATAAGGGGTATTTAGGTTTCAGGAGTGGAGGAGTTTTCAACTTAGGAAGTGGGGTGGTGTTTAGGATTAGCTAACAATCAGCATCTTTAAATTTATAGAGGGGAGATTTAGGTTTAGGGAGCAGAATGTTACATTTAGAGTTAGGGACCTGACTGGACCTTTAGAGTTAGAGTTACAACTCTTATAGGGCTATGTAATTGAATGGATCTGTTGGTGATAGATCATGGTAATTAAGAAGGATTGGGCTAGTGGGAGTTAGGGTACTTGCCATTAAGAAAAATTGAAAGTCAGCAAGTATGCTGCAAGCTACTAATGTGAGAACATGAAGTAAACCTTGTCTTGTGTCTGCTACAACTGCTCATGTCCTAGTAGCCCATAGCACACTAACTCACTGCCACGTGCTCTAAATTAATTGACTTTACACATATCTATCATGGTTATCTTATTAATTATTGAGTACTATGATGCCTGTGCACTGGCCCAGTAATCAAGGAGCCTCAATCCTCACCACTAGCACCAGTGAGGGATGTACACATTGAGAGAATGACAAATACACACACAGTAAAGTACAATTTCCCTTAAGAGCACAGAGGTCACAGCCATTTGGGAGCTGGCTTTTCCCTCTTTCTTTAGATCCCCAATAAGACTCCCCACTGGCACAGCTAAAGAATTGAGTCCTTAGCCAGGGTTCTTAGCAAAGTCCTTCCAGCACTATCTCTGTCCAACCAGTGCTTTGTGTCACTGCCCAAGTAGCTGACACACATGCACACAATTTGAGATTTGATTTATACACAAACACACACCTGGGAAAGGCTGGCCCAGATTTATTAACTATGCCCCCTTCTGCCTAGACCATAAGGTAGTTAGCACTGCCACCAGTACCCCTTATCAGTTACTTTAAGGCCCTTCCTAAAGGGTGACCAATCTTACTGTGTAATGTTACTATTATCCAAATGGTAAGTGTGACCAAGGCCAAGGCTGCTTAGGAGTGGCCTATACAGTGTCACCAAATACATATGCAAGTAATCTAAGAGCTTAAATGTCTCTAAACAAACCAACCACAATTAAAAGGCTGAAATATATTTAATAATAAATAATAAAAGAACAAGACACTATTCAATAACTCAGCACTGTGACTACAGAGTTCAGAATCACAGGAAATATTTTAAAATAACATTGAGGACACTTCATAGGTTCATAGGTTCATAGATTCGTACTAGGCTATCTGCCCTAGGGCATTTATAAGCCTAGCCAGAGTGTGTATGGCTTTCGCCACCCATTTTAAATTAATTTTGCTATGCCCTTTTTCGAGGTTAGTATACTGTGCCTCTGCCTAACAGTGACACAGAAGTGATACCCGGGGTAAACCTACGATCTCCCATCCACTCATCAAGACTCCGCTTGAAGAGAATCAATGAGGGACTCTGCCTAACCTGGACTGGGATTTTATTCCGGAGTGAAGGGAGCCTCTGGGTTATGAATCTGTCCCTCCAGCATGTCCTATTTATTTCAGTGCTGAGGTTCAAGTCTCTCGAGCGTGTAGCTCGATGGGATTTGGATTTTTTGAGGTGCAGCATGTCCCTTAATTCCGGGTTGGACATGGCCTTATACGTCAGACACAGGTCACCTCTGAGCAGGCGGTATGCCAATGAGTAGAGCTGGAGTTTCTTTAACCGGGCAGCATATGGCATCTGTTTGAGCCCTTTGATCCTCTTGTTGAGGTACTTTTGGGGTCTTTCCAGTTGCTGCAGGTGTCTGGTAAGGTACATCCCAAAAGGGGCATTGTACTCGATTATGGGCCAGATGAGGGATGAGTAAAGAGGTACGATGACCTCCCCTAATCTAGATGTGAATCCTTTCATGATTAGGTGGGCTATATAAAATGTTTTTCTAACCACTTTGGCCACGTGGTTGTCAAATGAGAGATTGCTATCAACTTGGGTCCCCAGGTCCCTAATTACTTCTTCTGTACTTAATGGATTACCACCTATGTGGTAATTTGTGGGCACTTTGTTTTTGCCAAAGGGGATGACTATACACTTTTTGGCGTTTAGCTTGAGGCCATAGCTCTGGCACCAGTTGTCTGTTTCTATGAGGCCCTTTTGGAGGATGCTTGTGTCAGCTGGAGAGTCGATTATGTAGCCCAGTTTGCAGTCATCTGCGAACTTGGTCAGCCACAGTCCTTCCGTGTTGGCCTGTACCTCCGAGAAATATATACCAAACAAGAGAGGTCCCAGGACTGAGCCTTGTGCAACGCCACTTGTAACTGGTTTGGAGTCTGACATGGCTCCAGCAATTCTAACCATGTGGGTTCTGTCCTTGAGCCAGTTTGCAATCCATCTAGTGACATAGGTGTTTATATTTAAGCTGGTGAGCTTATCTATAATGCCCGAGTGGGGTATTGTATCGAAGGCTTTTGCGAGGTCCAGATAGGCTGTGTGGACCACCTCCCCTTCGCCAATGGCCTTGGTGACTGTTTCAAAGAAGTCAACCAGGTTTAAGAGGCAGGATCTGCCCTTAACAAAAGCCAAACTGGGTAGGATCCAGTATCTGTAGGTCCCCAATATCTTTATTTATGAGGTCCATGATGATCCTTTCCATAGCTTTGCAGACCAAGCTAGTCAGGCTTATGGGGCGATAGTTTCCAGGGTCCGTTGAGGCACCACCTTTGTGGAGAGGGACCACTGTTGCTGTACGCCACTCTTTGGGTACATATCCTGTAGTAAGGCTGAGATTGAACAGTAGTTTTATGTTTGGGTTTAGCTCTTCTTGGAGTTCATGTAGGACGCAGCCTGGGACACTGTCTGGTCCCATTGATGCTGTGTTTTTGCTTTGGAGGCGGCTCCCACCTGAGCATCTGAGATGTCAGGGAGGCAGCACTCTGCTGGGATAGATATTTGCCCTTTTGGTGGGGAGGGAGAAGTTTGCGCTGAACCTGTCAGCTAGGATGTTGGCAATGTCTGTGGGATCAGTGTATTTTTTGTCATTTTGGACTAATTCTGAGCATATCTGGGAATTCCCACCCAGGTTCCTAACATAACTAAAGAAAGCCTTGTGATTATCCTTAGTGTCCTGTGCAATTTTCTCTCGAAGCTGGCCTTTGGCGATTTTATGAGTGCCCTTAGTTTTTGCTAATACTGATCAGAGATGCCTTCCCTTTTTGGGATTTTGCTCTATCATGTAGTAGCTTCCTCCTTCTATTGTATAGTTTGTTTATGGCTGGGGTCCACCAGACAGGTCGTCTGCCTTTGGAGGATTGGGTCTTGGTTTTATTTGGGATTGCATGATCCATGCATTCCTGAAGGTGTTCATAGAATGCATTTATAAAGGATTCTGCGGTCTGGGCCGTATTTTCCACAGGCCGGGGCTTTGAAGGATTCCACCTCAGTTTTGAGGAGTGTGAAATTTGCTTTAGAAGTTTTTCACTGTGCTTTTCTGGGCAGGGGTGGGGTCGGGATGTGAATATCCAGTGAGATCAGTTTATGGTCTGATCTTACCAGTGAGGGGTACACTTCTGGTCTGGAGCATAGAGTCCCCATGTTAGTGATGATCAGGTCCAGTATGTTTTCCCCTCTTGTGGGAGTGGTAACAAGTTGTTCCATAGCATTTGAGTTTATGAATTCTAGGAACCTTTGGGCAAGGGTGTTGGAGCTAGAGTAATGCTCCCAATCTATGTTTGGGTAGTTGAAGTCGCCCAATATAATGGTGTTCGGAGAGACCTTCATATTTTCCAGTGTTCTCTGGAAGGCCGAGTGGGGTTCCTGGGTTTGGGAGTGTGGTCTGTAGCAGGCTATAAACTGGAAGGCAGTTTTACCCATTGTTAGTTGCACATGGATAGTCTCTGATGCTTCGTGCTTTGCCACCAACCTGGAGGTGTGGGTATCTTTGATGAATATCGATACTCCCCCTCCTTTTGTGGTTTGGTCCAAGTTTTGGGGCCGAAAAGCATGGTATGAGGTATAACCTGGTAGTGCTGGGGTGCTCTCAGGAGTCCTGAACCAGGTTTCTGTCACTGCACAGATATCAATGTTCTCCATGCTAAGGAGAGTTTCGAGTGCGTGCATCTTGAGGTTTAGATTTCTAGCGTTGAGTAGCATTACTCTTAGTTTCTTATCCCTTGTGATACCTATGGAGGTGGGTTTGTCTTTTGAGTCTTGCCTAAAAAAGGCACTATGGGGGTAGCAAGAGCCTTTGCCAATATCCGAAAGCCCAGGGGTGATAGGTGCAAGCCGTCCCTAGCAAAGCATCGTGGCTTGTCGTGCATATCATCCCAAGCTGACAGGCATTGGATCCCCTTTGAATGACACCAATACTTAAGCCAATTGTTGAAATTGATCATCTTGTCTTCATATTGTGGCATCATTCTTGGTGAGGATAAGATGCTACTCAAGGTCAGGGTCATACCAGCCTGGGCTACATGCTCAGAGAGCTCCTCTATGTCTCTTTTCATGTAGTCCAGGGAGGTACATCTCAGGTCATTCACACCAGCATGGACAATGACTGAGTCATATTTGTACTTGCCTTGGAATGACCTGAGTGCTTGTGTTATGTGGTGGATCCTAGCGCCAGACAGGCTGCTCACCGTAACCTTCCCCTTGTTCAGCCTGGTGAGCGGGACGTCAGTGTGCCTGATGATAGAGTCACCTATTACAAGTGTATCAGGTGTGTTGTTTAGCCTTAAGGGCTGTGACTGTTCAGCACACTGGCTTTGTGAGATATGTGTTGCACGTGTTTTGTTTTGGGGTAGCGGTTGCTTGGGTGTCTGCTTTGGAGGTCTCTACTGCTTAGGCAGATCTTTATTTAGAGCCTCCGAGTATGTTTTTGTGTGATTATGTGTTTGGTTTGCTGTCATGGTAGGTCTATGTGAGACTGGAATTGTAGTGAGTGTGGTTTCTTTCTCCTCCTGACTGGTTATGCCAGTACTGAGTTGAGAGAGCTTAGCCTCCAGTTTGGCTATATGGTTGCATCTCTCACATGTGTTGGAATTTGTTGGGAGGAGAAGAGGGTTGTCTGTGTACATGAGGCAGTTGTAACATTGCCTCAAGATTCCCATATTCACCAGCTGGACTGGAGAGGAGATTGACAACTGACCTTTGGACATGCTAGAATAATATTGGGAATTCCTTTATAATTGAAAACAAGGGCCAATGGGGAGCGAGGGTTTAGTGCTTTTAATTTTTAGTGCTGACTTATAATTGCTTTAGTGAGCAAGTGCCAGGTAACAAGTGCAATGTGTTACAGGTAACCTAAATGCAAAAACGACAAACAGTAACTTTCTTTCAAACGAAGCAAGGAAATAAGTACAGTAAGCAATGCAGATATCACTAGGGATCCACAGAAGCACTGAGAAGCCGCGTTTTAGGTGGAATTAGTGTTCCAGGGAAATAACAAGCATAAAAACAAAGCTAGATTCAGCAGGCCTGGATCTAGTCTATGCTACAGCAAACAAGGTGTACCAATTTCAGTAAGATACAGTTCAAATATTCAGGCACTATAAACCTTTAACCAGAAATTCCCAGCTCAGAAGGGCAGAGTCCAGCCTCTCCTCCCACAAGAGTGCAGACCACAAACCTTCTTAATGTAAAATAACTGGCCTGAAGCCCGAGTGCTTAAACCAGAGCTAATACACTTTAAGAATAACAGACACTGAGCTCTCACTCAGCAGTTCCCAACTTAGAAGGATGAAAGCTACCTGTCCTGCCACCACAATGCATGCCACAAACCTTCCTAATGTAGAACAACTGGTATGAAGCCCAAGTGCTTAATCCAAAAGACTTAGAATGATAGCTACACTTTAACCAAGTTACTGCCAAGCAGTAATAAATATAACTGAATACTTTAAATAATTCCTGGATTAGTGCTCAAGTTATACAAACAAAGCTAGATTCAGCAGGCCTGGATCTAGTCTATGCTACAGCAAACAAGGTGTACCAATTTCAGTAAGAAGAAATTCAGATATGCATGCACTATAAGCCTTCAACCAGAAATTCCCAGCTCAGAAGGGTAGAGTCCAGCCTCTCCTCCCACAAGAGTGCAGACCAAGAAACCCTCTTAATGTAAAATAACTGGCCTGAAAGCCCAAGTGCTTAAACCAGAATTAATATACTTTTAGAATAACAGACACTGAGCCTTCAATCAGCAGTCTCAGATAAATACAGAAAACATCTAAACTAATCTTTACGATATTCCTATCTATATCTAAGATAAATAATTTTTCCCTAGTTACATATTATTAGCAAGACACAGGCAGAAGTGCTGATGAGTGGGATGTTTCTAGATACAAAGACAAATACAAAATGCCCAGACTCACTCTCTCAGATAGTTCTTAAATTAATAATACACATTACTGATGGGTTAGCTGGGATGACATCACTCTTTGTCACCTGCCTTCAGTTCTCAGGCTAAGAGAAACTTAGAATTTTACACCTCTGTGTCAGAGACCCATATCTCTCAGATGTTTGCCTAGAACTGGAAGTCATAAAATAGTTAAACACTTTTATATTTGAAACCTAGCAACTATTTGTTTCAAGACAACAGGAAAACCTCCAGATTTAGACATTGTGTCTGCTCTGAGCTGAAACAGAGATAACATAATCATAAAACAATTTCCACTTATTTTCTTGAGGTTTGCAAGTTAAGTCTGTTCTTTTCCAGTAGGTACACTGTGGTTACATTCTTGAAACTCAGTATAGAACATATAGTTCAACACACACTTTTGCACCAGTAGTTTAACATACACATAACATATAGTTCTCTTACATGTGTAAGACAAGCCTATGGATCATATTAATATTCACAAATGACATATGATTATTTACAAAATTCCAGATAGCTGGACTGGCAGTATCACATTTCTATATAAATCATATTAATATTTTCAAGTGACATATAATTATTTACAAAATTCCAGCTAGGTGGGCTGGCAGCATTCTGGTTTGTCACCACCCCCCCCCCATGACAACTCAAGCTAGTTTTTTAAGTAGCCCTTGAGAAATGGTGCTTGAGAGAGTTGACCCTATCTCAGAATACCTTACCCCATTCCCTGTCTTGAGATTCTAGCTGCCTTGGCATTGCTGACCTCAGTAGCATGCTGCACTGTCCCATCATATGCCTGCAACCCTAGGCACCACCATAGTAATCTTGGATTTTTCTGGCTGCCTCCCTGTAGCCATAGATTCCCCCTCAGACCCTCCCTGCCTTGTACTGAAATAGCACAAAGTCCTCCCTGTCATGGTAAGGTTTCATCATGTTAATATGGTTGAATTTGTGCCCCTGCCTCCTGCCTAGCAGTTCTATAATGTAGTTAACATCACTGGCCCTCCTTACTATCTTGTAGGGTCCCTACCAAGCTGCCTGCAGCTTGCTATGTCTGATAAGAATGAGAATTACTGCCTGCTGCCCTACAGCATACTCTCTAGCTCAAGCATTTCAGTCATACCAGACCTTTTTCTGCTGTTGGGCTTCTGCCAGGTTCTCCTGGGCCAAGCCCATGAGTTTCCTGTGCCTTTTCCTGAGGTTTAGGACATATGCCACAACAGACTCCTTTGGGATTCACACTCAGCCTCCCACTCATCTCAAATTAAATCTAGAGGTCCCCTCACCCTATGCCCATACAACTCAAAGGGTGAAAAACCTGTGGATTCCTGGGAAACCTCTCTGCAAACAAACAACAGATGGGGCAAATATTTCTCCCTCTTCTTCTTAAACTGGTCTGCAAATGCCTGTAGCATTATCTTGAGTGTGGAGTTTAACCTCTCAACAAGACCATTAGACTGGGGATGGTAGAGGGTGGTCTTTAGGTGCTTCACCCCACAGTACTTCCACAGACAAGCCAGCAGGTCTAACATGCAATTGACACCTCTGTCAGTCAGTATTTCTTTTGGGAAACCTACCCTGCCTAAAATCTCTAGGACAGAGCCACTGCCTCAGGGTATCTGGTAGCATAATCTACTTCTTCTTCTTCTTTCGGCTTTTCCCAGTTAGGGGTCACCACAGTGGATCACCTGTCCGCTCATGATTGGCAGTGGAGTTTTACAGTGTCGAGTTGCCAGTCTGGTGCCCAACCTTCCACAGAAGGCACACACACACACACAAGCACTCACACCTAGGGCCAATTTAGAGTGTACAATCCACCTACTGCATGTCTTTGGGATGTGGGAGGAAACCGGAGCACCAGGAGGAAACCCACGTGACCACAGGGAGGACATGCAGACTCCGCACAGAAGGCACCCCAGTCGAGGATCGAACCGGAGAACCTCTTGCTGTGAGGTGACAATGCTAACCACTGCACCACGGTGGCCACCCTGGTAGCATAATCTACTACCACTAGGATATACTTTTTCCATGTGGAACTTGGAGTATTCAGAGGCCCCACAATATCTATAGCTACCTTCTGAAATGGCTCCTCAATCACAGGCAAAGGCATCAAAGGAGCTTTCACCTTGTCTCCTGCCTTGCCTAGCTTTTGGCACTGCTCATAGGTCTTGCAATACCCTGTTACATCTCCAGTATTGGAAATGAACACGCTTAATCTATTGTATTGTTTTGTTTTAAGAATAAACCATATTAATTATTACATGGTCATGGACTGAACAGTTTTTTTACGGAGACTACTGCTATTACGAACGGGTTGTGGGACTGCCTTTATTGGAATCCTGTATAGCGGAGAAAATCTGGTGTTACTAGTTTTCAATGTATTTCTCCATTCTTCCATTCTGTATGTTTTTACATCTCTGAAAATCCCAGGCCAATAAAAGTTCTGCATAATACATCTCTTTGCATGTTTTATGCCCATATGGCCTGCAAAGGGAATAGCATGGGCTATGGCTAGAAGTGCCAGATGGTAGGCTCTAGGCACTAAACAACTGATGTATTGTCTCACCCTCAAGCCCTCCCTCAAGGGTCCACTGTCTATACAGTAACCCTGTTTCCCAGTATACAGATTCTCCCTTCCCTTGAGAATCAGGTGCTTTACTAGCTACCTCTCTCAGGCCTTGTAATGTAGGGTCTGAGAGCTGAGCCTGTCTCAACTCTATCTTTGTAAGCCTTTCCAGCTGCCCTACCTCAGGAAGTCTGGTACCTCTGACAGCAGTGCCTCACTGTCAGCCCAGATACTAATAGTCACCTCTGCCCTTGCAGTAACTCTGTCCAAGGGAACATCAGTACCCACAAGCAACTGTAGTTCACCTTCAGTCTCACTGCTACAGGGTAGCTCCCTCCCTGAAGTAACCACCTCACCAGTCCTGGCTGCAAGTGTGCGGTCTGTCTGGGTCTCCCCCAGACTACCAGACCCACATGCTTGTTTCCAAGCCTGACTGTGTGTAACTGCATGCACACATGGTACTGCATTGTCAAAATCATCCCCTATCAGGACATCTGCAGGGTGGTTGTTTGGTACCTTTTTTTGTCTTGAGACAACCTACTGTTGGCATTTTGTCATTCCCACTTACTGGCTCTCACACCTTTTGTTCCCCAACTTGCCTCCTTGGACATCTATATGCTACATGGCCCCATTGGTTGCATTTAAAACATTTAAACCTTGGTCCTGGACATGTACCTGGACTAGTGGCTTCCCCTGCTACTGACAGACTCTGTTGGGGTAGTGTGGGCTGCCCACCATGGGTTCCCTTAGACCCATGAGCAGCACTGGGTGCCCCTTTCCTGTGCAGTGATGCCCTGCTTGCTAGGTATAGGTCTCCCTTCTTCCCCAACTCATCTACAGTATTGCATTGTGTGTCAGCTAACCAGAGTCTCATGTCCTCAGGCAAAGTGCTAAGGGCTTGCTCCCACACCAAAAGGTCAGCCAGCCCTTCAAAAGCGGTGATCTGATATCCACTCACCCACCTATGAAAATAAGGGCTTAGTTCAGCAACATATTCACACATCCTTTCATCTGCCTTGTGTCTGTGCTCACAAAGCTTTTTCCTATAAGCTTCAGGTGTTAACTTAAAACATTCTAGCAAACAATTCTTTACAACGTTATAATTTAAACAATTGTGTCAGACAGTTTGGAAAGAACAGTTACAGATTTACCATGAAGTATGGGCGTCAGCAACCATACCCAGAGCCTTTGGTCAACATTATACTGTTTGCATACCCTCTCAAATGTATGAATGAAACCATCAAAATTATCCCCCTCTGCAAATTGTGGAAGAAATTTACTGAGCTTTGTTGCTTCTGGGGTTAGGTTACTCCCTTCCCCATTACCTCCATGACTCTGGCAAAGAGTCAGCATCTCCTTTTTATGTTGCCTCCTGTCTCTCCTTCTCCTCCTCAGCTTCCAGATGTCTCAGTCTCTCTGCTGTTTCTATTTCCAAATGCTTGGTCTCCAACTCAAGTCTCTTTAACTCCAGATGGATTTTTAAGTCCTCTGTGGAAAAGTTGGGCTGTCCATTTTCTGAGAGTTGTACATCTCCACAGCAAGTATGATTGTCCTCTTTGTTGCTATTCTCTGATGCAGCTGTGACTAAAGCTGCAATCAGTCTGCTTTAGTCAGGTTGGCATACACCAGTCCTTTAGCCTGGCACATATCAGCCGACTGGCTCCTTGTCAACTTACCATACTCCTCTGCTGACATGCTTGCCTGTTCTCCATGACTAACTAAACTAACAAAAATAAATAAACCAATTGTGATGCGACCTCTGAGTGTTCACTCCATGTCTGATTGAGAGTACAAACACCTTCAGTGACCACTATACACAGGCTACAGGAATTCAATATCCACGCCAATACAAGCCAATTAATATGTGATGTGGCTATCTCACCACTGCCAAACAATTAATATGTGGTACCCCTGCACTGGCCCAATAATCAAGGAGCCTCAATCCTCACCACTAGCACCAGTGAGGGATGTACACATTGGAAAGATGACAAGTACACACAGTAAAGTATAATTCCCCTTAAGAGCATACAGAGATGACAGTCAGTCTGGGGTTGGTTTCTCCCTCTTTCCCCAGATCCCCAATAAGACTACACACTGGCACAGCTATAGAGTTGAGTCCTTAGCAAGGGTTCCAAGCCAAGTCCTCCCAGCATTCTCTCTGTCCAACAAGTGTTTCATGTCCCAGTCCAAGTAGCTGACACACACACACACAATATGAGATTTGATTAATACACAAACACACACCTGGGAAAGGTTGGCACAGATTTACTAGCTATGCTCTATTCTGCCAGACCATAAGGTAGTTAGCATTGCCATCAGAACCTCTTATCAGCTACTTTAAGGCCCTTCCCAAAGGGTGACCAATCTTACTGTGTAATGTTACTATTATCCAAATGGCAAGTGTGGCCAAGGCTGTTGAGGAGTGGCCTATACGGTGTCAACAAATACATATGCAAGTTCTCTAAGAGCTTAAATACCTCTAAACAAACCAGCCACAATTAAAAGGTTTAAATATATTTAATAATAAACAATAAAAGAACAAGACAAAATTCAATAACTCAGCACAGTGACTATAGAGTTCAGAATCACAGGAAATATAACATTGCAGGACAGTCTCAAATAAATATAGAAAACAGTTAAATTAATCTTTACTATATTCCTATCTATATCTAAGAGAAATCACTTTTCCCTAGTTACTTGTTATTAGCAAGATGCAGGCAGAAATGCTGATGAATGGGATGTTTTTAGGTCCAAAGACAAATACAAAATACACAGGCTCACTTTCTGAGACAGTTCTTAAATTAATAATACACATTACTGCTAGGTTAGCTGGGATGACATCACTCTTTGCCACCTACCTTCAGTTCCCAGGCTAATAGAAACTTAGAATTTAGTACCTCTGTGTCAGAGTTACATATGTCTCAGAAATTTGCCTAGAACTGGAAGTTGTTAAACAATTAAACACTTTTACATTTGAAACCTATCAATTATTTGTTTCAAGAAAATAGGAAAAACCTCTATCTCTAGACATTGTGTCTGCTCTGAGCTGAAACAGAGATAACAGAATCGTAAAACAATTTCCACTTATTTTCTTGAGGTTGGCAAGTTAATGCTCTTCTTTTCCAATAGGGTACACTGTGGTTACATTCTTGAAGCCCAGTACAGAACGTACAGTTCAACACACACTTCTGCACCAGTAGTTTAATATACACATAACATATTGTTCTCTTACATTTGTAAGACAAGCCTATGGATCATGTTAATATTCACAAATGACATATGATTATTTACAAAATTACAGATAGCTGGTCCGGTAGCATTTTGGTTTGTCACAAGTACCAATTCAGAGAAAAACCAACATAAATTAAAAATTATCAAGACCTCAATCCAACAAAATTTAAGACATGTTTTTTTTTTTGTTTGTTTGTTTTTTTGTTTTTTTTTTTTTGCAGTGGAACAAGCCCCCTGCACATCTTAGTATGGGGAACAAGCTGCCAACATCCACCATTACTAATACTTCCAACACCATGGTTACAGAGACACGAAAAAATGGGAAATTCCCACAAAATAAGGGACTATCTGCCAATGACACTTTAAGACAATTCTGGCAGTGATCTCCTACTGAAATCCGTAATCATGGACCAGATCATCTGAGAGATGAAAAGAGAAAGCTTTTTCCTCCAATTGTAATTTAACAAGGTGTAGGGAAGCCATTGCACACCTCTCCCATAATTGAACTAATTAAGTAATTGTAAGAGTCCCAACCTACTGCCCCATTCCACCCTATGACATTACTAAAAAGTTTAGCATGCGCTCTAAAGAACCTGTGGATATCACATAAACAGAAAAGTGTAGGGGCTTTACATTTACAGGCAAAAAATGTCCTGGCTATAACTGCCATTTGTAATAACCACAATCTCTGCAACCGAAGAAGCTTTATTATAGCATATATTTTTTGTGAGCCATAAATCAATTGGTTACTGAAATGTGAGTGGAGAATCCAGTTCACAGTGTGTGAGTGTGTGCGTATGTGTGTGTGTGGCCCACTGTCATAATGTTGGCAACTTCACACATTCCTAGAACCTGTGCTACAAGTTTGGTACATTTTCACCCTACATTAGACATTTTATATTTAGCACAAATCCTTTCAAATTAATCATTTGTCTTCTTGACAGAAGAACATCTTTCAATATAATGCAAAATAGCCTATTAATTTGAGGATACTTTCCCACGCAGCCCACATGTGGGAATCCAAACTGATGTAATGCACTAATCTATGTTGCAGCTGGAAGTATACTGTGTATGACACGGCATTCACTCCCCATGCCCCTTTTGCATGCCCCCCCCCTCAGCTGACAACTAGCTGCACTAGGCCTACTCCTACTGTTCCATTTTTTTCCTTAGTGTCCGTTGTACAAATTCCAGAGCTGGGGCTGCTCCATTGGTGGACTAGGAATAGGAAGCGTATTGGAGTGACATAGCTGATAATGCCACTTATGCTGCCCAGTATGCCAGGGGATTTTTTTCTATGCCTTAACTGGAAAGCGCTACTGATTTCACTCACATTCCCAGCCTTTGGCAATCTGCCACAGAATTACAGCAGTGCACCCATCACCATGAGTATGTCTCACTGTTGGCAGAAATCCCCCCAAATGGACAACCCAACAAAAAAACTGCTCCTCTCTCACCACTTATCTGGCTACTCCTGCATTCACTTTTAGAAATAATGTATTTATTTTTTGCAACCACTGTAAGAAAATGTGGCTTTCTAATATCAGCAGTTAAAATAAAAGCCACTCCAAACTTTAGCCAACCTGTATTCAAATCTGCAGCTTCTAATACTGTACAGGTCATCCTGGATCACTGGACAATTGTGCGAAACAGGCAGACTGTGAGAAGAAGTATATAAGGTATCATCTGGTGTTGCAATGCTTGCAATACCACATTTTATACTTATGTCATTCTAGTTGTACTTTCCATATTTTTTTATTTTGTAGATAATTAAAAAAAACATTCACTGGGATTTACAAAAAGGGTTACCACTTGCTGTAGATCAAATACCAAGACAATAAGAATATGTGGTTCAGTGACAGCTATGCCTGCAGTGAGAAAAACCTCATTATCAGCTAATTAATATGACTCTGAATCTCACTAGCTAACACTAGCACTGTTGGACCTGATGACTGTTGTGTTTTCCCTAGTGGCCCTTACATTGTGTGAAAAAAGACACCCCCCCAAACACAAACACCTCACACCCACACATTAGTTAGCTAGTTAGTTAGTTAGTTAGTTAGTTAGTTAGTTAGTTAGTTAGTTAGTTAGTTAGTTAGTTAGTTAGTTAGTTAGTTAAATTGACATTTGTTTACTGGGGTGGTCTGACTGGGTCTACAGAACCCATTTTCAGTGGAGACCCAGGGAGAAAACTTCCACATATAGTACAATACAAATGCATTATAGTCCACAAACAATAAAAATGACATGAGGAATACTATACAAAACTATGTTGATTAAACATAAACTGGGTTACAAGATATACTACACATCTGAATAATTCTATAGAGTTATATCATTATAGACAATATTAGTCATTCTAACGACATATACATAGGCTATGATTAGATAATGTGTATAAAATAGTATGTAGGTAATACAGTGTACGACATCGGCTGATACAGTACATGAAAAAGAAAATGTTGGTTTAAGTTAGGAAAATAATAGCTGAAAAGTTAGTGATGCAGAGAGATAGTGAGAGAGTTAAGAAGAATAGAGGCATTACAGACTGAGCAGTAGCGTAAGGATATAGTATAGCAACAGATAAGGAGTTGAGAGACTTAGGATCATGCAGACTATGAAGGAGTGAAATGTGGCAGAAGAAGAGGATGAAGCTAGTGTGGAATAAGAGGAAGAGCTGAGCATTATGCTGGATTTATATAGGTGCAGAGCTGTGCATTTTTGAGATGATTTTTTAAAGAGGCTTTAAAGTGGGTTAGGCCAGGCATAAACCTGGCAGTTGAGGTAGTAAATTCTATAGTTTAGAGACCGAATATAAATAGAGAGTGACCTGTTTATTTTTCTAGGTTTTGAGATAACTAAGAGATTTTTGTCTTCTGACTGTAGGGCTCTATTTGGTGTGGAAGGTGTGACTAGGTTGGCTAACACAGGGCAGGCAGTAGGCTTAAAAATAAGGTTGTGCTTAAGTGGATAGCTGAAGGAAAACAAGTCAGTTGGGGGGGGGGTTCAAGACAATTTAGTTCTAGTAGCTGTTTACAGTGCTGTGTGCAATATTTAGAGTTTGTGGCAAACTTCACAATTTTGTTGTAACATTGATCCATCTTGCTTAGGGTAGGTTCACAGGTAGGTACTAGGCTATCGGCCCAAGGACCTATGTAAGCCTAGCCAACAAGGTTCCATGGCTTACGCCACCCAAGAAAGTTATTGTCCTGTGCCACTGTCAAGCAGAGACACAGGAGTGATCCCTGGGGTGTATTTTCTATTTCCCACCCACTCATCAAGATTTTTCTTGAAGAGTGCTAATAAAAAACTTTCCTTGACATAGATGGGTAGCCTGTTTCAGAGTGTGGGAAGTCTCTGGGACAGGAATCTATCCCTCCAGCTTGCCCTGTTTATTGTGATGACAAGGTTTAGGTCCCTAGAGCATATAGCTCGGAGGGATTGGGATTTCTTTAGGTGTAGCATGTCCAACAGCTCTGGGTTTGACATAGCTTTATATGTTAGGCAGAGATCACCTCGGAATTTGTAAGTTAGTTAGGACAGGGGCACAGTAAACAAGGGAGGGAAGTAAAAAGGTTTTTGTTAGGGTAGCTTTGGTTGCTGTAGTTAAGAAATGTTTGTGTCTATATGAGTCCCAGTTTTTAATGAGTTTTCTTTATATTTTGCTGTATATGGGGGCCGAGGGAAAGTTTATTGTCAGTGATTACTCTTAGAAGTTTGGTTTCCTGCACTACTTCTATGACAGTGTTGTCAGATGCAAAGATGTTGAAATGATTGGTGACAGTGGAGGTGTTTTTGAGGTGAAAGAGTACTAGTTTAGTCTTCTTTGGATTAAGAAAGAGTTGAGCATTTTTTAGCCAAGATTTAACTGCAGTAATGGACTGTCGAGTTTTTGAAAGCAGTTCTGGTAGTGACTGAGTGGCACAGATTATGGTAGAATCATCAGCATATTGAATGAAGGTTACAGGGTGGGAGGAACTGGGAAGATTGTTGGTGAAAATGTTAAAGAGTAGGTGTCTGAGGATGGAGCCTTGAGGGACTCCAGTAGGGTTGTGGAGAAAGGGTGAGAGTTTGTTGGACCATTTCACTACTTGTTTATGAACCTCAAGGTAGCTCTAAAACAATTTTACTGTTATGTGAGAAGTCTAAGTTAGACAGTGTGTCCAGTAGTAGGGGGTGAGAGACAGTGTCAAAGGCCTTAAAGAATCAAGGAATACTGAGGCTGTATAGGATCTTGTTTCTCTGGCCTTTTTCACAGTGTCTGTAAAGGATAATAGGGGTGTAGATGTGCTGTGGCTAGGTTGGAAACCATACTGGGTTTGGGTTAAAAGGTTGTTTTGCAATAGGTATTGCGTTACTTGTTGATGGATACCTCTCTCTCTCTCTCTCTCTCTCTCTCTCTCGAGAATTTTGGATATGGGTGACAAGCTGTTTATAGGACAGAAGTTAGTTGGTTTAATAGAGTTGCAGGAATAGCTTATTCCTTTGTGGATGTGGGTGATGTGAGATTGTTTTCATGTGGTTGGTACTTCTGATTCAGATAAAGACCTATTTATAAGGTTACTGATTGGGTAGGTGATTTAGTTGGCAGCCAGTTTGAGGTAGTGTGGTGGAAGATTATCAGCCAAGGTGGAGAAGGGTTTCAGTTTTTGTAGCTGTTTCTTTATGGTGTCTATGGGTATGGGCTGAAATGAGAATGGAGTTTATGACATTTTGTAGAGTGGGAGCTTATTAATGACAGGGTTAGAGGTGGTTGATGGTATAGGACTGGTGCGTAAATAGGGTGAAGGGTGGGGGGGGGGTCCAGTTTTAGGGATGTTAAGTTAGTAGGTCTGCTATTGATTTTATGAAGTGCCTGTTAATATTTTTGGCTATTTGTGATGGAGGAGTATTAGGTGATATAGTGTGATGTCTATTTATCCTGGGGTTAAGTAGAGTAGATATGGAGTGCCAAAATGTTTGGGGGTTGGTTTTATGCTGGAGTTGAATCTGGCAATAGTATGATTTCTTATCTTTGTTGATTAATTTTGTCACTTTGTTACCTAGTGTTTTGAAGTTGACATGATTTAGTTTAGTTTCTAGGTTTTCCAGGCAAGGTCCCTTTGCTTTATTGGGTGTTTATATTCCTCTTTATCATTGTTTTCATATGAGTGGGGGCTAGGGTATTAAGTATGTGAAGGAAGGTGTAATTAAAGTATAGTATGGCATCGTTAAGGAGTAGTAGTTTAAGGGGTGTCCAGTCTATTGCATGTAGGAGATTGTTGAATTTATGCTCACAAAAATTCCTAACTGATTTTACAGAGTGTACTCTTAGTTGTTGGTAGTTTGTTCTAAGGGCATATGCTGGCAGATAATTGCTCATGGAAATAGACAGCGTACAGGAAGAGGGATACTTGGTGGGATGAGATACTATGATACAGTCTAGGGTGGATTGGTGGGTAAGATCTTTGATAGTTTTTATTGGACTATTGATAAACTGTGAGAAACCATGCAGATTAATACTATTTATGGGGAAGTTGGAAGCAATAGTCTGCCAATCTATATTTACGTCTCCTAAGATTATTGTTTTGTGATTTATTGTTTGGGATGTCCAGGATAATATATCTTTCAACATTCGCATATTGTGACCTGGTGAGATATATATTACTATTATGTATATTATTTTTGTTGTGTTGAGGTTCAAAAAAGAGATTAGTACCTCAGCATCAGAAAAGATGGGTATATTACTGGTGTAGGGTATGATATTGCGTTCAGAGGGTTATAGAAGGGCTATCCCTCCCCCTTTCTTTTTAGGTCTATCTAGTCTGGTTATTACGAAAGTTTGGAGGTATTATTTCTGAGTCTTTTACACCAGGGTGTAGCAATGTTTCAGTCAGGGATAAAATGTTAGGTTTATTTTGATCTATCCAGGCATGCAGTGAGACTATTTAATTATATATACTTCTAAGGTTCAGTGTTAGTATGTTTAAGTGTTTGGGGTTACTTTTGGGGTTGGGATTAAATGGTGAGCCTGGGTTAGGATGTATGTTTCCACTTTTGAATAGATATGTGATGAGGAATGAATACCATGTGATGTGTTTTTTTTATACATAGGTTCATAGGTTCATAGGTTCATACTAGGCTATCTGCCCTAGGGCATTTATAAGCCTAGCCAGAATGTGTTTGGCTTTCGCCACCCATTTTAAATTTATTTTGCTATGCCCTTTTTTGAGTTTAGTATACTGTGCCTCTGTCTAACAGTGACACAGAAGTGATACCCGGGGCAAAACCTATGATCTCCCATCCACTCATCAAGATTCCTCTTGAAGAGAGTCAATGAGGGACTCTGCCTAACCTGGACTGGGATTTTATTCCAGAGTGAAGGGAGCCTCTGGGTTATGAATCTGTCCCTCCAGCATGTCCTATTTATTTCAGTGCTGAGGTTCAAGTCTCTCGAGCACGTAGCTTGATGGGATTTAGATTTTCTGAGGTGCAGCATGTCCATTAATTCCGGGTTGGACATGGCTTTATACGTCAGGCACAGATTGCCTCTGAACAGGCAGTATGCCACTGAGTAGAGCTGGAGTTTCTTTAACTGGGCAGCATATGGCATCTGTTTGAGCCCTTTGATCCTCTTGGTGAGGTACTTTTGGGGTCTTTCCAGTTGCTGCAGGTGTCTGGTAAGGTACATCCCAAAAGGGGCATTGTACTCAATTATGGGCCTGATGAGGGATGAGTAAAGAGGCACGATGACCTCCCCTGATCTAGATGAGAATCCCTTCATGATTAGGTGGGCTATATAAAATGTTTTTCTAACCACTTTGGCCACGTGGTTGTCAAATGAGAGATTGCTATCAACTTGGGTCCCCAGGTCCCTAATTACTTCTTCTGTACTTAATGGATTACCACCTATGTGGTAATTTGTGAGCACTTTGTTTTTGCCAAAGGGATGACTATACACTTTTTGGCATTTAGCTTGAGGCCATGGCTCTGGCACCAGTTGTCTGTTTCTATGAGGCCCTTTTGGAGGATGCTTGTGTCAGCTGGAGAGTCAATTATGGAGCCCAGTTTGCAGTCATCTGCGAACTTGGTCAGCCACAGTCCTTCTGTGTTGGCCTGTACCACCGAGAAATATATACAGAACAAGAGAGGTCCCAGGACTGAGCCTTGTGGGACACCACTTGTAACTGGTTTGGAGTCTGACATGGCTCCAGCAATTCTAACCATGTGGGTTCTGTCCTTGAGCCAGTTTGCAATCCATCTAGTGACATAGGGGTTTATATTTAAGCTGGTGAGCTTATCTATAATGCCCGAGTGGGGTATTGTATCGAAGGCTTTTGCGAGGTCCAGGTAGGCTGTGTGGACCACCTTCCCCTCGTCAATGGCCTTGGTGACTGTTTCAAAGAAATCAACCAGGTTTAAGAGGCAGGATCTGCCCCTAACAAAGCCAAACTGGGTAGGATCCAGTGTCTGTAGGTCCCCAATATCTTTATTTATGAGGTCCATGATGATCCTTTCCATAGCTTTGCAGACCAAGCTAGTCAGGCTTATGGGGCGATAGTTTCCAGGATCCGTTAAGGCACCACCTTTATGGAGAGGGAGCACTGCTGCTGTATGCCACTCTTTGGGCACATCATAGGTGATGGTACTGGTGTCAAGTGCAGTTTCATAGGAGGTGAGGAGGCCAATTTGTGGATTGAATGATATGGGAGGGTATAGGGGAAAAGCTGGGAGGAGATATGTGAGAAGCTGAGTTGTTTAGTAGGGAGATGGTTAGAGGAGGTTATCGATGTGTATTGGTGTGTGGGGGTATGTGAGGATATAGTTGTAGTGAGGTTGAAAATTAAGAGTAAAGATGTTAGGCAGACTAAGTGGAGCATGTCTAGTGTGAGGGTGGGTTAAAAAATAGTAGAAGTGGTATTTCTATGTTAGAAGGAAATATCAGGTGGAATTACAGCTTTATGTTATGTAGCGATATGTGAGCAGTTTAAGGTAAGGTGGGAAATGTGTTGTCTTCAGGGTGAGCTTTGACAATTTGGACAGGTGTTTTGTCTTGTGGTTTGCAATAGTGGGGATGTGATTTAATGTGTGTATTAATAGGTGGAATGAAAAAAATAGGAGTAGTAGGAAAGAAGGTGGTAAGCCTGGAGTTAATGTAGATAGTTCTAGGTGGTGTTTGCATTGTGAGGCCGTGGGGGGTGGGTGAGATATGGGGAGAGGGTAGGGGAGCGGAGTGAGGGAAGTGAATGGAGCAGAAAAAACAGACTGCAGCTAGTAGCAAAATCCTATCACTGTAAATGTAAATATAGTAAAATAATCAGTAATTAGACTATTATAGAGTATTTAATGACAAGAATGCAAAGGGAATAGCAAACGGAAGTGAAAAGCAAGGTATTGAGCTGTAGTACAGGGTAGGGTTTACTAGATATCACAGAGATAATACAAAGCAGTGAGTGGGGGTAAAAAGGAAGGAAATTGGGGACACTTATTTGCAGAGAAATAGAGAGGAACAGGAAGGGTGATAGTAAAGGTGGTACCCAGTGGTGTGCAGAGAGTCTTACAAAGAACGTATAGATTGCAGGAGAGGGATAAAATAATTTTCAAACATTTACCTTTATTTTGGTGTGCTGCAGACTAGAGATTTAAAGTGCTGAGCTTGATGTAGGTGTCACATGAATTCACATTGGGTGATTTGTAGACATTAACAACCTAGGAGTAGAGGGGGAGAAAGGAGAGGTGAAATAGGTGACTGAGACAAACAACCATCTGGACAACATTCAGATACCCATGCATGTATGCACACACATACACACACACACACGCACACACACACACACACACACACACACACACACACACACACACACACACACACACATGCACACACACGCACACACACGCACACATATATATCCAGACTCCAATTTCCTTACCTAACTCCTTTCTCTCTTCTATCTGTAATTAGAGATAGACACACACAGACATACAGACAGACACACAGTCATGTAGTTTCATTCTGCCCCAACAGATATTCAGACATGTCCACAGAAATTAACACATCTCCCCCAACAACATCACTGAAGTTATTTGCATGACTGCTGCCTCCATATAAGTAAATGGGTGACTGTTGTCTTTTGACAGTGTTCACTTTCTCTTCAACAGTGACATTTTACACATGCCAGTGATTGTGTAAATTACTCAGCAGTGTAAATAGGAAGCTGCTGGCATTTGGGGGGGGGTGAGCACACTGCTAATTAGCATTAGCCACTCCCCCAGATTGCTGCATTAGCATACAGTTAGCACTACCAGGGAAGCTACTCTCAACACTGAGACCCCTGCCAATGGGAAACCTCAGAGGTAGGGTGGTCTAAGAATCATTAAAGGGCAAATGGCCATGTTAAGGCTTCCCCTTCATAGTAAGCCTTTCTAAATTCCAGCTGTACTGAAAATAACATGGGTTATAGTTATTAGTTTTATTTAAAAAATTAGCATTTTTTCTGGAGACACTAGAAATAATGTAGTCAAATAAATTACATATAAATAAATATATATATATATATATATATATATATATATATATATATATGTATAAAATCTCTCTCTCTCTCTCTAGATATATATATATATATATATATATAGATATATAGATATATGGATCTATGTTTGCAAGACTGAGCAAACGACCAAAATCCAAATGGCTGGGCATACTTACGCGAAAGTGCTATTCACCGAAGCAGCACTTTTGCGTACGTATGACTGTTGCTGAGGCTGTACTATGATGTGGGTAAGTGGAATTTCACTTTTCCCCCACTGTAGTGTGGTCTTGGAGGGAGAATATTAAAGTAGGGGGTGTGGGGGGTGCAGGGGGGCAAAGCCCCCCTTCTAAAATGTAAATGAAGTGGGGTTTTTTTCACACGCTTTGTGATAGTGATAGTAGGGGAGTTGTTTACATAGCAATATGTCAGATATGTCAGTCATTCTACGTTGGAAAGACAGAGAGATGTCTGAAACGTAGAATTTACGAACATAACTATGATATTTTAAAGGCTAAAAATGCTAATGCACTTTACAAACATAGTAATGTATGTCCCGAGGCCAAATATGAATTTTTTGTATTGGATCAGGTCAAACCTGACAAAAGGGGAGGCCTTTGGGAGGAAATCTTGGAGAACAAGGAATTATGGTGGCAGGTGCATTTGGACTCTAACACCAGTCCAGGACTTAATGAATACCTGACCATAACACCCCTACTTAAATTAAGAGCTAACAAAATATAAAGAAGTTCAGAGTATGGACACTAGAGGGCATTAACACAGGATGAATATCCAAGCTCCATTTATTAGAAACACAAGTGAAGAATATATAGTAACTACGGTTTTTAACATTTTTTTATTTATTTATTCATTTATATTCAATACATTTCAATAATTATTTATTACAACTTATGTATAGAAGCCAGTTTTTAATAGTAGTATATATTTATATATATATTTTTATTTCATGGCACTAAGCACTTTATCACGAAAAGAATTAATATTAATGATTTTAAGGTAGGGATTGGTGTGTTTGACTGAGTTTAATTGATTTATCGACCAATGGCATTGTTCATCAATTAATTGTTTTAGTATTTAAATGTGTGTATTAAATTTATATCTTTGTCTGATGAAGTCTTCAGTGACTACGAGGAATTGTGTTGTATGTAAGAGCGTTTATGGTCTGGCATCTTGGCAACTAGGTGCAGCGTGGATCCTTTTAAATTTTGTAAATAAACCTTCGTGGAACACTTAACAGCGTGTCCAAGCACTTCTTTTTGACATTATAGTGGTTACGAGTGCTGTA